>NW_026067916.1:5480800-5601912 GCF_014885135.2 Alexandromys fortis | reverse complement strand
GAGAGGGGGGAGGGGGAGAAGAGTGGGGGGCGGGGGAGGGAAATGGGAGGCTGGGAGGAGGTGGAAACTTTTTTTTTCTTATTCTCAATAAAATAAAAAAAAAATTCAAGGACATTGTCTTCATCCTTCTTCCTCTTTGTGCTGCACGCAGCCTTTCCTCTACCGCAGGTCACTGCTTCACAGTATGTTAACAACCATTTTTTAAATAGTCATGAAATTTCTTTGCCATAATCTAATTAATTACTACCAGCAGGACAGTTTGATATTATTGTTTGTCGTCTATGAGAAGCTTTGTGCTGCTTGGGTATTTAAACCATCAGGCTTCTTTATGTCCTCTTGTGGCTCCTTTGGAGCCTGCTGAAGCTTACAGATCAAGGCATCCATCTGGTGGAATGGAAGTGGAAATGGATGTAGCCCACTCTCTTTAAATGCTTTTTGTCTGTAAATAGCACGCATCTACTCTGCTTATGTTGCATTAGGACAAGCTAGCTAAGTAGTCTTGCACAGATATGATGAAGTGGGTGGCATTTACCATGATCCCACTACGTGGTAATGGGAAAATGACTGACTCTAGCAGACAGCTATTCATCCCTGCTATACGACCACATATGGAAAGGGTTTCCCTCATTTTGCGTTTTGACTTTTTGTTACTCTAAAAGCTGCTTCCTAGGGAAAGTAGCAGATTTGACAATCACAAGGCTGTGTAGTAGTACATTTTGTAAAATACTTCCATTTTCAGTATTTGTTTAGATATGAGAATGCAAGAGAAATGAAATTCATTACCTTATATTTCAACGTTTTAGTTGCTTAAAACTAACAATGTTTTTGAAACACTTCTTTGCTGTAAAAAATACACTGCAGGATGACAAAGTTAACAAATTTATCAGACTAGATCTCATATCGACTACATCGAAGCTCATTATACACACACATTTGTATCTTCAACTCATCATTGCTCCAAGCAATGAATAAAAGAAAACACTGCAATGTTTTCCAGTCTGAAGGAATACATGCCTTCCTGTGAGACTATTTATAAGACTTACAGAACTGGGAGAGTTCAGTGAGTCTCTTCCGGTCTACTCTACATTTTCAGTGTTGCTTCAGAGCCATATAGGCAGGACACCTACACAGAATTCACATCAAGCAAAAGAAAAGGGAAGCCCAGAAGGACTTTCGCATCCTTTGTGGATGAGTCAAAGTGACTTTATAGCTTGTGTTTGAACTGTAGTATCAGACCACAATATTTACTACTGCAGAAAAATAATATTTAACAAGGAGATTTCATGGGTTTTTTTGGATAGGTACACAAAAATCTAAACAAATAATGCCATGTTTATTTTTATGAAATAGAGAAACGTTTGCAAAAATCTATTTCATCATTACCGAATTTACTGATGGTCTTGCATGTCAACTAGACACAAGCTAGAGTCATCAGAGAAAGGATCCTCAGTTAAGGAAAAACCTCCATGAGGTCCAGCTGTAAGACAATTTCTCAATTAGTGACCAATGAGAGAAAGCCAAGTCTATGGAGAATGATGCCATCCCTGGACTGCTGGTCCTGGGTTCTATAAGAAGGCAAACTGAGCAAGTCAGGGGAAGCAAGCCAGTAAGCAGCACCCCTTGAAGGCTTCTGCATCAGCTCCTGTCTCCCTGTGCTGTTTGAGCTCCTGTCCTGATTTCCTTCAGTGATGAACAGTGACATGGAAGTGTAAGCCAAACAAATTCTTTCCTCCCCAACTTGCTCTTTGGTCATGTTTTCTTTTCTTTTCTTTCTTTTTTTTTTTTTTTTTTTTTTGTCTCAGCAATAAAAGAACCCTAAAATATCTATCAATAAGAAAAAACTAATACTTATCTAAATAAGAACTCAAATCAGTATATTTATTTACATTAGAGAAAACAACTCTTTAAATACCAAGCATTGGTATTGAACAACTTCTAAATTTGGAAGAAATGAGCATACCAATGACTCCTGTAGTGTCCTGCTCCAACGGGCGGCTCAGTGCTCTAGAGTTAAACAGGAAGGACAGAACCCTTTTCCATGTGCTCTCCTCAGTCCGCATATGACTGCTGCGTTTCTCGTCCTCCTGTCTTCGCTGTTACTGTTAACGAGATACCTAAGAGAATCGGTAAAAAATAAATGTTGCATAACATGGCTATTCCCTTTGAACCTTTCTGTAACTACAAGAAATCTTACAATGTGACAATTTGTCTGTAACCACCAGTCAAGCTACTTTTCAATAATCACTGCACATTTCAAATAATCTTCCTGATAACTTAAGTAATATGGAGACAGATGTAGTCAATCTTGTCCAATATGTTTTGAATTGAACTAAGTAGTAACATAATACTTTACTAGAAATTGGAAAATGTCACGCTTAAAATTAGGACACGGCATTTTAGGCGTTTTTAATCCCTTTGGTTTGGATGCAATGGCAAAAAGGATTCACTGTACTCCTTCAGCTTAAACCCACACATTCCCCAATCTCTTCAACAAAGACTTTTAATTTGCTCAAAGATAAAATTTCTACCATTATTGTTTCTCTTGAATTTTCTTATTTGAAAGGTCAAATTCAAGGGACTTACTTTGTGCTGAACTTTAGTATTTCCATGACTTCTTCCATCCCCGGTATAACTTAGCATGTCCAAGGATGTTTTCCCAGGTGTCTATGGACAGTTATAAATTAAAAGGCATGACATTTGTGCTATGTAGACAGATGACTAAGGTGTTGAGCTGCCTTTTATTTAATGGAAGCAAGTTTTGACCTTTGAGCATATCAAAATACAGAATTAATAAAGCCTTCTTGTAAAAATGTGGAAAATTATAAAAAGGAAACATTAAAAGATGAACATTGAATAAATTGTTATCCACAACACATGATATTTTAATTTTTACTAAGCAAGATATATACAAACACACACACACACACATATATATATATATTTGTGTGTGTATTTATCTACACATATTTTTCAAAAAATAAAATTTTGCTTATATTTACCAATACATAATAGATTTTAAAAAAATTAGGGGTTTACAAGCAACATCTACTTTAAATCATTTAAGCAATCATATTAGACATGCTACTTGTTTAAAGATTAGGTGATTTCTATCTTTTCATTTTGTAGCTATATAACTTTATTAGTGTAGCTTCTGTCATTCCTAGGAAGTACACTCAAAGAAAACCCCCCAAAACTCAGGCTTTTGCAGTGTTTCTCCCTCTTTTCTGCTGTGTTTTTCGAGCATTTGGTTCAGGAGCTATAATAGAGGTGGATCATTGGAATTGGGCTCCTCAACTCTGACTGTTGAATGGTTGTGACCTTTTCTAATCATCTGCATCATTTGCAAAGAGAAGTTTCCCTTATAAGAGTAAAGGACAGAGGAAAATTATTTAATTAAATTATAATCCAAAAAAATAAAGAAACATCCTTTTATTTCTTGATCCAGTCATGTTGATACATTCCAGCATGTAGGTGGTAAGACACAGGTAATATCTGTGAGCTCAAGGTCAACCTAGTTTAAATAGTGAGTTTAGACCAGTTAGAGCTACATAGCTCTACTCCATTAGACCATTGGCCAAAAGCAGCTTCTTTATTCCCCAATGACAATAAAACATTTACAGCACACAGAGGGGAATTCCACATCACTACTCCTTTTTTGTCTAAATAAAAATGAATCTTTTAACTTTAACATAGCAAGATTATATACCGTTATGATAAAACTGTTATCAAGCAAGAATTATAGTTACAATATTTATAACACCTTTATCTTTTATCAAAATTAATGAAAACTATAATTATAACTATCTGTTCTTAAACTCCATCAAAGACTCCGGAAGTATATAATATTACCTGAGTTAACAGGAAGTGCATTATAAGCAACTTTCAAAACTCTAGGATTAACAGAGACATCTTACTGCCTGGATAGTCACCCAAAGTTCTTCTGAAACATTGGGGCATCCACTCTTCATCCTATAGACCCATCCATAGTATCTGACAGACATTTTTGTGAAGCAGAAAATTTCAAAGATAGTTCTACCTATACTGGCAGTGTGTCAGTGATTTTTTTCTGTGTCCTTCAAAATGTCTGGCAAACTCTTTTATAAAGCAAGAACCCTGAAGGACCACCTCACTTTCCTTAGGTAGGTTCAACAAACATTATTTTTGTGGGTCCTGCATGTCCAGTTCATACAGCATAACATTGAGCAGTCCAGATAAGAGCAGTTTCTTGCCCAAATGGCTAGCAAACTCCATAAGCATATTCTTTTATGCTCATTATCCTTTTGAAGTAGATTGATGTTACCAGGAGCAGATGTGTCTCATGGTCATGAAAAGTCCTAAGTTCTTAAAGCATTTGAAATGCCATATTCCATAGATCTTTGAAAGGATTGAAGAATATCTATATAACTGAAATATATCTCTATATATCTAGGAAACCTAACTAACATGAGTACAAGCTTGACTATTATATATTATTATCTATTAAACTGTAGTTTTTAGTTATACATTACATGTTTAAATGATCTGTACGAGCTAAATACCTTAAAGGAGAGCAGAACAATATATATAATAAAATTGACCTTAAATTTGTATCAATAGACCAAGATCCATACCAATGCAAAGTATTCATCTCTATAGCATATCCTCATTTAATATAAACAAACATTTGTAAATGATATTTGTGAATTTGGGCATAGGTCTCTCCAAACTGCTTCCTGATTTTTATTGGGCAAAGTAATTTAAGGAGTTTATGGAGACCTTTCAGGGAATCTTTTTGCATCAAACCACATTAGTCTGGAAGAAATTTACAGGTTCTCATCATCTGTGGAAACAAAAGCAGAACCTCTTTTCCAAAGCATCATATTCTTAGACCAAAATTTTGAAGTCAAGATACCTTTAAAATATTTATGTTAGTTTAGCTTAGCAGCTGGTACAATGAAATTGTCTTTCTGTACTTATGTCACTCACATTCAAAAAATTCAAAAAAAAAAAACACAGTAAGATACATGATCTAGACTCTCTGTTTATATTCCATTTTTCTGTGGCTTATTTTTCTTACTCTAGTACTTTTTCTGCAAGTTTAATATTTATCTTATTATCTTTACTCCTTTAACCTATGACTGTCTGTACTCTTCTATATTACTTTTACTGTCACTTTACTCTTCTCTTTCCCAAGTCTACATACATTTATCCAACACTGTGACCCATTTAGAAGGCTTTTTTATTTGAATATGTCTTTATTGTGTATCTGTAATAATTTTCTGACAAGGAGCACTTTTAAAATGGTAAGCATCTTGATCACAGTGGCCATGAATGCTGGCTCTGCCTCTCTCAAGCTTTCAATATGGCAGAGGAATTCACTGCCAGCTCTGTGACTATAAGGTGGGAGCCGTCCTCTGTACCTCAATACATTGATATGTAATATATACATATATTTTGTATAGTATCTATCATTTTACACATAATATGTGAGTGTGTATTGTATGTATATACACACATGACCTAGTATTCAGTATAACAAATATATATTATAATTTAAAGAAACAGGAAGCTTCTTTGTTTTTTTTTTTGTCATCTCCCCTTTTACCAGAAAAGATCATTTACTTTCTTCCTACAAACTTCATAAACATTGATCAAAGCAAAGCCATCAAAAGAGGTAGACTGGATAAAATAAAATGTTTATTCTCTATGGCAGCATTTTGAAAACCATGCTCCAATTCTGTAATTATGAAAGTTGTCATTCATTCTTCCTCACAACAAGGTCCAGACCCTGATTCATATTTATTGTTTCATTTTCATAAGTCTGACATTAAGTGATCAAAAGTTTCCTTCAGCTCTTCACATTCATAATTTCATATGTGTGTATAAATATGTTCTTAGATTCTTACAGTTCTGTTTATTTAAAATTTCATGGTTTCCATATGTTTTATGCACTCTCCTGTAAGTATTCTTTACTTATTTGAATAGGATTTAGTAGTTCATTAAACATAAAACTACTTTTTAATGAATGTATCAAGAGTTCAATTTCAATGGTAACGTCATGGTGCAGGTGAAATTTGTAATCATTTGAATAGTTTTCCACTTAATGCAGAGATGATACAATATTTATATTTTAATGCAAATTCTTTTCATTTTTATTGAATGACACAGTTATTATATACTGGATGACCCCACTTTCATATCATGACCCCAAGCAATGAAAATATAAACAATAGAGAAATTTACTTTGATTTTGTAGCTGTCATAAGACGCCAGAAATCACATTTTCCGGTTTTGTGGAAGTGGTAGTAACAAGAGGATTTTGAACTCATAGTTTGCTGAGAAAATAGCTACAGCCAAGAGAAATCCAATTTTCTAGTTGTGTAATTGAAAACGTAGGCTATAGAGATTTTTGCTATGCATGGCCAGGGAAAGACTGTATTATAAACCTAAGATTTGCGTCAAAATAGTATCGTTTAAAATGAAGGCTAAACAGTCTCGTTTTAACTAAAGAAACAATATAGATTAGAAGACAGATGGTTTCAGAGTGCATGACCTCTTCTCCTTTATTGAGTTTATATTCTGAAATTTATGGTACCGTAAAATTTATCTATACATCCGTAGACAAGTGATGGCAACTGAAAAAGCCTTGTAGTTCCTTATAAGGCAGAAGCATTAAACGCAGTGACCTTTAAATAAAAATAAGTTTGACTTGTAAAGCAATAATTGAGATCTTATTTTGAAGTTTAGTGGGGTTTTCTTTTATAAGTGATATTAATTCAATTGACTCCTTTTCCCCCTTTTAATTCATATCTTTTATGAGAAAATATTTATCCTGCTGAAAAGAATTTCTTTAAAACTTGTATATGTACTACCTGTGAAATATAAGATTAAGACAAAGCATGTTTGAACATATTCTAAATATCTACATGATTATTCCCAAATATAGTTTTAATGTTTGTATCTCCCCCAAATCCATATCCGGCAGTCTAGTCACCGATGAGAGGTGGTGGGACCATTGAGAAATGATCAGTTGATTGACTGAAATGATTCAGAATGATCAGAAGGTGTTTTGCCTGAATCAGATACATGAAATTATTAAAGCATCTCAAGACACTGCCTTTCTCTGTCTAATAGGTAATTGTGTATAACCAAGGAAATAGGTTCTCTCTTGGGGTAGAAAACAGCCTATTTGATCTTGTACACACAAGCTTCATGGTGCTAAGAAATGCAGCTCTGTTGTTTATAAGATGCACAGTCAATGGCATCTTTTATGAGAGCCCAAGCACATTAAAATAAATTTTAGATTTAATTAATATGAAAATGTATAAAACTGTATTAATTCTATAGAAATATATCTAATACTTTACTGCAGATAAATATTGATGTTTCTTTAGTATACAGCTATTAAGTGATGAATTTTATAATTAGAGTTGCACTTATTTTTTTCAGAAATTTTTTAAACTGTCACTAAGTACAGATTATTACAAAGATTTTCACTACCCATTCATATCTCTGCATCTTAGTTGACATTTTTCTTTACACCCTGTTCACTTCTGCCACAATCTCTAATCAGAATTTATTGCCACAGGCTCCTCTATATCTCATTCACAAGCTCACCTGCTTAGAACCTTCCCAGAGTCAAACGCCCCACTTGTGATCAGTTGTTTTAGCAAAGGGATTGTCTGAACCCTTATTTTTTTTGTTTTATCACCTAAATGTGTAAAAATTAATGTTCACAGATCTCTATACAATATCTTGCATTGTTAATTTGGGCTTGCTCTTTTAGTTGCAGAGAGAGGGAGAGAGAGACGAGTGTCTTCCTTGTTGATAAACTACTATATTCTTAATAGTTTTTAAAATCAGTTTTCTTCCTGTAGCTTTTCTCTAGCCTTACTTATACATTCAACATATCTCACTGTCTACATTGTAGATATTGTATATATGGAATCATTCTAAATCATATAGTAGCTCTCTCTTTTGTTTTTAACAATCCTAGTTTTCTGTATTATGGTCCAATTCTCTGTTAAAGTATTAAATCCATGTTCTAAGTTCTGACACCACCTGTTTAATTTGACTTTTTCAGTGCTCATACTTCATCGCTCCCTTCTTCTCTGGCTGCTTGCTACTTTGATATATACTTAGATAATTCTTTCTTACATAGAAATGCTGCTCCAGGAACGTTTTACATCCTAACAGACATCAAATCACTCTGTTCCTCAAAGTGCCAGTGCATATGATATTACAGTTTCTAGCTTCCTTATGTGTGTTGAACACTCATGATCCAGGAGACCCAACATATGCCACACATCACCAGCTACCCAGTCATCTTGGGCTTTCAAGTCAGTCCTTGAAGACCTTGAAGTCCACCTCTGTATTTTTTTAAGCATTTCCAGAAGGATTGCATCTTCATGATAAGTACGTGCTGCTCTTTTAAATGGCCTCCAGTTCCTTCACTGGCAGTTTTTTCTTTTAGTTTTCTCAGTTAGGTCTTTAATTGCTATGAAGGGACACCATGACCATGGCAACTGCTATAAATGCAGAAATTTAATTGAGATGACTCTCTTATAGCTTCAGAAGTTCACTCCATTATCATCATGGAGGGGAGCATGGTAGCATGCAGACAGATGTGATGCTGGAGCTTAGAGGCCTACATCTTGACTCAGAAACAGCAGGAAATTGACTGCTTGTCACACAGGGAGTGAAGCTCCAGAAAAGAGATCTCAAAGCCTACCCCTGCAGTGACACACTTTCTCCAACAAGATCACGCCCACTCCAAAAAGGTCACAACTCCTAGTAGTGCCATGCCATTTGGGGACCATTTTCTTTCAAACCATCTTAAGTTTCATTCTATCTTTAATAAAGATATTACAAATGTTAATATCTTTGGAAGAATCATCCTATTTTTCTTACAATTTGGTGATTTTTTAAAAAGTAAAGCACATGCAACATTTACATCCAAAGAACTGGCAGCAATGTTGGAAAGGAAAATCTTGAGATCCATACATGTTTAATGAGGGACAATATCCTCCTACATATGAGTCACCATGCAAATATGTTAACTTGTGTATCCAAGGCAGTGTTAGTTTTATTGCAGGCTTGACAGCTCTCCTAAAACAGAAGTAAATATTTCTTTTTCTCATTTATTGTGTTTTTAGTCTTTAGAAAGGTCCTGGATATTCCTGAAAAAAAGTTAAGCTTCTAATGAAATATTGATGGTAGTGGTACCTACTAACTAAGTCTGTACAGGATGAAGGTTAGCGTTCTCTTGAAAACAGAACCAGATGAACATCAAACTACTTTTAAGAAAATGAAGCTTATTAAAGACAAGAAGTAAACAGTAGTCAAATGTGTCTCTTTAGAATATAGACAGTTTGGTATACCAGATAGTATAAGCTCCATATGAAATATCATGCTTTCATCCCTAACAACCCTTTATGAATTCTTGCACCAAGATGGAGAGAGAAATATAAAATGATACTTAAAGCAGTATCATTCAGAGCTATGAAAATGCTCTTCATGTATTGAGAGAGAAAAGCTTCTTTATAGCTAAATAAGAAAGAGAACCCAAAGAAAAACATATAGGCATCCTCCTGAATATTAACCTTCATCAGGCGATGAAAGGAGGCAGAGACAGAGACCCACATTGGAGCACCGGAATGAAATCTCAAGGTCCAAATCAGGAGCAGAAGGAGAGCGAGCACGAGCAAGGAACTCAGGATCGCCAGGGGTGCACCCACACTGAGACAATGGAGATGCTCTATTGGGAACTCACCAAGGCCAGCTGGCCTGGGTCTTAAAAATCCTGGGATAAAACCGGACTCGCTGAACATATCGGACAATGAGGACTACTGAGACCTCAAGAACAATGGCAATGGGTTTTTGATCCTACTGCACATATTGGCTTTGTGGGAGCCTAGGCAGTTTGGATGCTCACCTTACTAGACCTGGATGGAGGAGGGTGGTCCTTGGACTTCCCACAGGGCAGAGAACCCTGGTTGCTCTTTGGGATGACGAGGGAGGGGGACTTGATTGGGGGAGGGGGAGGGAGAGGGAAAGGGGAGGCAGAGGTGGGGAAGAGACAGAAATCTTTAATAAATTAAAAAAAAAGAAAAGAAAAGCTTCTTTACTTATCAGCCTCAATATGGGAATCCCCTTAATGTAAACATATTTTCAAGTAATGTATAAATATGATATCATCCCAAAAGCATTATATTGAAAAGATTAAAATGTAATGTAAGGAAGACATATTGAAGTTCTTTTCAGACCTTTCTGTACTTTCAAACCTTTTCCTGTACTTGGTAAGAGGGTTTTAAACCGTTTCCAATGTGAAGGAATCGGATATTTGAGTGGTAAGTAATCAATTTCAGGAAAAGTAATGAACCAATGACATATTGCAATTATCTTTTTCTGAGGTAATTAAAACTCTCAGATAAAAGTGGTATTCAGTGATCAAGCTAGAATGCTTCTGTAGCCCTAAAGGAGTTTTTGATGAATAGAAAATACTACTTCTGAAGTGTCTGAGAAGGTAAGGAATATGCACGTATAGGATTGTGATCCTTAATCTCACGAGACATCAGAGAATAGATACTTAATACAGGAATGCAAAGCTTAAATCGGTCTTTGTCTTATGGTTGACATTCCAGAGACTCCCTCTGGAGCCCTCACCTTGTTCGACTTTGTTCAGTTACTAATTGACATTGAAAGAAAAAAAAAATAATTGTAAGCATCATCGCTGAATGATGCATCCTGTGTTTACTAGTTTAATCAACACTGGCAGCTGCTATAGCAGAAATGTTAGCAGCAAGAATGAAAATAAGGACAGCTCCTGCTCCTAGAAATGGTTCTCTCTTTCCACACCACTATAATTATGAAAGACCAGGGAAATTGTCAGACCTTTTCCAGATGAAAAGAGAGTAAGGTTGCAACATCACCAATGACAATAAAAGGGTTTGCAATGGATCAAGATCACAGGAAAATACTGACAATGATATCATTAGGGCATGTTAAAACAGGAAGAGAAAAAAAATATAGGATAATTGATAGTTGATCTTCTTCAATGTTCAATTTTCCCAATTTGATAATTTAATATAAAGTTCTTGCTCTTACAAATTGCAAGCTGAAGTTTTACATGACAAAGGAAAATACATTTTTTAAAAGTGCCCCTTCAGTGCTTAGGACAACTTAATAATAGCTTCCACAGATTCTTGGCTCTTATCTTAGTGATGGTACCTAGTTCTTACCTGCTGTCTTTTCAGGTTAAAATGCTGAGTACACCCTGCAGGCTTCAATAAAGACAGGGCACCTGGAAGCAGCCTTGCTTTAACAATAACGAAACAGGAAAGAATCAGAAAAAGCACTTACTCTCTGAGAAAAGCCAGAGTAGGATGGGTTCACACTGCCCACTAGAGTATTTTCCTTTAGGGCTTAGAGCTGAGCAGGAGCAGCTGTGAAACAGAAGTCGTTAGGGGAGAAATGAGAGATTGGGGAGAGGTCAGTGGTCCCGAGACCAGTGACCCTTGCTTTGGACTCGCTCACTGACAAACACCTGAGTCATCCTCAAATGCAGTCGCCAGAGAAAGTCAGGAAAGGAGATAAAGTATCTCACTCTTAACCAGAAGACAAAGCAGTTATCCAGTATAAACTTCATTCAGGGTTATAGTAAGAGATTGCAATATATTTTAAAAGAAGTAATCGTTTTTATCATTTGAAGAGTTAATGAGGTACAGTAGTATTTATTTTGAGTATTCTTTTTAGATTCTATAGCTTGTCAAAAACAGACAAAAAAAAAAAAAAAAAAAAAAAAGGGAAGGAAAGACATTTGCTCTCTTTGCCCCCAATAAGCTTTCTGTTAGATTTGGTAGGAATTTCTCAGCAGTGCAGCTAATAGCCCTCGGAGCTACAGATAAACAGGAATGCTTAAGAAATTTCTCAGCTGCTAGGGAGTGAACTGAGTTTATACAAGAGCTGGCACAGGTGTGTATGTCATTAACCCCAGTTCAAACATCAGACTGAGAGACCAGATCTGCTCCAGTGTACTCAGGAGTACCTTTTGGCTTATCAATAAAGATAAAAATGATAAAAAAATACAGTGTTAAATAATGGCATGTAGTTCCTTATTATAAAATGCGCTGAGTGATATAGATGATGATGATGATGAAAGATAGATGGATTATAGATGATTGCTGTACATACTGATTTACATATGTAATGCTGTTTCTTGCTCAGATTTCTTTCATCTGAGTTCTTCTCATTGTATCTAACTTTTTCATAACCAGTAGAATTTGATGATTTATTGATCACTGTGGATGGCGAATTTACAAACCTAATTTTGAGTGCTCCTATCTTATACTGTCTGGTTACCACTTTAAAAACAAATATAATCAGATGAAGCATGCCTTTAGTGCCAGCACTGGGGAGGCAGGCAGGATGATATCTCTGACTTTGAGATCATCCCACTCTACATAGTGAGTTGCACGCCATCCAGGGCTGCAGAGTGAGACCCCACTTCCAATTCAAAAAATGGGTCATTTTTAAAAGCATTGTTCAAATAGACATTATTTTAAAAAATAATCAAATTTGCCAATTCACCATGTGTTACAGGCATTTTAGTTTCATAGCTATATTGCAAAAGGAGTGTGTGTGTGTGTGTGTGTGTGTGTATGTGTGTGTAACTGAAGCTTTTCACCTCATCTATGTGTTGCTTGACTGAAGGCATCTGAGGGAAACCTGAGGGGGAGAAGCAGCCTGTTATACAGATGTAATGTGTGATTGGTAACAGAGAAAATGTCTCACACTGATAGAAATTTTTTTCAGATAAGGAGAGAGTATGATAGAAACATGAGTGAATGGCTAAGCCTCTGTTGATGGATTTCACCATCCTAGATTGAGAATGGAGGCACAGTATCAGATGAACTACCTCTTTTGTCTAGGATAAGAAAGTGAATTCCACTGGTAGCCAAGGCTAGTTCAAATAGAGTGGAGATGCCGGGTACAGGCAAAGACAGTGGGATTAGATACTGGAAAACTGAAATAGATTTTGCTGGAATTCTCTTGTGTCTAATTTGTTTAATCCATCAGTTTAAATGACAGTTTCTCCTCATTAAAAAATGCCATCACAAAATGTGGTGCCCTAAAGAAAACCTACACAATGACATCAACAGTGGATATGACAATATAGACCGCGGAAATTTAATAATGTCCCACCCCCAAGTAAGAGCTGCAGGCAAATGCTGGCTTCTAAGAGAAGGACAGTCAGGTTTTGTCAACCCCCTCCCCACCCATAGGTTATCCAAGACTAAGCAGTCTGCCTTAAACACATGTCTACACCACCAATCCTAAATGCTCAGAAAGTTCTGTGTGAATTTGAAGTCAGTTCATGAATTTGAGTGGACAGGAGGAGAGGAGAGTGAGGAAAAGGAGATAGAAATTATGTGAATATAGTTCTCATATACAAAATTCCAATATATAATAGTATTTCCTTTAAAAATGCCTAAGATATGAGATTCCTTAGAACCACTAATTTTTTGTAATTTTTTTTCCTCAGGGTTTTTAGACTTCCTAATAGTCTACATTGCTTACTCCATTTTCATTCATGACATGAGCCATCGTGGAAGGTACACACTCTATATATTGGTGAGGTATAGGTCATGGAAGGTATACACTTTATGTATTGGTGAGCTTTAGGTCATGGAAGGTACATGCTCTCTGTATTGGTGAGCTATAGGTCATGGAATGTACACACTCTATGTATTGGTGAGTTATAGGTCATGAAAGGTACACACTTCATGAATTGGTGAGATATAGGTCATGGAGTGTACATTCTCTATGTATTGGTGAGCTATAGGTCATGAAAGGTACACACTTTATGCATTGGTGAGCTGTAGATCTTGGAGGGTACACACTCTATGCACTGGTGAGCTATAAGTCATAGAGGGTACACACTCTCTGTATTGGTAAGCTATAGGTCATGGAAGGTACACACTCTATGCATTGGGGCGCTATAGGTCACCATAACAAAACACTTGATGCAGGCTACTCCTAGAGTAAGTGATATTCAGTTAGGCTCACAGTTCTGTAGATATAAGATCAAGACTGGTATGTGGCCCCACTGTTTAAATATGTGGTAAGTGCCTTACCTTGCTGTAAGAACACATGTTTAAAAAAGTTGAGATCCATGCTTAGCAGAAATAAGAGAATGATTATACTACCTCACAGCCTCCCTTACTACCACCAGAGGATAGAACTACAAAATTAAGTTATTTAGGAATCTTAGTATTCCAGTAAATTTTCAGTCTCTTCCCACTGTGCTTTTACCTGTCAGTATGACTTGTAGATTTTTGATGAAAGGTAGACTTGATTAACTAAGTTAAATGGATCATATCAATGAAATAATAGAAGCATAGTGCTGAGGTTTAGACAAAAGGAGTGTTACCATGTTCTATAAAGACTGTCTTGCCTGGGAAAGCTCTTTCTATTAAAGTTATAATACTGGATTTTTCCACAGAGCAACAAAACATGTATGTACTGTCTAGTCTTTTAATTTACTCTGGATAAGCCATGGTTTCACACCACTATACAGAATGGAATGATAAAAACAACTCAGTAAATCTACTGAAGCCTACAGGTAGATAACCTGAAGGAAAAAAAGCTCAAAGATGAAGTGTATAAATAAATTTATAAAATATTAAAATAAAAATAATAACAGATTCATTTTATTGGCACAAGATCTAAATGTGACATTATCTTGTGTTAATTAATTATGTAAACATGGTCATTCATACTATGGGATTTAAATTCCAGGCATTAAAACTTTATGTAAGTGCTATCCTTTCATTTACATTTGAACACAGGGAAAGCTTCTTTGGAAGTACATTTTTAAAAGTAGCAAAGGTGATATTACTTGAGGCATATTTATTTACACTTTATTCAGTTGAGCTTTCATGTTCAACAATGAGAACAGGAGTGAATTTGGATGAGCTTCACACCAAGCAGATACAGAAATTTTCCTCATAACTTTCACAGAGGTTCAAAGCACCCATAGGAATTTTACCTTTTCATATGTTTTGAGCAATTTTCTGTTACATAGAATGAAAATGCACCATGGCTGTACATGCATAAAGATTCTTTCCCGGTTGAAAATTTCACATGAATACAAGAACCAAAATAAATATCATTATTAACAGAGAAACAGAATATACAGGGTAATACATCTATATCTTAGTAAATATTTACGTACCAGTTTGTTTAACTTAAACTGTGAATTCCCAGCATCTGTGAAGATTTGAAATAGTAAGACTATTCATTATATGAAATAAGAGAATTTATTTTTCTAGGGACTGTGAAAAGCATTCTGAAAATGTCTGGTGAATTTAAAATAATCATGATCTGTAGCCTCACAATGGCTAATCTTTTCTACCTGATGAAATTTCAAATCACTATAGGAACAAACCTGTTGATATGTTTTATAGAAGGTAAATGATGAATACCTAATGTGAG
The DNA here is from genome assembly GCF_014885135.2 of Alexandromys fortis. Classification (NCBI taxonomy): domain Eukaryota; kingdom Metazoa; phylum Chordata; class Mammalia; order Rodentia; family Cricetidae; genus Alexandromys; species Alexandromys fortis. The sequence continues at coordinate 5,586,438 of NW_026067916.1, read as the reverse complement.
GAGAACTATTCTATGAACTGGAGTTCAAGAAGCAAGAAAAAGACCAAAAGTGAAGAATTCATTGCTTTCTGCTTTCTGGCTATGCATGCCACGTGCCAACTGTCTCATACTTCTGCTGCAATAACTCCATGAAGAGGAACGAATCCTGCAAACTGTCATAAAAAATTAAGCCTAGCCTTAAGTTGCTTTGTCGGGTATTTTTCTACCAAAATTGACTTCAAATTAAATAAATCAAAAGAGACAAAGAAGGACACTTCATATTAGCCACAGGTAAAATCCATCAAGATGAAGTCTCAATAATGAACATCTATGCCCTAAATACAAAGGCACCCTCATATGTAAAAGAAACGCAATTTAAAACTTAAATCACACATTAAACTCCACACACTAATAGTGGAAGACTTCAACACCCTTCTCTCACCACTGGACAGATCTACCAGACAGAAACTTAACAGAGAAATAAAGGAACTAACAGATGTTATGACTCAAGTGGACTTAACAGACTTCTATAGAACATTCTATCCAAACATAAAAGAAAATACCTTCTCCTCAGCACCTTATGGAACCTTCCCCAAAATGACTACATTTGAAGTAACAAAGCAAACCTTAACAGACACACACACACAGAGAAAGGAATAACCCCCTGGATCTTATCATATTATTTTGGCTTAACACTAGAATTCAACAGCAACACTAATCTCAGAAGAGCCACAAACACTTGGAAATTAAATAATGCTACCCTGAATCACTAGTGGTTCAAGGAAGAAATTAAAGATTTCCTCAAATTTAACAGAAATGACCACACAACATATCCAAATTTATGGGAAACAATGAAAGCAGTTTTAAGAGGAAAGTTCATACCACTAAAGGCCTAAATAAAGAAGCTGGAAAAATCCCACACTAGTGAATTAACAGAACACCTAAAAGTTCTATAACATAAAGAAACTAAAGAAGCAAACTCACCCAGAAGAATTAGAAGGCAGGAAATAATCAAATTGAGAGCAGAAATCAACAAAATAGAAAGAACACAATACAAATAATGAGACCAGGAGTTGGTTCTTGAGAAAGTCAATAAAACAGACAAAACTTTTTCCAAACTAAACAAAAGGCAGAGAGAAAATATCCAAATTAACAAAATCAGAAACAAAAATGGAGACATAAAACAGACACAGAAGAAATCCAGAGAATCATCATGTCATACTTTGAAAACCTGTACTCCACAAAATTGGAAAACATAAAAGAAATGGACAATTTTCCATTATAAATAAGATATATAAGTGTTAAAGATATAGAAATAGTCACCAAAAGTCTCCAAAACAAAACAAAACACAGGACCATATTTTTTAAGCACAGATATATTTTCAAAGAAGAACTAATACCAATACTCCTCAAATTGTTCCATAAAATAGAAACAGAAGGAACATTACCAAACTCATTTTTTGAAGTTAGAATTACCCTGATATACAAACTATACAAATACATTACTAAAAAAGAAAATTACAGACCAATCTCCCTCATCAACACTGATGCAGAAATGCTAAATAAAATACTGGCAATCCAAATCCAAGGACACATCAGTAAAATCATCCAAAGACCAAGTAGGCTTCATCCCAGAGATGCAGGGATGATTCAACATATGAAAATCTGTCAATGTAATCTACTATTTAAACAAACTGAAAATAAAAACCACATGATTATCTCATTAGATTCTGAAAAAGCCTTCTAAAAATACAACATCCCTTCATGATAAAGGAGGGATGTAAGGAACATACCTAAACATAATAAAGGCAATATACAGCAAGCAAACAGCCAACATCAAACTAAATGGAGAGAAACTCAAAGCAATCCCACTGAAATCAGGAACAAGACAAGGTGGTCTACTCTCTCCATATATATTCAATATAGATTTTTAGATTCTAACTAGAGCAATAAGACAACAAAAGGAGATCAAGGGGATAAAATTCGGAAAAAGAGAAGTCAAACTCTCACTATTTGCTGATGATACAATAGCTTATATAAGTGATCCCAAAAAGTCTACCATGGAACTTCTACAACTCATAAAGAACTTCAGTAATGTAGCAGGATAAAACATTAACTCATAAAAAATCAGTAGCCCTCCTTTATACAGATGATAAATGGGCTGAGAATAAAAACAGAGAAACATCGCCCTCTACAATTAGCCATAAAACATAAAATATCTTGGAGTAACTTTCATCATACAAACTGTATGACAAGACCTTTAACTCTTTGAAGAAAGAGATTGAAGAAGACACAAGAAAACAGAAAGATTTCCCATGCTCTTGGGCAGGTAGAATTAACATAGTAAAAATGGCAATCTTACCAAAAGCAATCTACAGATTCAATGCAATGACCATCAAAATCTCAGCAAAATTCTTCAAATACATCAAAAGAACAGACTCAGCTTTGTATGTAAAAGCAAAAAACCCAGGATAGCCAAAACAATCCTGTACAATAAAGGAACTTCAGGAGGCATCACAATCAGTGACTTCAACCTCTAACACAGAGCTACATTACTGAAAGCAACCTGGACAACCAATGGAATTAAATTAATTAAATAAAATTAAATTGAAGACACAAATATCAATCCATAATCCATACACATATGAATACATGATTTTTGACAAAAAAAGCAAAAAATATAAAATGGAAAAATTAAAGCATATTCAAAAATGGTTCTGGTATAACTGGATACCAACATGTAGAAGAATGAAAATAGATAGAGCCATATCTATCACTATGCAGTAAACTCAAATACAAATGGATCAAAGATATCAACATAAATCCAATCACACTGAGCTTCATAGAAGAGAAAGTGGGACATACACTTGAATGCATTGGCACAGGAAAACACTTCCTAAATATAACCCCAGTAGCACAGACAGTGAGAGCAGCAATTAATAAATGGGACTTCCTGAAACTGAGAAGCTTCTATAAAGGAAAATACATGGTCAACAAGATGAAACGACAGCCCGAAGAATGGGAAAAGATCTTCACCATACATAGGACAGAGTGTTGATCTCCAAAATATACAAAGAAATCAAGAAATTGGTCATCAAAAGAACAAATAATCCAATAAAAAATGGGGTATTCTGAACAAAGTACTCTCAACAGATGAATCTAAAATGGCTGAAAGACCTTTACGGAAATACTCAACATCCTTAGTCATCAGAGAAATGCAAAACAAAACAACTCTGATATCTCATCTTACACCTGTAAGAATGGCCAAGATCAGAAACACTGATGACAACTTATGCTGGAGAGGATGTGGAGTGAAGGGAACACACCTGCATTGTGGGTGGAAGTCCAAATTTGTACAGCTGTTTTGGAAGTAAGTATGGCAAATTTTCAGAAAATTAGGAAACAACCTACTTCAAGACCTAGCAATACCACTTTTGGTTATATACCCAAAGTATGCTCAATCATACCACAAGGACACGTGCTCAACTATGTTCATAGTAGCATTATTTGTCATAGGTAGAACCTGGAAACAATCTAAATGCCCCTCAACCAAAGAATTGATATAGAAGATATGGTACATTTTATACATGGAGTACTACACAGAGGGAAAAAAATGAGATCTCAAAAATTTCATGCAAATTGATGGATCTAGAAAACATCACATTGAGTGAGGTAACCAGACTCAGAAAGACAAATATAATATGTCCACACTCCTAAGCGGCTTTTCGACATAAAACAATGAAAAACCAGCCTTCAATCCACAATCACAAAGAATCTAGAAAACAAAGAGGACACTAAACAAGACATCCGTGGCCCTAATCTACATAGGACGTAGAAAATGACAAGATCTCCTGAGTAAATTGGGAATATGGAGATCATGGGAGAGGGCAGAAGGGGAGGGGAAGGAAGAGAGGGGAGAAAGAAACATAGATAACTCAATAAAATCAAGAAAAAAAAAGAAAAAGAATAGTAGGAACAAAGAGAAAGAGGGAGAAGGAGACTATCAAACACATTTGGAGAATATTTGAGCACAAACACACATCAACAATGGAATTTCCTTAGTAAATATAAAACATAACTCTTACAAAATAAAATAAATTATTTAAGAGAAATAATGAGAGAAAACACAAATCAAAATAGAATAAAGAGATTAATTTGTGTAAAATGGTCAAGGTTTTAAATAATTAACAATGTAAAGTAACTATATTGCAAGTAAATTTACAAAATTGTACACTAATATTATAAACATTCCACAAAATATTGAAATGTTTTGTTTCCTTCCTCAAACAGTAATGATTGTCAAATGTTGCAAATTCAATAATAATAATTATGGAAAAATGAAGTGTTTTCTTTTATATTACTGCTTGTAGTAGATTAAAGTTAACACAATTTACACATACATATTCATTGATTTGGACATATATTCCCTGAAGAGAGTCACACATGTTCTCACAAAGAAACAATTGCAGTAGTGGTGATAAAAACTCTATGTTTCAGTGTTTTTAATGTTCTTTCATGATTGAATGAATAAACACAATTTGGAAAAAGTGATACACAGGGAAAACTAGGGGGTAACTACACAGGAAAATCAAAGCAAAGTATGGACAAGGAGGATCAACTAAAACAAGTTTTGTTTCAAAATGTCATAATGGTCTCTAAGATGTTGTGTACCAAGTTTTTAAAAGGTAAGAGATTTCAAAATGCAGTAAATACTGGATAAATGGTGAAAGGTTACCTAGCTAATAACAAAGTCAACATTGTTACTAACTTAAAGGAGAAAATAATAAATATTTAGCCTGATGTACGATGGTTTAGTCTTCTGCTTTTTCTCATTTGTGTCTGCCCTTCACCTACAACAAATACCAAGCAGTTGACAGTTCTTAGCATAATGAATACTCCTTTGATGCCTGTGATTTTATACTTCCTGTTTTCACTGACAGAGCAAATTCTATTCCATTTCCACTTTGTAAAACCTATTTATCTTATTCCAATCCTTTGAATTAGTCAACAAATACTGAAAACTTGTTTTATCTCAAAAGCTGTTTTTATTCTGGGGCTATTACGATTAAGCAAGCTAGAACAAGCCAGAGAAATAGTCAAAATCATAGTGTTTACATCTATGTGTAGACAAAAAAAAGAAGCAATTGAGAAGAATATCGCATAATTACATAGTTTCATATGATTCTAGATAGAAATCCTCTAAGTGATGTGCTAGAGAGTGCCCGTGGGCAGCAGGACAGCAAAAGCTTACCATTAAATCAGCTTAGACTCGAGTGTTAGGAAAAGGTAACAATTAAGAATTTAAAGACAAAGAACCAGAAAGACAGAAATGTGGAGAGAATTGCAACACATAAGCCGTGGGTTGTGAGCACTGTAGGAATTAAAAGCAGCTGGTTTAGGGATTAAGGGCAGGCTGGTGTATGGATTAAGGTCAGGTTAGTGCCTGAGTAGATGTGGCATGTAACGGGCTTGTAAAGGAAGTGGATCTTACAATTCCTTGTTGGCTAATTATTTAAAAGGGATACAAAGCAATCTAATGAAAAGAAGGACAAAACAAGACTTAAGATAGTAGAATACAGATATGCTTCAATATAAGGATAAGGCGAGAAACTAAAAGTCATGGTATCATAGTGTAGAAAATAAAACTGGATGTAGACAGGGTGAGGGAAAAGTTAAGAAAAACTCAGCTTTCTGGATATGGTAAGTAGGTGGACACCCTATTGTTTACAGCAGTGTGGGAAAAAGTATTTATGTATGCAGGGGCAGTCAGGCTAAACTCTAATCAAGATTTTTGTTTTGTATAATTTGACTTTGAGGTTCCCTAAAGGTATTCTCCACTCAAAACTTCAAATGGAAAGTCAGTTAGATAGAAATTAGAGTCTCTCTGGTGATGCTGTAATCAGACTTGAAATTGTAAGACCCTCACATGAATCTATTATTGAGAGCTCTGGGAATGGCCTCATCACCCAGGTGGAGATGTAAACAGGCGTGACAGGAAGCCAGGGGTGCTGCCGAGGAACCCCAGTGTGGCTATTTTTAGAGAGAGCAGGCCAGGAAATGAGTGTCCTTGGAGACTAGAGACAAATCAGATCAGAACCCCCACAAGAAAGGAATCTTAAGAAGGAGCAGGAGGTCAGACTGAATAATATATTCCCAAGATGATGGCTATATAATGTCATTTTAATTGGCCAGTTACTGGTGCTCTGACATCAGTGAAGTAACAGCTAATGGAGACGGAGTAGGTTGTGTTGAAGAGCCAATGAGTATTAGTTAATTGTGTTAAAGGGGAAAAAATCCCCAGCGTTCAGAAATAGGGAGAAGAAGAAAAAGGAAAGGGAAGGAGAGAGGAGGCACAAGGAGGAAGAGAGGGAAAGAACTTTTATAGAACCATATTATATGTACCTCAATGACAGAGTGTGTTCCAGGCACATGGAAAGTCCTATAATTGGTTCTAGAATCACATAAATGAAGTGGAACCACACAACCAAAAAAGAGGGGAATTATAAAATGTGAAAAAATACTTGTTTGTTTTAGGTTTTTGTCTGGTTGTTTGTTTTGAGACAGAGTTTCTTTGTAGCTCTTGCTGTCCTAGAACCAACTCTGCAAAGCAGGCTGACCTCAAACTCATAGAGATCTACTTGCCTCTGCTTCAGAACTGCTGAAGATAAAGGTATACACCTCCACTGCCCAGCTATGAAATCTTCTTTTAAAATATTATTTTAAAAAGAAAAATAGAGGAATAAGTTATAAATTATCACTTCCTCCTAGTGCTGGCTGAGCCAGGGTATGTGGTGAACGCTGTGTATCCCAGCAAGACTGCTGAACAGGCAATTCTGAGAATTATTTGACAATAGCAATTTCTTGAGAATTTAGTGTAAGGGGACATGGTTTGAAGGACGGAAGGACATTGTCTGGAAAACCATAGGCCTCTGCAGGTTGCCTTGTTAATTCATTTGAGAAAAGATAAAGGGTTTTTTTTTTTTTTTTTTTTTTGGCATAAGATGATTAGACAGAAACTAAGAGAGGAGGTGAAAATCACAAAGTAGAGAATATTATTTTCATTGTGATTGGAGCCTTAAAATTCTGCAAGGCAGTGGTCCTGAAGTATAAATCTTTAAAATATAAAACATTAGTAAAAGAACTTTGAAGACACTCAAGTCAGTATTTTACCTGCACTGTTTGTAATAATTACTTTTAGGTAAATAACTTAGTCTTATCTTAGTCTTATCCTTTCTTTCTCCTCTCTCTCTCTCTCTCTCTCTCTCTCTCTCTCTCTCTCTCTCTCTCTCTCTCTCTTTCCCTCTCTGTTTCATATATACTTTCTTTTTTGGAGACAGGGTTCTTGACATCCTGAAATTCGCTTTGCAGACCAGGCTGACCATGAACTCACAGCAATCCATATACCTCTGCCTCCCTCCCAAGTACTGGGATTAAAGGCATACACCACCACTGCCAGGCTATCTTACTTTCTTAACTTCACTTATCGGGTTCAAGCATGGATCTGAAATCAGGGCTCAACTGATTGTTTGTTGATGTAATTATGCCACAAGTAAAAATATCTCAAGACACTAGAAAATTTTAAATTCTGTGATAAGACTAACAAATTATAGTATTCTAAACCGAGAGAAAGTAGAAGGTAATGGACAAGGAGAACCAGGAGTAGCCTAGCTTAAGGTCATAGGAGCAGTCAACTGTTACAAGTGGGGAGTCTTGGAACGATTGAGCTTCAAGCGAACTTACAGAGTCAGATAATTAGATAAACAATGTGTGATGTTATATGTTCAAATGTGATGTGGGAGTGTCATATATCAATCTGTTGATTTCATTGGCTGAGCAATAAAGAAACTGCTTGGCTTAGCTTAGAGCATAGATGGGAGGAGGAAACAGAATAGAATTCTGGGCGGAAGAGGAAGTGAGGTCAGACTCTGCTCTGCTTCCGGAGAGACATGACAGCTCTGCTGGAGCAGAGACGCCATGCTCAGCTCTCCCAGGCAGCTGCAACTCACGATGGACGTAGGCTAGAATCTTCCCGGTAAGCGCACCTTGGGGTGCTTACACACATCATTAGAAATGGGCTAGTCCAGGTGCGAGAATTAGCCTGTAAGGACTAGAGTTCATGGGCCAAGCAGTTCTTTAAATGAATACAGTTTGTGTGTTGTTATTTCGGGCATGAGCTAGCCAAGCGGCCGGGGTGTTGGGGACGCAGCCCCGCAGCAGCTTCTTATTTCAACACAAATGGTCACAGTTAACATAAAACATGATTAGGCGTAACACCGTGATGGAAGAAAGAATTAGATATGAGCACCAGGGAATCTAAAAAGAGTCTCTAAATTCATTGCCTAATGTTATCTGTACTCACAGATCCCGTGACACTTCACATGAAACACGTTTACTCTAGTCCAGAAAGCCCACTTGGATCATGCTTTCACCTTTAAAGTGTCTGGCCAAAGAACTTGGCGATCTCACTGGATTCCTACAAACCTTTCATCCCCAACCACCTCATTAGTAACCGAGTTCAATGATTCATGATATACACATATCTCATGGCCGTCCCTTCACTGTCCCTTCCCAGCAGCACGTAGGCAATAAGTCCCCTAGTATTTTTTGCTGTGCATTTAATAATCTGTTTCCCTGTGTTTGTAGCTTCCCTTCCCCATACCTTCCCAGATTGATTTCTCACATTAGTATTATATCTGAAATGGGAATATTTTCATGTTCTTCCTTGGGCTCATAATGATCACGGGGTCTTAATCATGTAACATTTCATCTTTGTGATAGTATGGGACTTAAACCACAAATAGCAGGGTGTATTGGTGACTTGGTAATAGAATTTTTATCTCCCCAGTTAAGCTTCCTCTATTATTTGCCCCTTTCCATTGCATTACATGTCAGGCTTATTGAAATGTCCCCAGTCCCTCACTGCCGTGCCCCTGTGATTGTCTCTTTTGTTCTAACTCTTGCTAATCTCCATATAATTCACAGCTGGCTCATTATTCACTATCCTATATTCTCTTTCTTCACTTAAAATTTATATTTTATAAATTTATATAAAAAGTATATCTTCTCTTAAAATTTGCGTTTGAAATTATAATACAATTACAATATTTCTCCCCTCTTCCCTTCCAAATATCCTTTATGATGCTACCCACTCTCCTTCAAGTCCTTGACCTCTGTATTCATTAATTGTATTTTGTATTGTATATGTATATGTACATACATTTATACCCCCAAAACAATCTTTTCAGTTTATGCATTAATTGTATGTATATTTTCAGGGCAGGCCATCTGGCACTAGTCGGAAATCACCTCTTCCACTCCTAACTTTCTTCAGTTGCCTAGAGATCATTTTATAGGGTTGAGAGGCACTGTGGACTTTTCCCATCCATCTGGCCTGACCCTGCTGTCATTCTTCTTTAGCTTGTGTTTGGGCAATCATGTTAGCGAAACTTTATGAATATACCTTCTGATATTACTAGGAGACATGTTAGTATTCTTGAAAGAATTTGTGTGCTTCTATCCTACTTGTGCATCTCAGTACTTACTGAAATTCACTTGAAATCATTTGATTACTTGTGTGTTTTCCCTTAAGATGAACTTTTCAGAGAATGCACTGTCTGTTTGTTGTATAATCACACTAAGGCATAATCATAGACATCAATTTTTACAATAGAAAAATAAAAATTCTCTTACTTCATAAATGGTTTTGTTAATATCCTATAGTTAAATGACAACATTTAATTCTTAATATACTAAATCTGTTCGTTCTACCACAGGAAGTGATGATCTACGTAGGCTAGTGAAATCTCTATTAGTTATATTCCAGAAAGACATTATTGTGATATGATTGTTTCTAGACAACCTTTCTAATTAAATCTATCTTTAAGAAAATAATGTCTTTAGCATCTTAAATCATGTTATTCCATAATGCTAGAAGGAAATTATAAACTGTGTCTATAATTTTTTGAAAACCCCAAGGAAGTTTTGTATTTATTGTAAGAAATTTTATCCATCAAATTTAAAGGCAAAAGCGTTGTGGTAAATATTTTTTAAAAACTTAGACGTGTAATGCTGTCATTGTGATATATAGCAAAGGGAAAATTAAATTAAGTCATTATACTAAATGCAGCAAGATGATCCAGAAATAATAAGAGTTCATGAACAGTTTTGTTCCCTATGCATAACTGGGTAGGAGGGAAGAACTAAGACGTGAAGGGATGAGATCAGCTCCAGGCCGTGCCCTGCATACCAGGCATTGCTTTACAACTGACGCTTTGTCCAAGCTTCATCCTTAACAGTTTAAAATCCTTCTGCACCTTTTGGGTCCAGATTGGAATGCCAGCAGAGCCCTTATGACACCATTAAAAACACATTAGCGAAACAAGTTGTTGCTTGTTATGTTGAAACAATAACAACTCATCGTGACTGATGACTATATGTCTTATTTTTCTTTCAAATATCTTGCCACTAACACACCCTTTCTTAACTATGGTACAATATTAGCAGTACTCTGGGTTGACATAGCACACTTATATGTCACTAACAGAGGAGCATAATCCCTTGTCTTCAGTCTCAAAGAATTTTCAGTGAACCATAGTGAATCGAAGTTCCTACACTTTGTCAAGGACAGACCCAAGTTCCATTTTACAAATCTACCTCTTTAGAATTAAATATTGCAATATATTCACATGCTTTTATCTAATAATTTCAGGTCCCTTAGTATGAAGGCTGTGGTATTTGTTTATTGCAAATTTAAGTCCAAATGGAAAAGCATTCACAGGTATGACCGCATTATTAATATTGCTGTAAAGACACAAAATCTCAAGTATTAAGTTTGAGATAAAATAATAATGTGTGTTCTATACTGGATATTTCAAACAAGGGAGATCAAGATTAAATGTTATGACACTAAGATAGTCAAATAGTGGTCTGCACACAATTATTTTCTTTATGGACCCAAGATAGGAAGGAATTAAAATTTTACATAAATATGGTAAATGAAAGATTTTTATATTGTTAATAAATATGAACAAGAGAATCAGACAGGTGAAAAAAATTAACACTGTATTAAAATAACAACATAGGAATGTTGCTATTTTATTTATGGAAGTTATTACAGGTAATAGTGGTATTATAAAATAATGCACCTATTAAAAATAGAAAATTACATATTAAAGGACTAATTGACAATCATTAAATACCTTTATAATCATTAATAATTAAATAATGATTTATTGAGCAAAAGATTTCCATGTTTGTTTACTATCATTTACTTGGTTTTACATACTTAATATCTTATTGACAAATGTGTAAATACCTTATTTCCAGATATTTTCCAATTCTTAGAACTGAATGTAGAAAATGGAATTATGGAAACATTGTTTTCTACTGTTTAATTATGTATTTTTCTTTAACCCCTTTCTCTCTCTGTTGATCCTTGATTTTCCCTGTTCTTCCACTAATACATTTTCCACCCCTGAGTTTCTGTCATCTTCCTGGATACACAGTGATTTAAATAGATACTATATTTTTACTTAAATGCCTTTAAACATTCCTAATAAAATGTCGTACAATATAATATTCCTACTCAAAATGTATACTTGTTAAACATCTGTTAGGAAATATCTTAAGGTCTTTGAAATTCATAGGGTCTGTCTTGTAGTTTTGTGTAATTTATTATGCATTAATTGTATGTATATTTTCAGGGCAGGCCATCTGGCACTAGTCGGGAAATCACCTCTTCCACTCCTAACTTTTTATTCTTATTCTATCTTTTATATTTATTCTTATTCTATCTTTTATAATGAGAAATAAGACCTGTAGGAAGAACCTGAAAGCAATATGTCATATAATTTCATTACTTATTCTTTTATTTACTAATTTCATGATACTTTACAGTATCCATTCCAGGATGTTCGCCATTTTACATTTGTAAGCTTATATGTACTTTGGCTTTGATAACGAATCAGAGTAGAAGCCAGTTTGATCCTGATCCCAGGGAGGACATTATCTGTCACATCCTAGTTCTCTTAGCTGAGCCTTGGGTTCATGTGTCACACAATCAATGGACAAACAAAAGTAGGTAGGCTTTTAGTGTTCGTTATTTTCAACATCTTGCTAAATGAAGGAGTGGGAGATTATCTCTATTCAATTTTCCATCACACAATCAAGGAAATTTTAACTCCTCATCAAAGGAATGAAGTTTGTTAATTTTTATTAAGAGCTATAAATTTTATTTGAGTATAGACAAACTTTCATTCTATAAATGAGTATAACAATATTATTATTTGAATGTTTTTGTAAAAGAGATATCCAAAATATGGCAAAAGTAAATTGAGATAACAATTTCTATACAAAAACTTAAAATACAGCAGTAAAATCAATGACTAATTTCTGAATTCACAAAGTAAATGCTTAATGGTTGCTGTGCATTTGTTTTCTCATTCATCTGCATCTTCACTCAGATCTTTTATTCTGTTTATACAAAGCCAGTGTGCATCCTGTGTCTGCACTTGTAGATGCTAATTAAACTCTGAATTATCCATGGCTTTGCCAAGTGTCTAAATTTAAGCTAGTTACTTTCTCCCGACAACTTATACAGCCTGGCTCAAGGGTAGGAGGATCTTGGGGAGAGTTTCTTAAGAGAGTTATACAATGTATCACTAGTTAATGAGAAAATGGAACAAATAAAAAATAGCAAAGATTAAAGTAATTATGGAGTATTGGTTCGCCCAAATTTTGTGGATTTGAATTTACTTCCTCAAAGCTAAAAACCTGATAAACTTTGCAAACTTTGCAAACTTTCAAATTAGAGATGTGGTTTATTTTTGTCAAGAAGAGTGCTCGCAAAATATCAGATTTGTTTCCAAAATTTCAGATTCTTTGACACCCATTATACTTGTGTAGGTTTTAGTCTTCATGTCCTCAAGCAAGTAGTCTTACATATTTCACCTATTTCCATAGCTGGGTGGAAAAACAAGTTTAATTTTTTTTTTTTTTAAGAGATGGGTGGCAATTCCAGGGCTTCCACACAAATCAACTTGATTACAAGCTACACTGGCTTTGTCTCCAGTAAAAGACAAACTGAAGATAAGGGAACTAAGATGTTCATTAGGCAGCTGACGTTAAACAAAGCCTCCATAACACTCTTGTGATTACCATCTGAAATTGTAAACAAACCTGGCTCTGTAAACTTCATCAACAGCATCGGGGAGTCAAGACGTGAATGATTGTAATTAGTTCATTCTAAACATTCTCAGTGGAGAGAGAGATGGTGTAGGGCAGTTCGAGCTGGGAATAATACCAAGAATTCCATGGGGGGATCTGAAACCATCAGGGCAAAAAGAGCATTGCCCCAAGCAAATGATGCCACTGAGGACCACAGCATCGGAGGAAAATGTGAAAATATGCTCAGACCGGTTGCCAATAAACATGTGAATCATACCATGAAATCCAGGCTCCCAAGAATTTTTAATCTGTCTCCCACGTAGCACAATGAACGTATGCAATGGTTAGATGAGGCAAACATTCCAAGATCAGGTACAAAGGCTTCGGAACTGATATGGGGCTGGTGGAAGGGCGAGAAAAGCACTGAGAAGACCTTTCAACTTGGAGAAGTGCAACCACACAGAAGAGAATGTCAGGACGGGCTTTCCACAGCTTCTGCCGCCAGGGCTGACCTCAGCTGAGGGGTTTTCCTGCGGTGTAAAACAGTTCCCCTGCAAGCTGCAGTTTAGACCCCTAATGGCCTCTCTTGTTGGTTTCAGAAGAGTTGTAGGGCTCAATATACCTCCATGCGTACTGTGAAATGTGTCTCATCAGGAAGGGTTTGAATTCTTCACATTTGGAAATGTATGATGGCGGTTTAGTTCTCTAAAGAACAGGCCTTTACCCAAAAGCAGTACGGAAGGCAGGCTACGTGGCAATTGTCGCTACTAGTGTTGATTTAAAGGATGATGAGCGCAGCACTACTTGACAAAATTGCCTGTCTCTGAATTTCATTAGCAAACTATGAGTCTTAACAATGAACCGATGAAATCTGGGTCCTCTCCTGGCGCTTCCCATGCGCTGTCTTTCTTCTCACCATCCCTTAGCTCAAACTATTGTTTCTCATAGTCTGCGGGTCTTCCTCCTTTCTTGAACTTTTTTGACAAAAAGACTATGAGGTCCCAATTTCTTCAACAGGACAAAACTAGAAAAAGTCTTTGATCCACAGAATTCGGAAAAGTAGAGATAAATGATCTCCTCTTTTTCCCTCAAGAGGAAATCCTTAGTGGTACTCAGCCTCGGTAAGACACGGGCTGACATATTGGCACATCTTGTTTGAACGGGCTCTTTGACCTTTCTGGTTTCCCCTATCCTATTTCCCCTCTCCTCTTCCTCAGAATCCCCCCCAGGTAAATTGTTAGCATTTAGGCCCCCATGTGAGCCTATGCTTTCCAGAGAAGCCGTCTGTTCACCGTGTTGGATACTGAAGGAAACAAAAGCACATGTACATTGCTGGCCTCTCAGGAAGTGCTTTCACCCATAGTGTAAGCCATCCTTCCAAATAAACAAGATTGTTTGCATGATAGACATGAAATAAAACTGCTTAGCAGGTACTGTATTCACTAATGAGTGTATTTATATATTTTGTCAAGAATTTATTCTTCTGTTCCCTTGGTAGACTTTTTATCTCAACACTTCATAAAGACCACTGTGATCATCCCTCTATTATCTTCTTTCTGTTCTATTTTAGAAATTGGAATTCCTATTAGTCTGCACATAACTCTTAGCTATTTTTCAAATCATCTAAACTTATATTTTTTGATTAAAATATGAGTTTGAACCAAATACACTGAAACTAGAATTTTCATATGTAGTTACATTATAACTATCTTAGACCTTGAAATGGACATTGCAACATAAATCAAACTAAACAGTTAAAAGGGAGAGTTGAAAATTGTCCAAAGAAAAGAAATAGTAAAGCACGAGGCAAGAGTCAAGACTGAGGCTGGCAAGACGAGAGTTCAGAAGGTTGACTGGATAGGTAGAGCCAGAGATTTGTTGAGGGGGTAATTCAGTTACGCCTTGCGAGATAAGATAGGAACCAAGTGGGGAGGACACTGGGTGTCAATCTAAAGATTTGTTTAAATTTAGGAATTAATGTGATGCTGCTAACTTCTCTCTCTCTCTCTCTCTCTCTCTCTCTCTCTGTGTGTGTGTGTGTGTGTGTCTGTGTGATCAAATGATGGATACTATAAGGCATAAAATAAGAGCTTCTAAGAACAGCTCACTTGACTCTGATATATAAAATGAGCCAAGGAAACAGCGAATACCAGGAATGCAAGGATGTAAATGAGTAGAACTTGAAGTAATGTCTGAAATATTGTCCTACTTCCTTCTTTGAAAATAAAACTATACAGAAGAAAAAAGACTGGTAATTTCTATTGTGAGAAAACAACGCTATGCAGCAATTCTACACTACACAAATCTACTAAGACAGCAGAAGGTAAACACAGCATCATCAATGAGACCAGTGCCCTGAGAGACCAGTAAGAAATATTAGAAACAGCAAACCTATAATATTTCAGCTGCATCTTAGGACGAGAATCAAAACCAGAAATGATTTCATTTTCGAATAGTGACACAATGCTTGAGTTTGTGGTATTAATATTGCTTGAGTTAGTAGAGGAACAATAATTGAAAATCATAAATAGCTACGTTATGAGTAGCATTTCCCCCATGAAATCTGAACACATAAATGGTGTATGCTGTCAAGAGTTAAATAGAAATTTTTAGGTTCATATGATTCATTCATCGCTCTGAAATTCTCTTTTCAAATCAGCGTATATCACAAACCTATGTCATTGAAAAGTGAGAAAACAGTAAACTCTGGTTTTAGGTTTTTTAGCAAGTGCATATTGCATTTATAAGGATACTTTAAAACCATGTCATAACAGAAACATTATAGTTAGCTCCTAATTATGTATATTTAAACACTGTTTTCTCTATGAAATTTATGTGAAGAAAATTCCTGCTCATTAAATTTATTGAAGTGGTAGTCAGTATGAATGGCTGAAAATGATACTATATAAAAAGGAAAGCATATTAGAGAATGCCAGTTGCAATGCACTTGAGGTAATGGCAAGGGATTAGAACATGAACTCTAGTTAGCGTCTGTCAACTGAAACTTAATAGACACTCCCTTGTTTGCTCATTGTCCTCTGAAGGGCCAGCAACTTGATTGCCATTAATCAGTGTTCTGCACAGGTCTGGAGACTGTCTTCAGAGATCTCCGAAGCCTCCTTTACCATTTGTCCTTGGGGGAAAGCAGTAATTATACTGGGCTCCTGTCCCAGCAGGTACCCATTAACCTGTGTTTAAAAAAAAGAAAAAGAAAAAGAAAGGAAACAGAGACTTGCAGTCAGTTGCATTCAGAGCTCATAGATGAGCAACCTTAAAGTGATTCCTGCGATCAATGATAAACACATTATCTTCTGCGTCTCCCTTACCTTAACTAGGCATTTACTTGAGTCATTCGGGGGGAAAAAAAAAAAAACTAAAATTCAAAGGAAAAAAAAATCTAGTTTTGTCTTAGAGAAATGAGACAATTGATTCTGTAATACTGATCTATTGTGAGCTCACCAAGGCCAGCTGGACTACGACTGAAAAACCATGGGATAAAACCGGACTCTCTGAATATGGCGGACAATGAGGGCTGCTGAGAAGCCAAGGACAATGCCACTGGGTTTTGATCCTACTTCATGTTCTGGCTTTGTGGGAGCCTAGCCAGTTTGGATGTCCACCTTCCTAGACCAAGATGGAGCGGGGAGGACTTTGGACTTTCCACAGGGCAGGGAACCCTGACTGCCCCTCAGACTGGAGAGGGAGGGGGAGAGGAGTGGGGAGGAGGGGGAGAGGAGAGGGAGGAGGGGGGAAAAGGGAGACGGGGAGGGAAATGGGAGGCGGGGAGGAGGCGGAAATCTTTTTTTTTTCAATAAAAAAATTATATTAAAAAAAAAGGAACAAGAGAGAATTCTATTGTCTCTCATATTTTAAGTAAGAGGGAATTTTGCTCAATAATTTCTACCTTTGTAATAAGAAATGAAACGCAGCTATAAGAAGAGTGAGAGTCAGGCTGTGGTAACACACACCTTTAATCCATCCCAGCACTTGGGAGACAGAGGCAGGAAGATATCTATGAGTTCGAAGCCAGTCTGGTCTACAGGACAGGCTCCAAAGCTAAAAGCAAACAAACAAATAACAGTGTTATGACACATCCTATCTTCACTTGTAGAGTGAAGGAGAAAGGGGAAAGAATTCCCTGAGTATCATTTTATATAATCTATCATATAAAACCTACAGACAAATTTTAATCCAAATCTGCTGACGCAGTGCAATGAAGTGAGAGACCAAAGCAGAGCATGTGGATAATCTAGTTGCCTTCTGCAATTTATATGCCAAGTTCAGCAAGTATCTTAACATTAGCTCATTTGTCAAAGGGTCAATATACGCATTTATTTTTAACTTTCTTACTGTTAGAGTTCTATAAAGGTTGAGCAGTAACACATACATTCATGTGTTTGCGAATTCTCTGCTTTCTCTCTTTCTTTGACTCTCTTATTACCCCTCTTTCTTCTTCAGCATCCACAAGTACTCAATAATGATGGTTCTATCTTGATAACCTCATCTGATACAAATTCTCCAAAGCCCCAAATGTGTGTGTGTGTGTGTGTGTGTGTGTGTGTGTGTGAGTGTGTGTGTAATATCACAAACCACTTTCTCTGATTGGGTTTAATGGCACCCATACCTCACACAGAGCTCAATAAAAATCAGTTAAGTAAAAAGAATAAGAAAGATCACAATGCAGGGAGTTAGGACTCTGTGGAGTGTTTCTATGAATGACTTGCAAATGGAAAGAAATAAATGAAGAGATAATCAGTTAACTAGAAAAAAAAAAGAACCTGAGACCACATTTGGGCCTAAATACTATCGTTCTATTAAAGGAACATAGCAATAAAATATTAAATGTTTCCTAATATAATATAATATAATATAATAATAGTGCCCCTAGATCACTGTCTCACTCAATCCTCATGAGTAGAGTTTCTTCCTGAAGTAGATAGGACCTAACACTGAGATCCACACCTGAGCATTGTTATTGACCGAGAGAGAGATTGGAGAATTCAGTCATATATGTGCTGTTTTCCTTAAGTCCTTCCCTGAGGACTAAGGAACCTATAGGGAAGAGGGGGGCAGAATGATTAGAAGAGCCAGAGAGGATGGATGACTCTGAGGAAGAAAGTGTCTTATAGCCACAGCAGCACTGGTAAACATAGGAACTCATGGAGGTTGTCACAGATGTAGAGACTGCATGGCCTCAAACCAAGTGGGGTCACAGTGCTGAGAGAAGCAAGAAGACACTGGTTTCCATCCTACCTAAGAAGATAGCTACAATTGGTACCCATTTGCTATGGGAAAAGATAGTTTTCTCCACTGGAATCACAATGAGTATCTTAAGCACACTTCAGTGTAGGTCCCATGGCCAGAAGTACACGGCCCACACAAAACAAATTCAATAGGATTTTTCTAACCTTTTCATCTTTTGTCTTTTGCTTGTATATTTTGGTTACCAATTTTATGTTTTTCTGGCTATCTGTGTGTGTACATGTTTCTTATTTTGCTTTGTTTCAATTGCTGGTGTTTTGTTTGTTATCTTATTTTACTTTTATTGATCCATTGTGGATTTCATACCATGCAATACTATCCCAATTATCTCCCTCTCCTCTGGGTCCTGCCTCTGCCCTTTCAATATCCCTACCTCCTGCTCCTGAACAAAATTAAATTTAAGGGAAAAGCTGAAACTCAAAGAAAGCAAAGAAACAAACAAAAAAAAAATAAAAACAAACAACAGCAGCAACAAAAGAGTCATGTCCTGGAAGCATAGTGTGGCCTTCTAAGACACACAGTTTACCCTTTAGTCCATTCATGTTTATATGCAAGTCTTCATTGCCATTGTCATTGTCACTGGTCTGACTGGAGCCCTCTGTTCTCTGCAACACCTCCACCACCACCACCACCAATAATAGGGTCTCACTGGGGCTCCTCTTGGACATCCTGTTGTTGTCACATGTCATGGAGATCCTGCTGCTTTGGACCTGTTGTGCCTTCACTGAGGGTATTAGACCAACAGAGCTGATGCTGCCCCTACCCAGAGAGAAAGATGCCCTCACCACTGTTTTTCATGCTGCTTGTGGCAGATGAGCACTGTCCCCACCCTCACCAGTCACAAAAGTGAAGGAACCAGTTCCACCTTGCATCAGCAAGAAGGGGGGGGGGGCTGCACCCAGTCTGGTCAGCACAGTAGAGCTGACCTTGTTTTTGGAGTTGCAGGTAAGCCATCCCTGAGGGCCTAAGAGCAGAACTGACCTCGCCCTCCCACCCTTTATGCCTCCTACAGCAATCTGCAGAGATGACCCTGCACCTCGCCTACAAAAACAGTAGTATGAGTGTGGGTGAGCTGGCCCCAAGGACCTGAGAGAGGGAGAAATGGCCCCACTCTTTGTGGTAGGTTGCATTGGGTGAGCTAGCCTGGGCAACGCTAGAGACCTCTACCAGACAGTGGCGAAGAGGGAAAGTTGGTGGGACGACCAACCTAACTACCAGCCACGCCCAGAACCAGAACAACTGTATATAAGTAAGTTCAAAAACAAAATGCCTATAGGGACTAACGTATACATTGGCACAGGTGTATAGTATAAAATGCAGCATGTAATCGCTGAATGCTTTCTTCATGCGCTATTATCCACCCCAAGACCCACTGAATCTATGAACTTCTTGTACTTTAAAAGAGAGAGAAAGAGAAGGTGTGGATTTGGGTGGGCAAAGAAATGTGGAGGATTTGGAAGGAACTGACTGAGGTGTAAAGCAGAATCAGAATGTAATGCATGTAATTTTTAAAAATAAAATATATGAAAACTATTTCAAATTATTAATTTTGTCAGGATGTAAAATTTGATACAATTTCTACGTTTTCTGTTTTCAGATTCTCAATTAGGATATACATTAGAAGTAAAGGAACGAATTTCAAAGTAAAAAAATGAAAATGGTTTCTTAAATATTTACATGCAAATATGAAAGGATTACTCTGTTCACTTTTACTAATCCTTTCACAATTAAAGGGGTGTCTAGTTTTCACAGAAACACCGCAAGCTAAACCAGAAAAACGAATCTGAGATCTCTTACTGTTAAGATTATTAACTGACACATTAGTAAAGATAGAAATGTTTTTTCCTGTAGGAAAAAGAGGCATGTTTTCAGCCCTAATTTTATATGTGACTATTTGATGGTTTTCTTACTAGGCTAAACCACAGGAGGAAAAAAAAAATCAAATAAATGTGTTCACTGTTCTGTTTTCCTAGGGTTTCCATTTATGTAGACAAATGTACTGTGAAATGTAAAACAGAATATATTTCCAAGTTTAATGCAGAATTTTAGATAGCAATACAAAATTTGATAGCAATGAAAAGCTAATGTAAACATTTTCCTAGGAGCCTGATTTGCTATGATAGCCATGGTACCACTCAGTGAGGTTTGCCGTATTAAAATTCTGCATTTGCCAGTTGAATTTTGACAAGTGCCTAAAAACACCATGATTCTATTATGACTAAAATTCTCATCACTTCTGGGTATTTTAACCTCATCTTTGACTATTTCTAATGACATGGGCGGTTACATAAACCAGAAACACATGAGGGCTGTGAGCTCCAGAAGAAACTGCAGATCTTAACCCAGGATTATTTACTTCTGTGGAACTAAGCTGTAAGCAAGTCCGAGCTTGGTGGTCCCCAAAGAAGGATTTTGTTTTTGAGTCATGCGTTTGTTTTGTGTAACTCATACAGAACGTCAGTGAAAATTATCTAACAAAATATAAGCAAAAGGTAGGATTCCAGAGGCTAGTTTGGAAACAAGGGTTTAAAGAAATGTGTATCGGTATTTTGGATAGTGTAACTAACTACCTGAAGTTGAGTTTTTGTTAAAAGAAATGTTTTTTTTTTAAATTATTACTTATGGATGTTAAAGTGTGTGGATATGGTGATGGTCTTCCTAATACCAGAGTCCTTACATGGTTCTTCACGTGGCGAAAGACTAGAGATTCATATGTACAAGTGTGTGTGTGTGTGTGTGTGCTCTCCTTCCCCTTTTTCTTAAAAAATCCGCTCATGCCCAATCATGAGTGTTCGGCCCCAATTATCTCCTTTGGCTCCACCTCTAAATATCATAGTGACATTTAATAGGGACTGTATTTCAGTATAAAATCCTTGGGGAGACACTCAAGGAGTATCGAAATCATAACATACTGATTATATAATCAGATCTTTGTTCTTCGTTATAGAAACTTAGAAAAAAGCAACTTACCAATGTATCCAAGCAGACATTTTCTATGCTACAATGAAATGTTTTTACCTCAATAGATGAATTACAATTTAAAAGATCCAAGAAAAATATACATAGAGAAAGGAACACATGCGCACTCGCACTATGCCTATGGTATTCATTAATCTGAAGCATTTTTTTTTCCTATTAGAACAGATTTCAACCGTAAATTTCCTCAGTGGATCATCCCAATAAAAATGGCAAATGTTGGCTATCACTGGAGAATTGAACAATTTAATCATAGAACAGTTAGTAAGATGAGGCTCATTTATAACAAATACAATTGAATCATAGAAATTAAATCTAGACTAGAAACCATATGGGCACTCTGAGATCGTCCAGGAACATGTAGTGTTCTAATTACAAAGCAACAGCGCTAAACAGGTTCAAAGAGAAAATGCCCATTGGGACTAATGCATCTATGACAGAGGTGAATAGCATAAAATGCAGCATGCAATTCACTGATTATTTTCTTCATGCATTGATATGAATTCAATACATATTCACTGAATTACTCATGTATACATGACACTTCCACCCAGCTCAGGGAATATCATGGTTAAAAACAGAAAGATCTATATATGCCAATTTGGAGTGTGCAATTTATACTAATAGACCAGACCTTTCAGGGGAGCATTAGCATTTGTAAACTAATTGTTACATGTGAAGAAGGCATAGTCTACACAAAGACCCCTCATAAAGCAGAACACAGCGAGGTGTAAGGTAACATTGCAGCACACGGAGTGCTAGGCAGCTTCCATACACAGCAGCAGTCTGGCTGCTCCTTCCTGCCTGGGAACACTGCATTTCATTCTCTGTAACTAACTGTCAGTACTGCAGCAATTGGAAAGCAATGTTAAAATGACTTTGGAGGAGTGAATACTGCTGACAGCTGTCCTGTTGAGAGGACTAGCACTCAACCACTTCTGGTCAAATTTTCTTTTTCTGAATGAGGAGCGGAAAAGTAAAGGGGAGACAATGAAACAAACAGCAAACAAAAACCAAGTGGAATACAAAGACATGTATGTCTATTCTAAAGCAATTAGTGGAACGCTTTGTTGTACATCATAGATATGTGCACTGTGTCTATGGTGACATACGTGTGTACACATGCATCAACACACACATAGCTTTGCATAGTTGTATGGTACAAGCTTCCCAATAAGCAGAATTATTTAAACAATGCTGGTTCCTGGTAGTTCTGCTGCGAAAATGCTGAAAATAATCATACTACTCTTTACTTCTCAAATAAAGAAGTGATGGTTTATTGATATGTTACTATCAGATATGTCTTCTTCTTTTTAGCTATCAATAGACATATAAATAAGGCAAAGCATCCTTGATGCAGTAAAACAGTTTGTATGCATATATACGTCTATTTACATAGAATGGTTTATTTGATAGCTAACAGTCTCGTTTCAAAAATATTTTTCTTCGGCCTATGTGAGTTTTAAGGTTTTGTTTTGGTCAGGGGTCATTCAAGCACGTGCTTACCAGTGTACAACACTGAGCAACATTTTTTCTCCCTTTTATGTTGAAGAATCTCGTGTTTTTACAAGGAAAAGCAACCCCTTTAAGGGTCAGTTCTACGTCCCACCTCTGGTCACACCAACATTCTAAAGAACTGGGTGGAATTGCTTTTAAAAGTACGAGAAGAATTTTCTAAGATGATGTTTTGCCTCTGATGAGTGGGAACAAAATTCACTGAAGTCAAATATTTTCATGATAGAGGCATGAGAAGGAGTGTTTTATTTGATGGTAGAGGGATGAGAAGGAGTGTTTTGTTTGATGGCCAGGAAGACACCCTTGATATTTACTTTAATCTGGTAGCCAAATCCACTGAACTTTGAATTCCTGTTTAGAAGTTCATTTGCTCAAACTAAAACCAGACATGAATAAGACTCTCAGAAATGCTGGGGTTTGCTCAGGTAATACCCTCTCTTGCCAGTCTTCCCCCACACAGGGAATGAAGGAAGATTTCTATGCTTCTGGTTTACTAACGACAGCAGTGAAACCCATGACGCAGGAGGCTTCTCAGTCTCGGTGAGTTGTTCTGGATATGGTTATGCTGTGCTGATTGACTGACGGTTAAGTGCATAAGTGATTTCCCAAACAGACACATTCTCTAGGACAATGATGGCCAGTGATATTTGCAAAATAGCCTTTCTCCATTAGTCATGATTATTAGTCTTGTGTAAAAAACTCATAAAAATCAGAGTAGATAGAACTTCCCAGAGGGGACTTGTTATATATCTCCTGTGGAAAATCTATATAATCTAATAAGCTGTTCAGATCACAGGGCTAAAATTTTAAATCTGACATTTATCAGAGACCATTCTTTTAAAAATGTTTTTCTCCATTGAAAATGAATTATTTTGACTTTAATTATGTGTATGTGTGCCTACATGTGGAAATATGCAATGTAGTACAGGTGGCCACAGAGGCCAGAGAAGACCTCTCATCCACAACAGCTGGAATTACAGACGGTTTTGAGCTGCCTGATATGGTTGCTGGGAAATGATCTCCATCTTCTGCAAGAGCACTGCATGCTCTTAAACACAGAGCTGTCCATCCAGCCTCTGAGAAAAAATTCCTGGCTGGGCGAAACCCTTTGTGTCCATTGCTGCAAACTTTAAACAAATATAATATATCAATTCCTTTTCTGTTTCCTAGTGTTACCTTATTACAGAGAACAGAAAACATGACATTTTGAAATTTTCCTTGCTTCATATCATATATGATTTGAAAGAGAACTATACAACTTTTATTAATGTGTAAAAACATACAAATTTGTCAATACTGTGTGAAATTAGTTGTTTTTACTCAAATAAACAAAAATATAATATTGTGAAACATGGAAGAAAGTGAAAAGCTGGATATTACATGGATGACCAACTAGAAGAGATCATGGTACTAACAGGATGGTTGAAATTTCTCTGATTGGACTTACTACTAAACACACTGGTTTGTGATACTCATTTGTGAGTTTAATAAACAACTGATTAATATGTGTACTACACGTGTATTAAAAATATTGTTAGAATAGATTTTGTATTCTGTGTGTAAACACTTTTAGAATTTTTTTCTTTTTCTGTAATGTCAGTAGCATGATTAAATATCAGTTTATAGAAAGATATTGAAACGATCCTGTATTTTAGTTATTGGAAAAAATCTTGCATATCTTTTGATCATTGCTTTTTCTTTTGCTTGGTTTTGCTTTTTGGAACAGTTTTGCTGTGGAATTTAGGTCTAAACTAGACTGAGGATCTCTCTGCCTCTGCCTCTCCACTGCTAATGTGACAGGTAGGCTCCACTTCCTTGGGTTTTGGCTGCATAAATGTGCACATGACTCTTTAGGAAAAGAAAATGAATTGATTACAACTTTTATATGATAGTGTATGTCAAAACAGAAAATGGATTATATTTTAATGTAAATTAAATTGAGTTTAATTTCCTCAAGATCAACATAAAAATAAGCTTATTCTAAGCTTTTGACATATTACTATAAGAAAATAACTGTTGTACACTATAAAATAGTTTTTGAGTGTCGTGGCAAATTTTAATTTCTTAAAACTTTGGGGTTTTGACACTTCTGAGTTCCCACTGCACACATTCATCTACTAAGTGTGGCATGCTAGCATGTCCTTGCAACAGGTCATACTTACAGCTGAAACTTTCGTGCAAGAGAATTGAGAAGCTGAGTTGCAGCAGCAAAACCTGGAGCTTCAAGAGCATCACACACAAGTCATCACAACCTCAAAATGGATATGTGCCTAAAGAAGAATGATGTGCAGAGTGCCTTTTTGGAGAGATACTTTTATCTGTTAACTTACCATTACTTTTTAATAAATATTGATTGCCAATTTTAACAGTATAAATTTTTAAAGTAATTTTTCAGCACCCTTTTTGTAAGGTTTCATGACCCATTGATGTAGACTGAATTTTGTTTGTCAAATTGCTGTTATCCTTTTTAATGGTATTTTTAAGCTAACATTTGATTTTAAATGGTATAAATTTTATCAGCTGGTTGTTCTGATAATCTGTAAAGACTGTATCATTTCTAAAAGTGCCTTTTTCTTGACTCTGGAGTCAAATCATCTTTTCAAAGGTAGAATATGTAGTTCAAAACTAAGTCCAAATACCAGAAATAGGGATATATCAGAAAAATTACATTAGCCTTGCAGAATTTCATCCATAGTGTAAACAAAAAGATTATGAAATTTCTGGGTGGTAATGTTGTCTGTAATTATATAATTTTTATATTTATTGATTTATTTATTAGTTAAATGAATGTACCTTGCTAAATTGTTGTAGGTGTAATAATCTTTATTTTGGCCAGCAGGTTTTGCAGTTGTGGGTGTGCGCAGTGGAGAGACACAACAGTCTCCAGTGGTAATGGTGCTAGGTTCTGTGTTGTTGGCAGATTTAAATACTAAGAAATGTGTGTAACAGAATGAGAGTGGTTAATCTGATTCTATACTCAGAGAGGGTTATTTTTGGTGGTCAGATTATCAGGAAATCCAGAGCTTTCTGGCAGTTGCAAACCATAAATGAGGCCTGAGCACAGCCAGCGGATGGGACATAGCATGGATTAGGGTGAGAGAAAAGCATGTGGGGGCAGTCGAGTCATGGGACCTAGGCACTGGCTGCAGCAGTGGGCTGTGGGCAAAAGAAATGTCCGGATTGCGGGCCAGAGAGTTTGTGGGAGGGACATGCATGGGGGCCAGAGAGTATGTGGGAGGGACATGCATGGGCCTATTGGACAAGTCCCAGTAGGCATAAATTTGTGCCCCACATTGGGTACCATATGTAGAGATATGTGATAAAATGATCACACAGTAGGTCAGAATGGGGAATAATAAAGGTCTCATTATTTAGAAGTAGACTCAGAGATCTGTAGTACTCTGCATGAGTGGGGAAGAGGAACCGAATCTAGTTGCAGAGAGAGAGAGAGAGAGAGAGAGAGAGAGAGGGAGGGAGGGAGGGAGGGAGGGAGAGAGAGAGAGAGAGAGAGAGAGAGAGAGAGAGAGAGAGAGAGAGAGAACAAGTGTGTACATTTCTAGTACACAAGGCCATGCCCAACCTGGTCCAGCATCAAAGACCGTTGGCTGTAGGAGTTCCCCCAGCATTTCTTCATAAGTCTGCACAAGAATCATAGCCTACATATGAGCTTATGACTCCCACTTTCTCAAGCAAATATTCAATATGAACAATTAAAATTTGCCTCAAGTGGCTTCGTCTTTTAGGTTTATGGTCCTTCCTTTTGTTAATCTGAACATGCCCAACCATGATGGCAAGCGTAAAAATATAGGAGGTGGTGGTGGGTTCAGTTACCAGACAACACAAAGAAAGGGGAGAAATCAAAGACCTTTAAACACATCAGTAAGAAGACAGCAGACAGCAGGCAGTACACTCACCGAAGGGACTGGCTTTGCCCTAATTTCTCCTTCCTCTTTAAAGAGGAACCTTTGAAAATCACCTTAGGATCTTTTTGTCTTTAATATGATGATAATATTTTATTTTTAAATACTCCCATTAAACAAATAAAGAAGTGCTAGGGTTTGTGGAGAAGTGGAACAGTACACAACACCTGGAGCCAGGATGGTCATGAGTCCAAGATGTGTAACACTGAGGATTTGACTGATCACCTGGTTTGGCTTTGATTTGAATGTAACTGGGCCATGGTTCTTCGATCTTTGACTAAGAATATAAGTTTATTAATATTGTTGTTGCAGGAGCACACAGTTAAGATATTCTAATTTTTAAAATCCTTTGGAGACAACACTTAGTCATTCAAGAAGCAAGGTGTGAGGTAACAAGTCACGAGTCCCGTGGAAAAATATAAAATAATAGAAATGGGTTAATTGATATGTAAGAGTTAGCTTGTATGTCTGAGCCATTGACCAAACGGTGTTGTAATTAATATAGGGTTTTTTTTTTTTTTGATTATTTCGGTCTGGGTGGCCAGGAAATGACAGTGCAGTCTCCATTTATATAATGGCACCAAACTTTTGACAAACTAGATTCACATAAAGCCTAAGAAAACTTATAAAAAGAGGGCTTCTATACCCACAAAGATGGAAGTCAATTGAAGCTTCTTGGCAGCTGCAGTTTTTTTAGACAGGCTCTGTTTGCTGGCTGTAAGCAGAAGTTTCTTTAGAAGACTACTTCCTGCTTAGACCTGGTAACACTAAGGGCTCTGGCTCCTTCAGGAAGTCATGCTACAGAGCACTTAAATAGGTTTGTGAGCAGAGTGCTGCAAGTTGCTTCATGGTGAGGTAAATGGGCTCTGTCCCTGGAGCTGGGGCAGTGAGCATGGCTGGTAGAGGTGGTGAACATACCTCTGTCATATTAGACAGGGTGGAACCACCAGGTAAAGCCACGATGTTAGCCCTAGCCATGTCTGCTTAGCATTTTAAAATTCTTTGCCTTTTACACCATGTGTTTTGATTCCATTCATTTCCCTGTCCCTTTGCATCTGCCCTTTGACCCTGTGCACCTGTCAAATAAAACAAAATTTAAAGAAAAAAGAAAAGAAAATTTTAAAAATGGAAAAACTTCAAAATCTTTTCATGCTGTGTGACACAGTGAGTCACTTTATGGACCTTTACTTGCAAGTGTTTATCACGAGAGTCATAGACCTGGTTCGAGACTCCGGTTTCTACTACCCTATTGATGCTGGGTCCTTGCTAGGGCTCCTGCTCATCCAGGCCATCTATGATCTGATGTGGCATGTGAAGGGACCTGACCTCCAGACTCAAAGCTGCAGGATCTCCACAACATAGAACAGCAACAGATTCTGGATTTTAAAGACTATTTGAATATTTTAAAGAAACCTTGGACTGTTAAGTATTGCAGTTTTTAGAGAAGGTTGGACTTTTAAAAGTTAGATGGTATTTTGAAGACAAAAAGGAAAGGTTATAGTTTGTTAATCATGTGTTTGAGTATTTGTGTTTCAGAGGGATCATATCTCCAGATTGGTTTTGTTTGTTTCATTTTTTTTTTAATCAAATTGACAGAAGCTAGATTTTTTCTGGGGAAAAAAAAAGCCTCAACTGAAAAAAAAAATGCCTTCATCAAATCGTCTTTAGACAAGCCTGTGGAGTGGAAGGGCATTTTATCTTTTTCTGATTAATGATTGATGTGGATGGACCTAGTCTATAATGGAAATACGTTCACGCCTAGGTAGGTGGTCTTCCATGGTATAACAAAGCAGGCTCAAAAAGCTGTGAGGAGCAAGTCAGAAATCAACACGCCTCCATGAACTCTGCTTCCATTCCTGCCTCCATATTTCTCCTTGATTTCCTGACCTGCATTTCCTTAGTGATGGAATGTTACCTGGAAGTATAAACTGAAATAAGGCCTTTTCTCTGCCCTCGCCAAAGAAAAGTTGGGTTTTGCCTATCTGTCTAATTATATGTATTGCTGTATGTGCATAGGTGTTTCTCCATGTATATGCTTCTGTAAACTTACAGAGGCCGAGAGAGGATGCTAGGAGTCCTATTCTATTATTTTCTACTTTATTAATTTAACACAGAGTCGCTCATTTACGCTAAATGTACCCAAAAGTTCAGGCAGGATACACAAGGAACTTTGTCACTCATTCTGTTCTTTTACATCCAATACTAAAAATCATCTCTAGCCATGTAAGAGAATACAGTCTGCATCCTTCCCGCACACTATCCATGCCTTCTGTGGATCCCAGAGGATCAACAGTCATTTGTCACTGATATTCCTCAACATCAATAGTTTCATTTCCCTAATAAATAAATGCAAAAACAGATCCATCCTTCTCCTGGATGTTCTAAGAAACCCACTTCAATATCAAGAGTAAATATTATCTCACCATAAAGAGTTTGAAAATATATATCAAACAATACCTCACTCTCACCAAGGGACAGATCATTCAGACAGAAATTAAACAGAGAAATCCTGATCCTAACAGACATTATGACTCAAGAGGAAAATGGATCTAACATATATCTACAGAATATTTCACCCAAACACGAAAGAATGTACCATCTTCTCAGCACCTCATGGAACTTTCTCCGAAACTGACCATCTACAAAGCAAGTCTCAACAGATACAAACAGATGACCATAGATTAAAGCTGGATATCAACAGCAGCAGAAATAATAGAAAACTTGCAAATTCATGGAAACGGAATAACTCTCTACTGGATGATACTGAGTCAAGGCAGAAATAAAGAAATAAAAGACTTCCTAAAGTTCAATGGAAATGAATATATAGTATACTAAAATTTATGGGGGACAACAAAAGTGGCAGTAGAAGAAAACTTCGTAGCACTAAGTACCTATATTAAAGTTTTTAAAAGAGATCTCATACTAGAAACGTAACAGCACACCTTAAATCTCTAGAAAAAAAAAAAGGCAAACACATCCAAGAGGAGGGGAAATAATCAGGAAATAATCAAAATCGGGGCTGAAATCAACTAAATAGAAATAAAGAGTGCAAATACAATGAGCCAATATAACAAAGAGCTATTTTGGGTTTTTTTTTTGGGGGGGGTTATTTATTTATTTATTTATTTTGGAAAATCAATAGACAAACCTTTATCTAAAATAAAAGGCAGAGAGAAAACACCCAAATTAACATGGTCAAAAATGAAAAGGGAGACATAACAACATAAAGGAAATAGAGAGAAACAAACAGACATACTTTAAGTACTCCACAAATATGGAAAAATCTAAATCAAGTTCAGATAAGCAATTTAAATAGACGTATAACCCCTAAGGATTTAGAAGCAGTCATTAATAGTCTCCCAAACAAAAGAACTTCAGGGTCAAACACTAAAATGTGTAGAATTCTACAAAACTTTCAAAAAAGAGTTAACTACAATCCTCCTCAAATTATTCCACAAAATAGAAACAGAAGAAACATTGCCAAACTTATTTTATGAGACCACATCAAACTACATAAAGACTCAATAAAGAGTGTTAGAGACCAATTTACCTTCTGAATATAATTGCAAAAATATTCAATAAAATAAATTTCAAGCTAAATTTACGGACATATCAAAAAGATCATCCACCATGATCGAGTAGGCTTCCTTCCTCACAGAGAGAGGTACAAGGATGGTTCAACATAAGAAAATCTGTCAATGTAATCCTCCATATAAACAAAGAAAAAAAACACATGATAATCTCATTAGACTCAGAAAAAGCCTTTGACAAAATCCAACATTCCTTTGCGATAAAAACCCCAGAGAGGTTCTTGATACAGGAACATACTATACATAATAAAGTCAATTTACAGCAAGCCTATAGCCAACATCCAATTAAGTAGAGAGAAGTTCAAAGCAATTGTACTAAAACAGGAGCAGGACAAGGTTGACTACTTTTCCTTATCTATTCAATATAGTACTTAGAAGACAGCTGAAGGAGATCAAAGGATACAAACTGGAAAGGAAGAAATCAAGTTTTATTTGCAGATAAAATTATAGTATTTGTAAGTTTCCCTCGATATCTCACCAAGAAAGTCCTACATTTGATAAACTCTTTCAGCAAACTGGCTAGATACAAGTTTAATTAAAAAAAAATGTAGTCCACCAATATACAAATAGAAAATGGTCAGAGAAATAACACCTTTCATAGGTGTTGTTTTCACAGTATAGCTAAACCAATCCTGTGCAATGAAAGAGTTTATGGAAGTATTACCATCCCTGATTTCAAGTTGTATGATAGCGCAATAGTAATAAAGACCAGAAGGTATTGGCATAAAACAGATACATTGATACACACATCTATGGACACCTTATATTTTATGAAGAAGCCAGAAAAACACTCTAGGGGAATAAAGGTACCATGTTCAGCAAATGGTCCTGGTTTATCTGGATGTCTGTGTGTAGACGGATTCAAATAGATCCGTTCTTATCACTCTAAACAGAACTCAAGTCTAAAAGAATCAAAGACCTCAACATAAAACCAGGTACCCTGGAGCTGACAGAAGACAAAACAGGGGATATCTGTGAACACATGGGCAGAGGAGACAAGTCTCTGAACAGAGCACCCATAGTGCAGGCACTAAGATCAATATTGAACAAATTGAACTCCATGAAATGGGAACACTTCTGTAAGCAAGGGAGCCTGAAAATTGGAGAAAGCAGCAGCCTCCATAATAATAAAACATTTTATTAACTCCATGTCTGATATCCAAAATACACAAAGAACTCAAGTATCTAGTATCAAAAAACTGACCAAATAATCCAATTGAAAAATGGGATATAGGCATATATAGAGAATTCTCTATAGAGGAATCACAAATGCCTGAGAAACAATTTTTGTTCAACATCCTTAACCATCAAGGAAATGCAAACCAAAACTACTTAGAGATTCCATCTGACACCTGTCTTCTGACATTCTTGGCTATTTAGGGTCAATGACACATGTGACAGCTCATGCTGCTGAGGATGAAGAGCAAAGGGCACATTGCTGGCAGGAGTGCACACCTGTACAGCCACTATGGGAATCAGTATGACAGCTCCTCAGGAAACTGGGAATCTGATTACCTCAAGACCCAGCTCTAGCTCAGAAGTGTTTCTTATTGTTCAGGATAGGTTGGCCGTCATTGGCCTTTGTATTTATAGATGATTTTTTAAAATTTTTTTTCAATTTCTGTGAAGAATAACCGGAGAAGTTTGAAGACAAGTACACTGTAATCGGAGATTGTTTTGGGAAATAGAGCCATTAACAATATGAGTTATACCAATCTGTGAGCAAAGGAGTCTGCCCATTTTATTATTTTCTTCAACTATTTTATTTAGCTTTAATGAGTACATAGTAAAATATCCCTCAAAGCATATGTATATTCTTAAACAGAATATTCTATAGTAATCATTTTTCAACCCATTGAAACCCATATTTTCTTTAAAGACTCATTATAGCACTGAATATAAAGGAGTATGGTTTTCCTCTAGTTTCAACAAGAAAAGGAAATGGGATGAATTTCAGAAACATAATCACTATATTTGTGAATATAATGACTAAAAAGAATTTTACATTTTTTAAAGTCATGCACCCTGTAACTTAACTTAAAAGTTGAGCCATCAGTTAATAAATATTACATTATCCAAGCAATTTTATTGATAAATCATATGTCGCAATCATATTGATAAAATCTCTCTAACATATTAACAATTTCTACCCTATAGAAAAATTTAAGAGAGATATTTAGTTATTTTAAAATATTATACACATAAATGACAGATTAAAGTATGAAACTTTTTTCTTCTAAGATATACTCTGATACTGTATATAAAATAATGTTAGTAAGTACTGATTCCACCTTCATAAATGCAGAAATCAGTTATCCATGCATGAGAACTGGAAAGTGCATGAGATTTGTTGAGTATATTTTTTTTGCTGTGGGTTCTTTTTCCATTCCTATCTCCATAGTACCTCCAGTAATAAAACTAAACTAAACAAACAAACAAACCCACCAGATATAGAAAACGTTATAACTGAGGAATTCCGAGCAGACACAGGACCCAGTGTCCTTGTTATTTGGATCCTTTTTGTTGCCTCACTTCACTTATCTTCTGAGCCCTTCATAGACCATGTAAACTCATGAAGTGATGACCCAATTAGTCTTTGTACTCAAGGACTGCCTTAAACCAAGCTTATGATAAAAGGCCTCTATTAACTTAATTCTATCTGCAATTTGTATACATGACCCAAAACTCCTCCAAGTAACTTGCGCTTTGTGTCCTATCCCATGAAAGGACTAGGGTGGGAGAAACAACAGAGGCCCCTGGTTGGTAGAACTGAGAAGGGCTTGTGTGGCGCACCTGCCCACATGGTGCCCTGCTTAATCAACTGTGTCTCCATGGGGCATTGAAACGAGGGCTGGGAGATCACCAAGAGCTGTTTACACAACTGGAACCATTCCATCTCAACTCAACTGAAGCAAGGAACAGTGAAAGGGGTCTCTCCTTCAGTCATTCAACCAAAACAATATGAAGTGGACATCGTGAAATGTAAATCTCCAGGAACATTAAGGCATCAAGGAGAGAACTTTTTTTTTTTAAAGAAGTTCAATTAAGCAGTTGTTACTAGATTTACCTCTAGTGTTGGCCATGCCATGCACCGCTTTCTCTGAGTGTTTTCAAGGAAGACAGATGATGGCATGCTGGTATGCTATCCACAGGAAAGTATAATCTCTCATGTAAATTATAAGAAAGTTACAGTCTTCTTCGTTCACTGCATTTTTGTTGAGTAAGTTCTTAATTGTCTGGGAGCCTTTTATAACCCTGGAAGCTTAAGCTTCCCAACACACAAAGTGCTTAAACATAAGATTTCCTAAAATAGCAGGAATTTCAATCTGACAGCGTAATGTTTGCAATGCAAACTAAAATAGTTAAGATGATGGCAGTTGTTTTCCAGTGTTACTTCCAAATCTTATTTTTTATAATATTTTTCATTTAATTCTTTGTGATTGTTATTTTACATATAATAGCCTTTGTGGTTAATATTATTTTGAAAGCTGAGCTGTCAATAACTGGTGGATTTAGGTTCAATGAATATAAATATCAAGGAAAAATATAACCTTGTGTACAAAAAACAAAGGCAACAACTATTACCTTAAACTCCGTATTCATTGAAGTACATTTAAAATGGAATCGATAGTTAAATTTTCTATGTTAGGAACAGTGCTGTTTTACACATTTAAATCTTAAAGTTTTATGAGACAAATGTCAGTGTTAATAATGTACAGTCTTTCACAATTTTTTCTGGTGGAGAAGAATTTGAAATAAACCAGCAACAATAACCAGAACTGTTTCATTCCAAAAGTTTGAACTGAGAATGAGAGACTAATATTTTGGAATTCATTAATGAATCGCTGAACCATGATTCTATATTGCAAATTATAGAAATATTGGATTGATTTTTAAACTTACAGAATAAATTTACTTAAGGTGAAAAAGTAAATTTCCAAATACCATCATATATAAAGTAGGCTTGATAAAAAGGAATTATTAAAATACCAAACAGCTGATAAATGTGAAATGAAAATGAAAATATAAGGTCTTCTTGTTCTAAAAAGGGAATTATTTCTGAAAATAGACATTTTTAATGGCTTTATTTTAAACTAGTTATTTGATTTAAAGCATTTAAGCCAACAGTTGTGCTGGTAGCTCAATCATTATTCTCATAATTTTAGACGTTGTTGGAATGGAAGTGATTATATTGACTATCCCAACAACCACTTCAGGATGAATCACTCCTTCCATACACACGAACTTTTTGTTATTTTTTAAAAAGCATATCCAGTTCAATTTGCGCTGCCCTTATAACCTTGGATGTGTGACTATCTACTGGAGTCACACTGATCCAGTAGATAGTCACACGGAGCAGTGGGACTTCATGTTCTCTCCCTACCACTAACGGGATCCATCACCTGACTCAATCTTGATTAGGATTTGTGTACAATGTCCCAGTGCTATGAATTCACTTGTTTAACTGTCCTGGTGTGTCTGGAAAGCATGGTTTTATGCCCCTGGTTGCTACAATCTTTCCACACCATCTTTCAGGATAATCCCTGGGAATTTGGAAGAGGAGTGTGATATAGATATCCCACTTAGAGTTTAACACTCTCTCGTCACACATTTCCTGGACCTTGCCCAGTTTTGGGTCTCCTTGCTAATCATTACCTTGTAAAAATAAACTTTTCTGATGATACTATGTTCATTTAGCGGAGTAGGTCTTCCCTTAGTACCTATTTATGTACAGGTTATTGTCCCTGATAGTGGTTTCAAGTTTGGGTCCCATCTTGTACAGTGGACTTTAAAATACTATCATAAACTGATTGGTTATTTCATTAAAATTGCCGCTACTGTGGCACTAGTGGGCACATAATCTTAATATTATTTTATTTTTATTAAATTTATTCATTTTATTTTAAGTGTGACTGTGTTCATCGTGTTCCTGTTCAGTGCCACTAGAGGCTAGCAAAGGTTATTAGATCCTATGGAACTGGAGTTACAGATGGCTGGGAACCACTTGAGTGATAGAAATGTCCTCCTCAAAACAAGTTCTCCAAACTGCTCAACCATCACTCAAGCTCAAATTGCGTACCTCACAAGGTCCGTCAGCGTTGCAATCGGAAGGATTCCCATCTGGATTAGTATAATGATCACTTTTTCCCTTTTGGTGACAAGCGTGGCACCATGACAGCTAGCCAGCATGAGATGAAGCTTCCAGGAGTGCAAGTTTGGATTCCAGTGCTCTATGTATGCAGTATCCTCAGTAGCATCTTACCACAAAGTTCTGGAGGGTGACGAAGCACAGTGGTGGTAACCTTAGATGTGTGGAGATTGGAAGAGTCTTTGGGGTTTACTGTCCAACAACTCTGCAAGTGGTAAAGCATTGTGGGCACTGGGATTTTTGTTTGTTATTCTGTGGGTGTTGTCTCCTTTTTATAGGGACACTCCATTAAAAAGATTTCATATGTGTATTTCACATATCTTCTGCAATAGTCCGATTTTGTATGACTTTTTCCAAAGGTCTGTGGTACTAGCTATCATCCATCCCTACCATGTTCCCTCCTACCCTGCCCTCCCGCTCCACTCCCAACCACACGTAAACATTTTTGTTCCATTATTCTCTGTTCCTCCTTCTTACCACATCTTTCTATGTCCCTTCCCTTGAAGTATCTCCAAAATCAACCCTTTTTAATTTTCTGGCCTGTGGGCATTGCAAATTAAGCACACATGTCTAAAGACACAAAGGTAAAATTCAGAAATGAAAGCACGTGTGGGATTTGTAGACTTACAATCGTTTTTTTTTCTGTCTTCATTGACTTACATGAAAGTTTCATAATTTCATTTCATTTAACAGCTAAATAAAATTACATTGTATAAATGTATCATTTACCTCTTGATAGACATGCAGATTATTTTAAGTCTCCCTGTAGTAGGTTATTGAATCTTTGGAGAATATGGCCAGGAGTAGCATAGTAGAATTTACAATAGAAATATATTTTTTACAAAACTGCCATACAGATGTACACAGTGGCTGTATTGATCCACACCAGCAGTCAACAACATTTTCTATTTCCCTATATCTATGCCAGTGTTTATTGTAATTTGGTTTCATCTTATTTTAGCCATTTTAATTTGAGTAAGATGAAATCTCAAGTTACCTTGTTTTTTTTTCCTTTTTTTAATTTAAAAATAAATTTTTTATTTTACGTACCAACCCCAGTTCTCCCTTCCTTCCCTTCTCCCATCCCCACCTCTCCCTATCCTACCCCTTATTCACTCCTCACTGGGAGTAAGACCCCCCCCCTTGGGGAGACAGAATGTCTGGCATACAAGTTCAGATAGGACTAAGCCCATTCCACCTGTTTCAAGGCTGAGCAAGGTATCTCACCATAGGGAAAGAGCTCCAAAAAGCCAGCTCATGGACCCAGAATAAGTCCTGGTTTCAAGCCAGCACATCCCCCCAACAGTCGCATTACCGTCTCCCACATTTAGAGGGTCTAGTCCTGTCCCAAGCAGGTTCCACAGCTATTAGTGCAGAGTCCTTGAGATCCCAGTAGCTCAGGTCAGTTGCCTCTGTGGTTTTCCCCACCATGATCTTGACCCCTCTTGCTCATATGGTCCCTCCTCCCTCTCCTCAACCGAACACTCAAAGAAGTTTTGATGCGAATTTCCCCAATGGCAAGCCTGGAAGGAAGATCAACCTACTGATTATGCAGCATGGTGTTAGGTATTATCTACAAATTTTTCTGGCAATATTCACATCTGTGTATCTTAAACACTATGCTTATTAGCGCGTCAGAAACACACACCAGGATTTTAAGCGTCTGCAAAGGCTAACTGTAATATCTGTGCCATCTTGAGAAAAACCATGCACTTTCAACAGAGAAAAGGGATTTTCACTTGTTGTGTTAAACTTTTCACCTGAGCATTGATTACATTTGCTTTTATTCCTTTATACATAAACATAATTTTATCAAGATTCTTTTTAGTGACTAAATGACTAATATTTATTCTTTTGTGTTTAAATTACCCTTTCTGAAAAGTATGATTTTTCTTCCCTTTTAAGCTCAAAAGAGGCCCCCTTAGGAAACAGTATGAAAGAGATTTTAGGAAATTTCAACATAACACAGATTGCTGCTCAATTGTCAGCTGTTTTAGGGCGTATGGTAAGACCAAGACTCATTCTTACTCTCCTTTGCTAAGCATTTTAAATGACACATTTATATACAGTTGTCCAGTTAATATTAGCGTAAGACCTCACTGTTGTCATAAATAATAGAACTAACAAGGGTGTAGTGATGACTTTCCCTGGACTGTAATGTGTGGATAATTACTGGAAGAGCCACCCCTCTTGACCAATTAGAAGGCAGAAGTTAGTCCACAGGGACTCTTGGAAGCATGGCTAATTCTTCGTGCCTTACGTATGTAATCATATCCTAGAGGCTTGAGTTACATTCTGATAACAAAGTGTTTCTAAGGCAAATATACTGACCATGGAAGAAGACAAGAGTTAAAAGGTCTCCCCATAACTTTCTCATGGACACCGATGACAACATCTGTATTGAATGGTGTCCTGGGCTTCCAGTGACACTGGTGTCCTCCTCATCCCATTACAGCTGCTGATGTCACGCTCCAAAGGCTTTTTAACGTTCAGATTTATGATTTCACACTTGGAACAAATCATTTGTTATTTAAAACAACAATAAATGTGGAGGCCAGAAAATTCATTTTCATCTGATATAACCAAAGAAGCATGCTTCATATCATGATCTGAGAGAATGGACTTACATAATTACCAAGAAAATTTAAGTAAATGTGTCAGTAGGCACCATTTAAAACTCTGATGTTTCATAACATGATTTTAGAAAATGTTTCTGGTTCCTGTTTGAAAATGCAATTGAGTAATTATTTTTTGATATAAATTGAACAAAATTATGACCCTAGCTCTCATTAGTAAATTAAAGGGAAAATCTAAGTCTAATATCAGGATAATTAATACACTAAAAATTATGCCACTGTGGTTTGGCTCTTGATGATTTCTACAATTGTTACAGTTCCTTGTTTGATTTCAATATTCATGTTATGCCACTTACCATAAAAATCAGCGTCTTGTCATATATAATTTATTATGTACACAAATTAGCATATTTCCAATGAAGTTCCCATTAATTTAAAGCATACCTCAAAACAAGTTTAATTCTTGGGGAAACAAAACAATATAATTCATAAGCATTTCTGAATAGTTTTTATATTGAAGAAAACAAATTGTTCTATTGCCAATATTTTGTATTTTCTTTTATGTTCAGAATGAATAAGACTATATAAAACATGTTCGAAAGCACGGGAATTATAATTATTAATCTTCTGGTTACTTAGGAAGGATTACATTGTTATTCTTTACCTCAGTTTCAATGTGAATCCTATGTAATAGTTTAAGGCAGTATTTTAAGGGCATCCATTTATGGCTTCTGAAAACCCTTAAATGTCCTTTTATCCATAATGACCTGTTTACTATCCATAGGTAACAAAATACAAAAACAGTAAGATCTATTAAGAAAGTATTGAACCTGCTTTGGTAGATTTCTATAACCCTAGAACTCAGAGGGTTGGGAAGGAGGGTTGCCATGAATCTGAAAACAGCTTAAGCTACATATGAAGAGTCTCTCTGTAAAGATTAGAACAAAAGTTTCAGTTAAACCGGAATGATGCATAAATACATTAACCATCTTGAGAATGGAAGCTACAAACAATGTAACATATAAAAGGCAGTTTGAGAGTTGCTGTGAGTGGTAGCTTTAGCTGATACCTTGCATACATGTAAGAAATACTCAAATAATATTTTTAGCACTTAAATATAATATATTAAATAATAATATATTAGCACTTAAGACTGGTGATAAACCTACAGGCTTGAGACTAAGACTTCTTTGATTTCTAGGAAGAAAAAAAAATGGAGATTTAGTGGGGTCTTAAGGACTGAAGTTTCACTTTAAGACTGTCACAGATATTCACTTTCTTCTTATGTTTAATACGTACATTTGCATGTTTTTGTGTATTGGTGCATATGCATGCATGTGTGTGTCTGTGTGTGTGCGTGCTTGTGTGTGTGTTTGCGCATGCATGGCTGGATGGTCAGAGGACAACATGAATGTTGTTTCTCTGGTGTAGAGATGGCATTTCTCACTGATCTAACCTGACTAAGTATGTTAGATAGGCTAGTCAGATAGCCCCTGGGATTTGCATATCTCTGTCTTCCCAGCACTAGGGTTACAAGTACTTTCTTTGATGTCTGGCCTTTGTTACATGGGCTATGAGGAAGAGACTGGGGAGCCTCAAGTTTACACAGTGAGTACTTGAACTGCTAAGCTACACTCCCAGCTCTGTTTCTTTCTCCTGGTGGTTCTTACCGATCACGCCTCTGATTTCATCAGTGCCCAGGGCTGCTTTCTATGTTCGCCTTTGCTCTCAGCTCACT
Organism: Alexandromys fortis; assembly: GCF_014885135.2. Taxonomy (NCBI): domain Eukaryota; kingdom Metazoa; phylum Chordata; class Mammalia; order Rodentia; family Cricetidae; genus Alexandromys; species Alexandromys fortis. Next base: position 5,546,569 of record NW_026067916.1, on the reverse strand, counting down.
GGAAAAGTCCTGTGATGAAGCTATTAAGCGACGAGGAAAGCAGCATCCGCGGTGCGTCCCACCTTCAGTGTAGCCAGGACATCCTTAACTCCAGCCTCCCCGCCCCACTCTCTGACCCCAGACCATGGCCGTCTTCCCCACTCTGATCTTTAAATACTTTTACCTTGAAGAAATATCCATTCTTATTTCAAGTTGGTTTTATATCTAAGTGCAAAAGAATGTCCTTTAAGATTCTATGCAAGTCAGGTCATGGTGGAGCACGCCTTTAATTGGGAGGCAGAGGCGGGCGGATCTTTGTGAGTTCAAGGTCAGCCTGTTCTACAGAGCAAGTTCGAGTGCAGGCTCCAAAGCTACTGAGAAATCCTGTCAAAAAAACAAACCAAAGCTTATGAGAAAGAAGATTAAGTGGCATGTGGTTGAATGTAAAAAGAATAGGCAGATGTGGAATTGTTTTCCCTCATTCGCTCACACAGTTAAGCTCAGGGAGAGCGCATCAATTCCCTTTGCTGGCTTCAAACATCCACGTGCGAGAAGTGAAAGCAAAGGCCTCTCTGGATTCCTAGATAAGGTAGGAGCTAGGTAACAATGCTGCAGATGGATGTCGAATGCCAGAAGAATATCTGTGGCTCAGAAAAGCAGAGTCGTGACATCCTAGAAGGCACTGTATATTCCCATGTCATGTGGCAGGGAAGGAACATCAGTCCATTGGAGGAAAGCAGTTACTAGTATTCTCTCTCTGTCCATACAGGTAATATCAACCAGGCAGCTCTCCCTCCCCAGAATACTCAGATGATGTGGGAGTGATTTCTTACTAATAAAGAAACTGCCTAGGCCCTTTTGATAGGCCCACCCATAGGTAGGCGCAGAAAACAGAACAGGATGCTGGGAGAAAGAAACTGGGTCAGGGAGTCGCCATGGTTCTCCCACTCCAGACAGACGCAGGTTAAGATCCTCCCTGGTAAGCCACCTCATGGGCTACACAGATTATTAGAAATGGGTTAGAACAATATGTAAAGAGCTAGCCAGTAAGAGGCTACAGATAACGGGCCAGACAGTGTTTAAAAGAATACAGTTTCCTTGTAATTATTTCGGGCATAAGCTAGCCATGCGGGCGGCCGGGTGCCAGGGACGCAGCCCAGCTGGTCTTAACAGTACACTCAGAGCCCATTCTTCTTTCCCGAAGATGGGCTACCAGTGACCAAAAATATCTTCTAGGCTTGTTTGGCTGGTGTTTCATGAGATAATGTGGGAGACTTTAATAATATTTTTAGTAAGTCTTTGTAGTTTCCACGGCTCAACAATTCCAGGCTTAGAGATTTTGATTTTCTTAATTATCATTAAGTCTCTTAATAAGGGTAAAAAATGATAAGATCTATGGATGGGAATTGGTTAGGAGATCACTAAGGCCTCATTCCCAGTTAAACAATGTTATCACAGACTAAACTTACAGACCACTTGCCCATCTGTAGGTTTGCTGAATGAGCGTTGGAAATCTCTGATACAAAAGTCCTAGAAACCTAATTGTTCTATTCATTTATACATTACTTATTTAAAGTATATCATTTTCATTTACTTTGGTAATTATTTAAAGCAAATTTTGGCCACAAGGAAAACTCAGATTTTATTCATTTGTTTCACAAATCTTCAGCAACTTATAAATTAAGAGGTAATTTTAGTTTTACTTAGATAAATAAAAGATAACAAGATATTTTAACGAATTAACAATGTATATTCATGACCATTGGCATTGAGTTTTTCTCCCAACTTTTGTACACTGTAAGAGCTGATAACATTTTTACCATCTGGTAACAGTTGGGGTTAGATGCAGAAATTGATATTTTTGTGTTCACCTCATCTGTTAGGACAGGGATCTGTCAGGGAAAAGTCTTTCTGAATGCATCTGATGACTTCTGGGCCAAGATTTATTTTTAAATGGAAAGCGAAAGAACTGGGGAACTTTCTTCTGAGAACGAGAGTGTTTCCCCTTAAGATTGTGTTACACGCAGACAGGTTCTCTGGTGCCTGAGGACTGCACAGCTGTGTGCATTTGTGTTCAAGATTAGGTTTATTGCGTTTCACTTGCCCCTTCTTTTATGGCTGCTCTTCTTCAGCTGTCTCCTCTCCCGTCTCACTTTCACTCTGAAACTCTTAAAAACACGTGGAAGGTGATTAAATGGCTGGAATGTTTTTGGTGTGTGGTTAGCAAGTCAAACAGCAATGCATGTGTTCTGCTCGATGTTGTAATTCAGGAAATTTGTCAAAAAAATTGAAATTAGACATAGAATTGACAGTAATTCACTGTGTTTGAAAGTATTACAGGGATAATCAAGGAATAACAAGCCTATATTGGATTAGCATTCAAAAATGCAATGCTTATGGACTAATCATTTTTGAACCCAGGCTATTTCCTAAGAAGAATTACTCTTTTTCTCACCCTTTCCTCACCTCCCTGTCATCAGCTTTTCAGAAATCACTGTATGTAACAAAATGTTATGCCTCTGTACCATTCTTAAATTTAAAATTTATCACCTCAGATATGATTAAGTTGAATTAATTTTTTTTTACTTTCTCATTTATATATTTGCCCATTAAAAATTACTATTGTAATATAGGTTCCTCATTAATAAAACGGCATTTCAGTGAGCTTTCACCTCTCTTTAAAATGAATGTAGTCACTTTGACATTGTTCCTTGCTGTTATTTCTACTTGACGTCATCTTTTTTGTTTGTTTGTTTGTTTTCGAGACAGGGTTTCTCTGTGGTTTTGGAGCCTATCCTGGAACTAGCTCTTGTAGACCAGGCTGGTCTCGAACTCACAGAGATCTGCCTGCCTCTGCCTCCCGAGGGCTGGGATTAAAGTGTGCGCCACCACCGCCTGGCTTGATGTCATCTTTTATAAGTAATCAAAATGTAATTAACCCCTCACTCTCAAATAAATAAAATTGTCTCTGAAGCAAGACTGTTTTGTGACCAATGTCATTTATTTCACAAAGAACTTGTCTGTTAACAGCCTTAATATATACACAGGTGATGTTGTCTTGTTTTATTGTATCTTGTTTGGTTGTCTTCTCCTGGAGGCCTGCTGTTTTATGAAGGGAAATGAAGAGGTAGTGGATGCGGGAGAGAGGCAGCTGGGAAGAGTGGAGGAAGAGGGAGCAGTGGTCACAATGTATTGTATAAGCAAAAAATCTATTTTCAACAAGAATAACAGAAATTTGTCTATCAATATGGTTCACTTACCAAATATAATTTTCTCATTTTATGCATTTACTATTATAATCGCAAGTGTTAAAAATTTAATTAAGTATTTTTTCCCAGTAAGATCAAGGTATTCTCTGAGTCTGGAATTCACAGAGGTGCAAGCCAGCACATTTTTAGCTATTATGACTTATATTTTCTTCTTGGCTTGACTGATATTTTAGTGCCAAGGAATGAAGTTAGAGCTTGGTCAGGATCCAAAATCATCCACAAACTGATAGTTGCAGCTCTAGATTAAGGCTGCCTTGTGATGTGGGATTCCCTTCTTTGTGCTGTAAATACCATTGGTTAATAAAGAAACCATCTTAGGCCTATGATGGGGTAAAGTAGAGCTAGGTGGGGAAAACTAAACTGAATGCTGGAAAAAAGGAGGCAGAGTCAGAGAGAAGCGATGAAACTTGTCTGGTAGATCACAGCCTCATCATGATGCGCAGATTGATGGAGATGGGTTAAATTAAAATGTAAGAGTTAGCCAATATGAAGCTTGAGCTAATGGCCCAAGCAGTGATTTAAATAATACACTTTCGGTGTCATTATTTCAGGTCTGAGCTGCTGGACAGCCAGGAAACAAACAAGTCATCTTCCTAAAACAGTCTTCTTGAATTCTGATAGCCTTATTGTAGGAGGAGATGCTGTAATTTACTCTAAGACTGGGCTCGGATTTTCCTTTCTGTTTTGTTCAGGACTCTTGCCTATCACTCTTTCATAATAAACACATTTGACTGGGAAAATAAAATGAAGGCACATGGAGGAATTTTCATTGGTATTAAATGTTACTGTATTCCAAGCATGTGGATATTGTCTACTGTGATACTAAAGTTCCAAGAGCATTAAGTTTTGTAAATACTCACAGGGCTGTATATGCATTAAGTGCTGTACTGTGTTCATTTCAAAATTGCTCACTGAAGGCTTTCACTGAGCATCCCTCAAATGTACGTGCATTTAGAAATAGAGTCATTAACTAGGTATCAAATTAAGATGATTAACTCCATTCATCTTTGTAACAAGAGGGCTGGGCTTGTTGGGGTTACTGTCTTGCCCAGTTCCCACAGCTGGTAAATCCCAAAGAAATTACGCATAAATCTATATTAATGATAAAACTGATTGGCCCATTAGCTCAGGCTTCGTATTAGTTCTTATAACTTATGTTAACCCATTATTCTTATCTATGTTAGCCACATGGCTCAGTTCCTTTTTTAAAAAAAATATTTATTCATTTGTTATGTATACAATGTTCTATCTGTGTGTATGCCTGCAAGTCAGAAGAGGGCACCAGACCTTATTACAGATGGCTATGAGCCACCATGTGGTTGCTGGGAATTGAACTCAGGACCTTTGGAAGAGCAGGCAATGCTCTTAACCACTGAGCCATCTCTCCAGCCCCAGCTCAGTACCTTTTTCCGCAGCGCAGATCACATCTTACTTCTTCCATGGTCTGGGCAGGACTGGGAGGAATGGGCTTCCTCCTTCCCAGAATTCTCCTGTTCTCATTACCCTGCCTCTACTTCCTGTCTGGTTGACCCACCTATACTTTCTGCCTGGCCAATCAACATTTGTTTAAAACATGATTGACAGAATACAGATAATTCTCCTGCACTACATATTATTATAATAAGTTTGTAAAAAGAAGAAAAGTAGAAGACACAGACAATCTGGCACCTCCATGCTACATCAAAAGGCTTGCATATAGTCCTGTCTTCATGGTCTTCAGGAAGAATTGACCCTACTTTCATCTTGACCTCAGACTTCTAGGCTCTGTTCCTGAAAGAATGTAAGTTTCTGTGGTTTAATCCTTGGGATTTTATTATGAGGGCAAAAACACGGGTAAGATATGAAAGTATGAATTTATTTTGTTTGAGGTAAGGTCCTTTTTGTTGTTCAGCCACTGTTTTCACCAGTTCCTGACCAGCTCAAAGGGGTGTCCTACGCTAGTGTTTCATCCACCTCAAACAAGGTGAAAGTAAAGACAGACACCCGAGTTTACTGTCTGGTCAGCATACACCATCTGTGACATGTACATTCTTATCCTCACACAGGAGAACATCCTCCCTCTCCCACCACACACACATGACATAATGCATACTTTCTTATATACAGATACACAAAATAAATTTATACTTTCATATCTGCTGTTTCTTTTCTGTTCTATATCAAATGGCTCTCCTGACATGAGGCAGAGATTTTGAATTTCAATTTAATAAACATGTTTGGGTTTAGAGAAGGAGAGAGCGATACTCAAAGTCCAATGCCAGCTTTAATCTTTAGTTGGACTGGACTACAAAAAGACAATTTACATTATATGTCTGTAGAGAATAGCAGAAACAAACATTTGGGAAGATTTATGAAATTTTTTCCTGTTGGAAATTTGTTATACCAATGAGCCAATTTACTATTTTTCTTGAGACGTTTGTGTGTGTGTGTGTGTGTGTGTGTGTGTGTGTGTGGTGTTCTTTTTCTTCACATTCTCATTTTGTCCAGCAGTCCTCAGATTCCTTAGCTGAAATTCTTTATTCTACTGAAAAGACAGAAACAAAATCCTTCTTAGCCTAAAGTTTGGGGGAGATTCTCTTTTGGCAAATTGTATCTGAACAAATGAAAAGCATCTGTTAGTTTTATCAGTTAATTCAAACAAAAAAGGAAATAGTGTTTGATCAAATATGACCTCTTCTAATTAAGTGGAGCCTCATGTTCAAATCAAATCTTTATCAATTTTGATGGTATCCATAGCTTTTCTTCTCCTGTAGAAACAAAAAACAAAACCTCTTCTCTAATGTAACATATGTACTGGTTTCCATTCTGAGGCCAGTACATCTTAAAACTACATTGGCTGATTTAATTCTTTAGTTTTTACTACTATCCAATGTCTCTCCATGGCTGTTGTGACTTTCTCGTTAACATTTAGAAAATTCAAAGTTAATAAAGCATTATTGAATATATTTCTGGGTGTATTTATTATTTTTCTGTTTATTTAACATATCATTTGGAGTTTTATCTGGTCTTTCTATAACTGCTTGTCCTGTAGGCTTTTGTGTTATACCTGTAATATGCTTTGTATTATAAAGCAAAAAGTTCTTTCATTTTCTTAAAGTCATATGCTTGAGCATTGTCTGTCTTTATTTGTGCAGGTATACCCATGATGGTCATAACTTCTAGCAAATGTGTGATTACCAAATCAACCTTTTCTGAACTCAAGGCATTTGCCCATTGAAAACCTGAATACCTATCAATGGTGTGATATACATATTTTAGTTTTCCAAATTCTACAAAATGAAACACATCCATTTGCTAGATTTTATTCCTTTGGGTACCCTTTTGATTACTTCTATAGGAAGTGATATTTGGTTGTATAAAGAAGAATTAGAACATTTTCTTATAATTTCTTTGGCTTGTTGTCATGTAATTTAAAAAGTCCTTTTTTAACCTTTGTTATTCAAATGATGTTTATATATGAAATTGTGAGGTCTTTAGCACATTCCCAATCAATAATTGACCAATTTTTACAATACCTTGTGCTAGAGAACCTGACAGACCCATATCGGTTCACATGTGTGTTATATATATTGGATGATATTTAGTCTCAAATATATCTTGTACTTGAATAAATAATGATGTCGGTTCTGTATCATATGTTATAAATTCGGTGTTTTAAATATGCAAAACTTTCTTTCTGCTTATTATAAACTGGTAACTTTGTTGAGAGGTTCTTTAAAATTCCTAGTTCCGGGGGAACAGCATGTATTTCTGATTTTGGATAGAATCATAAGGCTTTTGTTCCATTTTACTTAAATTTTCTTATTTGTTACCCGACTTACCTGATTTATTTGCATCAGTATAGAATGTTCTATACTGATTCCAGTTATGGTTTGTCATGTACAATGCGAGGAAGGATCCAATTAGCTCTCTTTATAAGCCAAATTTCCTTCCTTTTGGTATAGTTGCTGTTAATATCTCCCAAAAAATTACTAAAACCCTTTATCTAGGTTCACTTTCTTCTCATAATCTATTAAATTCATCATTATTAAAAGATACTATCATTTCTGCTGGGTCTATTCATACTAATTGAAGAAGTTCAGATTCCTTTTATCATTAACTCAGAGACTTTTGCACATAAGTTTTAATTTTTTTTACTTGGTTTATATAGTAAAAAGATTCTTTATAAAGAATATATTCCTTATGCATTAAAATTCCTCTAGGAGAATGTTTGGAGGGAAATATGACCAGAACACAGTTAAGATTTGGATATATATGATGCACATGTGCCTTATGTAATTTCTCTTTGATGAAATTCAATTCTCTCTCAGATTTTATTGATAATTTCCTGAGACGATTTTTAAATTTTTTATTTATATTTTATATATGAGTGCACTGCATGTATACCTGCCTTCGAAAAGAGGGAATCAGATCCCACTATAGCTAGTTATGAGCCACCATGTGGTTGCTGGGAATTGAACTCAGGACCTGTAGAAGGGTAGCCATTGCTCTTAAACTCTGAGCCATCTCTCCAGTCCCTTCCTGAGATTATTTAAGTCCTTGTCACCATCTGAAGTTTTATTTAAATAAATCAGTTTATCAGGTTTTATCCCAATAGCAGATTGTAGCTGGGAAATATCTTCTAGAAATCTTTGGAAGTCACTGCAAGTTTGTATTTGATCTCTCCTAATTTGCATCTTTTGTGTAATATTTTGTTGTAACATGAGGGCCTGTTTATTATCCTGCCCAGTTCCCACAGCCCGCAAGTCCCAAGGAAAATCACACAGAGAGTTTACATTAGATATAAACTGATAGGCCTATTAGCTAAGGCTTCTTATTTGCTCTTATAACTTACATTCACCTATTCTAGTATATGTTAGCCACGTGGCTCAGTACCTTTTTCAGCAGGGTAGGTCACATCTTGCTTCTTCTATGGTCTGGGCAGGAGTGTAGAAAGAGCTTCCTGCTTCTCAGAATACTCTATTTCCTGTCTGGTTTTCCCACCTATACTTCCTGCCTGGCTATCAGCCAATCAGCGTTTATTTAAAATATAATTGATAGAATATAGATGATTGTCCCACACCATTTTGTAATCCTATTTTATAAACCTAAAAAATTAATAGAATTTCCTTTTTGTATTTTTTTCAGGAGCAATTTGTAATTCACAACAAGGCAATTTTCTTTACTTCTTCAAATATTCTTTCTAAAGTATCTACATTTGAATCAGATAGCAAAATGTCATACATGAATGGTATACTATAGTTTCAGGAAATTGCATATGTATCATTTCCAATGGCTGACTTATAAAATATTGGCACAGGGTGGGGCTATTTAATATTCCCAATGGGAGAATCTGCCATTGATATCTTTTAGCAGGGTGAGAATTTTTGTAAGTAGGCACTGTGAAGGCAAATTGTTCTGTTTTTTTGTTGTAAAGATATAGCAAAAAAACCAATCTTTTAAATAAGTAACTACAAGAGGCCGTCCTTTAGGAAATAGAAAAGGCAAAGGAATACCAATCCATAGAGATCCCATTGGCTGAATTACCTTACTAGCAACTCTTAAATCTGTTACCATTCTCTGTTTTCTAGATTTATTTTTTAACAACAAATACAGTAAAATTCCAAGGGCTGGTTGATTCTTCAGTATCCTGAGCATCTAGCTGCTCCAGTATAAGCTATTCTAAGGCCTCCAGTATCTCTAGTGTCAAAGGCCATTTCTTATTCTATACAGATTTGTATGTCAGCCATTTTAAAACTAGGGCTGTTGGAGCTTTTGAAATATCAGCAACTGTTGTGTTCTGTTCTGGTAAAACCTGAATAGTCAGTGAATGTTCTTTATAAAACCTTCTAATTTTTTTCCTAAAACATATACTAATTTATGGTTCATTTCTAAGATTGGGGGAATCTTAATCTGAGAATTTTACTGCTGTAACAAATCACATCCCCATAAATTCATTGCTATATTAGCCACATATGGTTTTAATATTCCCCTCCGTCCTTATGGCCCTATACATTAAACCCATCTCATGATCTGCCTTACCTGAGATAAGTTCCAGTCCATAAAAACTGAACATTTATATCCTGAAGAGACCAACTTAGATGTCAAGATTCTGATGATATTATTGTTGCAGCCACACCTGTGTCTAACAGACCTTCAATGACAATATTTATGATGCAAATTCATGAGCAAGACATTTGCTGGGGGATTTTTTGTCACAAGCAAAATCTGGGGCTCCTACCAGAGCTGCACATGGGACGCCAGCCTCACCCAGCTAGGTCAGTCAGTAGAACATGGAACTCTTAATCCCACAGCCATGGGTTTGAGTCACATATTGGATGCCAATTATAACATGAATAATAAAACTTCAGAGGTAGATATAGGAGTTCAACCTGAGCACCAGAAAAAGGAGAACAGTCAAGCCACTAGAAAAGTCTTACCTCTACCAAGGCTGGGTGACCACAGACTAAGCAGACTAAGCAAACAGAGCCTCTCTCTCCTCTAATGCTGGGATTAAAGTTGTATGATTTCCTAGTACTGGGATTAAAGGTGTGAGGCACTACCTTGGATTTGGTTTTGCATTGATCTTGTGCAGCCCAGCATGGCTGTGAACTCACAAAGTTCCACCTACCTCTGTCTTGCAAATCTTGGGATTAAAGATGTATGCCACCACTGCCTTACCACTAGTAGCTTAACTTTGTCCTTCTCATATTCAGGCAAGCTTTATTTATTAAAGCATAAATAAATTATTGCTTCAAAGAACACCTACACAAGTCATTGAACATGGAAATGTTGAACTATGCCTATCTAGAGCCTTCCTTTCTGACTAGTTCTCATAGCATTTTAAGGCACTCGGCAGTGTGCCAAAGAAGACAGGTAAACAAGCTCAAAACCTTCATTTTACAATGGTGACCTACTTGCAAGATACGCTGGTGCAATAGTTGCACAAGATTGTGTGAGTAGCCAACTAACACCTGATTTGGTTAAAGGTATCACACCATGAGACAGATCCTACACTGGATGTTGCTTAGGTGGCCAAGAATCTGAAACTGGATCACTCAGAATCTATTAGAAAATCTTTAAAAAAGGTTCTGCTAAAGAAATGTAGCAATCACATGATGGCTAAGAACATTTGCTATACTTATAGTTTAATGCCTTGCATAGCAGAAGTTTCCTTCTGTAGGAGATGCAGCAACAAATACAGAAAACCACAGTCAGAAATTATGCAGTGAATGAGAGAATGTGAAACACATAGCCCAAATTGGGATGTCTTCATCAAATCTCTCTTCTTAGGGTTAAGAGAATGTTATGGAAGGGGAAGCAGAAAGATTCTAAGAGACAGTGGGTATGGAGAACACCAAAGAATCAAGGCTGTGTAGACAAAATTGCACCTATGAACACACAGATTCACTGAAATTGAGGCACCATGGACATGGAGTGCAGAAGTCTGCACCAGATGGGGTCCTAGAGCTCAAAGGAGATGTGAACACATGCCCTTTTCTTTAACCCATGTAGCGATACTTCATTTGCATTTTAATAAATAAAGCTTGCCTGAAGATCAGAGAGTAAACAGCCCCACTGATTAGTCTTATAGACTGGGCAGTAATGACTCGCACCTTTAGCCCTAGTAGACACACTAGTTTCCCATGGAAACCTGGCAGTTGTGGTGCATGCCTCTAATCCCAGCCCTAGAGAAGAATATAAAACAGAAGGAGACAGCTTTCACACACTCTCATTCTGAGGATTCCAGGAGGCATAACGTCATTTAGTGTAGTGGTATTTCATTTATATTTTAATAAAGAATGCTTGCCTGAGGATAAGAAGTTAAAACAGCCCCACTGGTCAGGCAGTGTTAACACATACCTTCAATCCCAGTAGCCTCACAGTTACCATAGAAACCACATAATGCATGCTTTTAATCCAAGTGGTGCACTCCTTTAGTTGCAGAGCTAGAGAGGATTATAAAACAGCAGGGGGCAGCTCTGTTTCAGTCTCATTCTGAGATTCCTGGAGTCAGAATCGCCATTTTGGACTGAGGTGTAGGTAAGAGCCAGTGGCTGGCTGTTTTGCTTTTTTGACCTTCAGCTTGAACCTTAATTTCTCTCTCTCTCTCTCTCTCTCTCTCTCTCTCTCTCTCTCTCTCTCTCTCTCTATCTCTCTCTCTGAGTTTTTATTAATCATGCTTCAATTTTGGACTGAGGTAGAGGTAAGAACAAGTGGCTATATCTTGCTTTACTGACCTCCAGGTTAAATCCCAATATCAGTGTTTATTAACCGTGCTACAAACACAGACACTAGCTCCAATAAATGAAACCACTTGAAGCTGCAAAAAAAAAAAAAAAAAAAAAATAGCTTTCTCCAAGGGAGTCTCACTGGACAAGAGACTACCCATACTTAACTGTAGTTTCCACATCCAGCAGAAGACAGTCTACACAAAACTAAGTCAATGGCATTTTCTAACTCTCTTATCTGGTAATGTTGAGCATTTTTAACCTTAAAGGTTCTTTGCCTATAAATAATTTTTTACTTATGTAAAAATTGAAATAAAATGTCATAATTTCCCCTCCCTTTATCCCTCCAGTCTCTTCCACATACTGACCCTTATGTCCCTCCCATATCCCCCTCCACTTTCAAGTTGACAGCACTTTTTCTTTGATTATTATTGTTGCATAATATGTATGTATGTGTGTATGTTTTTTTCACACACATATACATGTATGTAATGAACACACACATATATATGCAATGGGGTTTGGAGTGGGCTGACAGTACCAGCTGTAAAGTTCATCCTGTGTGGTGGGACTCAAATCCAAACTGAAAGGGGTTGGTTACTTCCATATCAGTCATGCCACTATTGCACAAGTTGGCACATTTAGCACGGCAGGTTAGTTTCATAGTCTATATAAATAAACACTGGGTCAGATCACCGATAGCATTTAGAAGGTGTTTGATATGTTCATCTAACAACTATGAGTAGTTTCACTCTGTGGGTCTAAGAGTTCCCCAACTATGGGTTCTTGGGGAGAGTTCCATTGTCACGTATTATTTTCCCCCCACAGACTAGACCTTAAGTCTAATCAGAAATCAGTTGGTAGACTCCATAACAATAACTTCTATTGCACTCATTAGCATATCTCCCCAGGCTAGTCATTACTATAGTTCATAGCGTTTGTAGTTAGATAAACTTATTGATTTTTCTCTCCAGTATCCTGCTACCTTTTTCTGATACTATAAAAGCTTGCAATCAGGAAGAAGCTCTCAGCTTAGTACTTGTTTGGTTTCTAGGTGACCCATGATCAAAGTGTGTGATGTCTTCCATATGAGGAGAACCTCGCCTCTCCATACCAAACCCACCACACACACCACACAAAAGAAAAAAAAAAGAAAACAAACATCTCAATTATAAAATGGGCTATGGAACTGAACAGAGATTTCTCAAAAGAAATACAAGTGGCTAAGATTTATGATTAAAGTGTTCAACATTTTAGTCATCAGGGCAATTTAAATGGACACTCCTTAGAGATTCCTCCGTATCCTAGTTAAAATGATTGAAATGAAAGAAAACTAATGCAGCTATTAATGAGGGAACAGGGAAAACTAATTCACTACAGGTGGGAGTGAAAACTGGTGAGGCCATTATGAAAATCAAAGTTTCTTTAAAAAGGAAATAAATGTACCAATTGATCTGCCTCTCTTGAGCATATACCCAAAAGAATATATGTTCCTTTGCATATAGACTTTCTCAGTCTTGCTCACTGATGCTCTCTTCCCAATGACTAGGATAAAGAAATAGCTTAGATGTCCATCAACCCATAAATGGTTAATAAAAATATGGTACTACATAATAGTGACGTTTTAGCTCTAAAATTAACTGTGAAATTTTCAGGTAAATGGATGTCAATGGAAGAAACTGTGTTTTAAGGTATCCCAAACCTATAAAGACAAAAGCAACATGTTCTCTTCATATGTGTGTTCTACTTTCAATCCTAAATTCTGTGTGTTTAATTTGGAGTACAAGCAGAAGTAAAAAAAAAAAAAAAAAGTATAGGCAAAAATTCTAGAAAGGGCTAAGGGTTAATTGTGGGAGGGAAAGAGAAATCATAGAAACCAGATGGTAAAAAGAGGAAAGGGGTAATAATGGAGTAAGTAAGGAGGAGTTACGTGTGAAGAGGGAAGATGAAGAGTGGCTGGAGAGAGCTAAGACTAAAGCTTTCTGAAACTTTATATGGAAGTCTACTATTTTGTAAGCTTGGGTTATGTTCACTTCCAAGAAGCCATTGGTTTTCAAACTAAAAGCCCAATTTAGGGTACAGTATACTTCCTTTGGAAGTTTCCTCAGTGGGGACCCAGAGGCTCCCAAACAATGCAAATTGTTGCCAATTCTTTAGGTTGCCCATTATGAACATATTTTATATATTGATTATTTGTTATGTAATTTAAATATTCTTAGAAATTTTATTTACTGTACAATTTAAGAAATCGAAATACAACACACACACACACAAACAGAGAAAGAGAGAGAGGGGAGGGGAGAGAGGGAGGAGAGGAATAGATATATATTATGGGGCTGGGAAAGTGACTCAGCAGTTAAAAGCATTTTTTGCTCTTGAAGAATACCAGATTTCAGTTCCCAGTGTCCACACATTGGTTCACAACCACTCATACATCCAGCTCCATGGTACCCGATGACTTCATGTAACCTAAGATGCTACGAGGGATACATGATCACATATACACATGCAGTTAAGGTACCCACATACATAAAACAAAGAATAAATATAAGTACTTCCAAAAAAATAACTCTTTAAGAATAATACCAATTATATATTGGGATTCTCAGGCATTTAAATCATATAAAGCTGGATTTAGTATTTATAGTTAATTTTTAATGGTGAATGAACTAAGGATCCCTAAAGATGAACTACAAAGGCTTAGATATAAAATATAGCACCAAATATTTCAAAGCCACACAGTCTGTTTTAGCAATGTGATGATGAGTCACAGTGTGCAGAGCATGATGCTCACTTGATATATATGTACAAGTCAGGACTTTAAAGGATTTGTAGATTTCTGCAAGAATCATCATAATCACATTCCAAACAAGCAGATCCTCCACTCTGCCCTCACCCTTTATCTTTCTTCTACACTGAAGCCAAAAATTAGCCAGTGCATTTTGGGTCTCTCAACACTCCCCTTTCCTTTATATTTTATGTAAGTAGAATGATACAGTATGTAATCATGTTTTGAATTATCTTCTTCTGGTAGATATGATTCTGAGATAATCCTATTAAAATTCATTCTTTCCTTGTGTAATAGTATCTCACTGTATTATCATGGCATGCTGTGCTTACCCATGCATTTCCTAATCGGGCTGTGGATTGTTTCCATGGCTTAGGTATTTCAAATTATACTATTATGAGCATTCATGCTCACATCTGTGTGAACATGTTTTGATTTACTTTGATAAAGAGCTTGTGGAATTTTGCTTAGTCAGCTATTTCATTTTGTGTTTAAGTTTTAAAGGTACTTCTAAACTATTTCTGAAAGTGCCTGTATAGGAAGGGCTTCTAGACACAAACACAGGATTCAGTTGGAGCTTCTCGATAGCTGCACTTTTTTTTTTTTTTTTTTTTTTTTTTTTTTAGAAAAGTTATGTTTGCTGACCACAGAGGCTTGGCTTCTTTATAAAACAGCTTCCTGGTTCATGCTGGTGGCATGAATACCTCTGGCTCTTTCAGGAGGCTCTGCTACAGAATAATTAAATGGAGTATATGAGCTGAGTGCTACAAGTTGTTTAATGGTGACATAAAGCTGCTGTTTCCCTAGTGCTGGGGTGGTGAGCAGGTGGCATGCCTGGCAGAGGTGGTGAACATACCTCTGCCCTGTTGGATGGAGTGCAGCCCCCATGTGAAGTCACTAGTTAGTCCTAGTCTGCTTAACATTAAAAAAAATACAAAAACTCTCCTGCTCAGAAAAAAATTACAGATGCACAGTAAAACAGATTCAGACAAAGAAAAGCCTCTGAATGAGTCACAGTGTTGGATAAATGTTCACAGACTTAGGAGAGAGAAAAGAAAAAGTACAAACAGTTATAGGTTCAAAGGAGTAAAGATAATGAAATAAATATTAAAAAGTAATAGAATAAAAAGAATATAAGCCAGGTAAAGATGGAATATACACAGAGAGACTGTATTATGTGTTTTATTTTGATTTCTTTGGATTTTTTTTTATCTGTTAATGGGTTAACTACTGAAAAACATTTGCTTCTGGGGGCTGCTAAGCAAAGCCACCATGTATATTTTAAAGGTATCTTGACTTCAAAGTTTGAGTATAAGGATATATTACTTTGGAAAGAGGTTCTGCTTTTGTTTCCACAGAAGATGAGCACCTATGGATTCCTTCTAGGCTAATGTGGTTTGATGGAGCAGGACCCCCAAAAGGTCTCCATGAGACCTAAAAATACTTTGCCCAACAAACAGCAGGGAACAGTTTGGAGAAAACAAAGTCTGAATCCCCAAAGCGATTGTTTATAAATGTTATCATTTAAAGTGGGTTCATTTTAAGTAGTTAATGGTCATAGACAATCTCTTTCTTAAAAAAATGAAGAGTAGATATGATACAGAAATAAATACTTTACATTGGTATGAGCTTTGGTTTATTGATACAAACTTAAGATCAATTTTGTTATTTTTGTTTAGGTGGAAACTTCACCCCAGGCCCTGGCATCCATATATCCAAAGAGTCTGGAATGTTCAGGTGTAAGGTCCACCTCAGCCCCATCCTCCATCTCTATCCAAATCCTACTGCATGTAAGAAAGTGTGTCAAATTATAACCCCTCCCCCAGAGATGCTCAAGATTATTCCCAAAGGGTATTTAAACTGCCCTCCAGAAAACAGATATATGGTTTTTCACTTTCTTTCCTGTTTTCTCTCTAGAAGGCTTCCTTTCAGAAGCCTTCAACCCTTCTTCTTTTTCATATTGTTTTGATTATTTTAGTATGTTTTCACTTCCAGCTGACCTGTGATATCATCTGTGTTTTTCACCACTTTCAGTCTTTAGATTTCAGATGAGATAATCAATATTAATCACATTCATAGCTTTTAATATTTTCTTTTTATTCTTTATGTTATATCTGTTATTAAGTACATTAAGAAAATAATGTTTCTAGAACATTTCAGTGCTATAATTTCCGTTTTTAAAAATGATCTGGATGTTATGAGATTTGTTCTTGACTTATTCTTACCACGGATTTCTTTAATATTTTGTATATCACTGAGCTTTACCTATAATAATTGTGTTGAATTTTTTATCTGTTGAGTCCATGATCTAGGGTACACAATCAGAGGACAAGTTTGTGAAGTTGATTTTTTTCGTTCAGCCTTTCAGTGGGCTCCAGGAACTGAACTAAGATCATAAGACTTGGAAGCAACCATCTTTCCTGCAGTAACACTGCCAGCTTCTTGGCATTTCACTCCCTTCCTCCCCATGCCAACTCTCTTTCTTTCTAACAAAAATAAATGCAATATATCCTTAATTCTTTATATGACTCATAGATTTCCTGGGGAAATTTGCCATTTTAAACAACATTAATAACAACTCTGAATTCTTATTATCCTATCTCAAGGTGGTGATTATCATCATTTTGTTTGTTAATATGGTGGTTTTGTGCTTCAGATGCTCATTTTGGCCAAATCTGATTCCACTGTGGTGTATAGCCACTGATGTTTCTACTGAGTTAACTTTTGGTTTTTAAATCTGGATCTCCAGAATGTTTTCCTCTGTGTACAGAGTTGGGTTGCTGGCTGATGATTTAAAAAAATATTGTGTTCAAACATATGAAGCAAATAAGGTTTCTTTACTCTATGTGAATAAAAGAATATGTTCAAATTCAGATTCTCTGTGTTGGTCCTGCATGCACCAATGGAATCTTTGATGACTTCTCTGCACATATAGGCAGCTTCAAGGTTAGCCAAGAGCACGTAACTAAGTGGCTTGAGTCCTCAGGTCTCTGCTTTGCACTTATGCACACAGGTAAGAATTTGCCTGCTTATTCATAATGAACATAGTATCAAGCCTAGGGTAATATTATCAAGTCTACGATGGTGCTATCAAGTCTCCGATAGTATTATCAAGTGTGATTGTAACTCAGTGTTACAATTTGAGTGAGTTCCCTTCTGCCACAAAGAGAAAGCAGCTGGTTCTCACAGCCTGTCTTCTTCCATCACAGCCTCTACCATCTCCAGTTGTGATTCAGGATGGTGACAGCCTCAGGCAAGAAGTTCAGCTCTCCTGCCGTTCTCACCTCAACTTTTTCAGGCAAAAATTTTTTACAAGGTCAGGGTTAATTTCTAGAAAACAGAAACGGTTGTTTTTATCTTTTATGCCTTTGCAGTTTTGGAGGATGGATATTACAAATCTCCTTGTTTTGCATATCTGGGAAACTCTTGCATGGAGGGCTAAGACGGTTTCTCCATTGCTGATTTGTTTGTGTGGTGTGAAATCATGAATATTTCATTAATTCTACATTAGTCAAAATAAAGATGCTACTTGTTTCCCTAGTCATTTAACGGTGGTCTTTGTCAGATTGATTACCTAAACACCATTTTACTGAACACTTTTTACTTGATCATGACTATTATGTTAGTGTAGGTATCTCAGTTTCTGAAAGTCAAGTTCCTGTTTTGATCTGCTGCCATCAACACTGTAAATTCATCTGTGCTCTCTGTTTCCCGACAGCTTCATCTGCTTTACCAAGGGCAAGAGAATACTGTACATGAAAAGTGTGAACGAAAACTACGTAAAGAAGTTAAACGACCACTCGAAAGGAACATAAAAGTTACTTTTGTTTATTTTGAAAGCTGTTGACAGACTACAATTGAGTTGCAATCTGAATATATCTGATTTAAAGTGATATTTATTAAGATATTAGCTATTTACAATAAAAACAAGTTTAAATATTCAAAAATATTTGAACTTTTTATAATTAAAAGTCCATTATAATTTTGTTTACTTTGTTCAGGCACAGAGATATACCTTATCTTTGAAAGATACTGCTACAGAAAATTACAGCTGAAAAGGAAATTCTTTGTCCAGTTCAGGGTGGCTTCCTTTTTAAGGATCACATGTTTCATGGGCTGCTTGGTTTATTTATGTTAGAATATTTTAAATCCTCTGTTTATATTAACATTTAAAAAATTCCTATTATGAAATCAATAGAATATCATTCTTTGCTTATCGTCTCTGTACCTCTACTACCTAGGTCACGTGAAAGATAGATGAAAAGGGATTACCACAGTCCATACTCTCACAATAACCTCCTGTAGAGAATGAAATATAATATAAAAACAAAGTAAAAAATATACTTGAAACTATTATATCCTTAAGGAAATATGAAAATATTTTGTATTGCATTAAAAATAAAATCTAAAATTGCTAACAATATTTTATAATCAAGAATAATACTAACAGACTCACTTGAAATAGATATTGAGATCCTGGAGTTAATATCCATTTTGGAGATGACCCACATTGTCAGTAAGATGTTTATAGCAATGGGTTTCAGGACCTTTTAGACTGTATAGTTACAACCACAAGTATAGCTCCAAATTGGTCTGGTGCCTAGTTAGAAGCTTCTTTCTCTTCTTTCATTTATTAAAGGCATCACATGCATCATGCTGTGTAAGCCTTGCTAAACTTGTTGAATTATTAGACAGGAACCTAAACACCTTACACAGCGGTAGCTGCTAAGTCTAGTAGGTGGTTTTGAACTCTAATCACATGGCACTTATTTGGTTCAGTGTAGGTTCATTGATGTAAGTGTGACACACATAATTTTTTATATGGCTCACCATTTTAAATATTATAAAGTAATGACTTTGTGTACAGTTTGTGTTCATAAAAACTTTTTAGAAACTAGTGCCAGCAATTTCTTCTGCATCTCCACTCAAAAGCATCCTTTAAATGCGTGAGAAAGAACTAGTGTTCACTGAAGCAAAAGTGCAAACAATGGCGGTATCACTAATGTAAACGTGAGTGTACTGTGGTACTAATTAATGAAATAGTGAGATATTCAGGTGGTTAACATATAAAAGAGGCTGCTGTGTTTGTTGGTGTTCTTCCCCTAAGTCCACACTCAGGAGACAGAGGCAGAGTGACTTTGAGGACGCCCTGGGCTAAATAATGAAACCCTGCATCTCTGTGTGTGTGTGTGTGTGTGTATGTGTGTGCATGTGTGTAGATGTGACTGTGTGTGAAAGAGAAATAAATGGGAATGGGTAAGAAAAGTTGGAAAACCTCCTAGTTTTAAGTAAGAAAAACATTAAGAGTGGCTTTAGGCCATTGGGAAATCTAAAAATATTCAAATGCTCAAGAATATTGAAAACTGGGGCTAACTAAGTAATGTAGAACAATGTTCTCCGAGTACTTTCCAAGTAATGCCGCTGAAGACTGAGTCCATTAGAGACCATGCTAGATCCTGAATCGCGGGGCTAAGTCAAAAAGTCTTCTAGGCCTCTCTCGAGCCTTCTAAGTTTTAATTCCTATACCTTAAAACCATCGAAAGCAAATGAAATGTGTGAGAGTTCCTTTCCAAGGAGACTGAGCAATATCATTTGTTTTTCTAGTTAGCTAAACAGAACAGCAGAGGATAAAACTTAGGAGGCAAAAAGGAATTATTGGAGTGGGAGAAGAAAACATGGATGAAGCAGTCCCAGTTTTCTGGAGAATATATAAAAGAGTTATAAATACCAGCTTATAAAAATTCCCCTTAGATTTTTCCACTTTGTAGGAAAGTTCTATTTTATATACTCTTTCAATTCAAGATTTCACTTCCAACTCTCCTCTAAGTGTTCCCAATACATCACTTCCTTAAGGTTGAAAGAATTCTTTTATTTAGTCTCCTGGCATTTTTCTTTTGGATATCTTGGCTTTAGAAAATTCAAAATTTTTAACAGAAATTGCTGACAAAATCCACAACAGATGGGAAAAGACTATAAAATGTGTGAAGGAAGAGCATCTCTTCTTGAACTCCAGACGTGTTGTGAACCACAGACCCTGTCTGCAAAGGCGCCTTTCATTTTGCTTTCTGTCTTAAACTGAGGAAGAGGAGAGAAAACGTCAGTTTCTACTATCACCATAGTACACTTAGTACTGTGTATGCCTGTGGTTTGTGTGTGTGTGCGTGTGTGTTAAATACAAAGCAAATTGAATATAATAGCTTCTAGAAACATTGACAAGATGAACAAAAAAAATTCATACAATTTTGGCCAAAATTAAATGTGAAAATATAGGACTATAGCCACAATCAATCAATCTTTGATTTCTAAAGAGCAATGTAACATGGCATATTTAAAAATGCCCCTAGAAAATGAAGAACTTTTGGCGTTCCTAGACTCTTCATACTATATAGCAACTTTATGTTTTGATTAGTTTGTTCTGTGTCTTCCTTTTGCATCTGACTCGGCATGAACAGAATTTGACCAGAATCCAATCTTCGTGTGTCATCTCTCTGAGGAGCTACTTGTGATTGTGAAGGAATGTTTTCCTGCTAATTCTTACATTCTCTCCACCAGCTAATTAAGTTGGCATGAACTCCCATATTCTTGATAAGAAAGGCCCTAGGAACTCGGGAGGGGCTACTAAACAGCTTTGACATATTGACATCTGTTTGAATCAGACAGGTCTGTGTTTATCAGATGGGCTAGGGAAACATTTATTTTAATTCAACATATGCTGTTCGTTTCATTACTCTACTGTATAAATAAAACTGAAACCACTGAAGAATGAGGCCAAATTCAATATGTCAAAGAATCACACCTATTAACAAGAGGTTTCTGATAGAGAAATTAGATTGGCATCCATAAATAGCCTGCAAATGTCATATTTCCATCATATATCATTTCAACAGTAAAGCCAAGACTTTTAAATGTTAAAATATTTGGCAAAAATAAGGTTTTATTTCTACTCATAAAGCCAATATTAATATATCTTTTACTGTTGACTATATTTCACCTCTATCTTGCAGAAACAATAACTCTGTGGAATATATAAAAAAACAAGGAAAAACTAGAATGATGGGTGCCTAAGTATGAGCTGAACAAGGATTACTATGGATATGCCAAAGTGGACTGGAGAACGACCATGAGACTTCATCTCACAAAGAACAAGAGGCGACTAAGGGATGCTGACTCAGGACAAATCGTTTTCCTCAAGGAAGAGCAGGCACACTGGTTATCAGATATCAAATGGCGAGTCCTGAACAAAACATATATGTGAGCAACATTATACCGATTAAGCAGGTTGTGTTTATGATTATATACACAAGTTACACACATCACACATGTGACGACACTGAATGTAAAAAGAGACCATAAATTTGAATTATAGCAAGAAGGGGGTATATGAAAAGTTTTGGGGAAAATGGTGTAATTATACAACAATTACAAAAATAAAAGAAACATTTTTTTTCTAAAACTGGAAGGATTAAATCACTATAATATTTTATATTAAGAGTTTTTATGAAATGCTAAAATTTCATTTTACTAAATAAGTATAGACAAAAGATCAATAGTAAGTCAGACTTTATTTGATTTTATGTGGCTTGTTCTGGAACAAAGAGAAACCTGAAGTGTATATGTTCACTTTTGTGTCAGTATTTTCTTTGAAAATTAACACCAATATAATACTCGATTTTCTTTGATTTGTATGTCATATGTCATACAAAGGAAAGAAATACCTTTGAATCAATTATTGTGAGGATTATACAAGTGATAGAAAACATAACTAAGATATTAAGTTAAGAAGGGAGGCCAGCAGCTGCCTCCTGTGCCCTAGCGATGAACAGAGCCAAAATAAGAACAAAGTAAAATAATTTTATTTCAATGACAGAAAAACATGAAAAAAGGAAGTGGAAGATACCCGAAAAGGGTATGAAAAGGATGGGATGATGAACCTGTTGGGAACACACTGGACACAGCTCTAGGCTTGCAGGAAGCCTGGTGGTGAGACAAAATCAGGGAGCCATGTCCAGAAGTTAAGTCAGGCTAGAGTTGGGCAGTGTTGAGACCCAGAAGTCAAGGGTCCTTCTGGCAGGGTTTAGCACCTGAACATCATTTTGAAGAACCATCAGTTGTCAAAAATTTAGCTACTTTGAGAAGGCTGAGATAAAGGGATATCCACAGATTTGGGAGACAAATTTGGTTTGCCCTGTTCCCAGAGGGAGGAGAGTCTGAGTGAGACAGTTGTGGCTAGTGGACCAGTCACAGGAGGGAAGAGTCAGGCATGGGATTGCTTATACGGAGCCAGGCCTCCCCTCCATAACCAGAAGAAATCCTCACCAACTGAGAATAACGGCACTTTGATAGCTCTGTCTCTGAGGCCAGCAGATGGAAAAACCTCTGGTGTCATCTACTACAGTGAGTTTTAATGGGGATATTTCTGATTCCAAACTTTCCCTCCTGTTCATAACTACTCTTACCACCAGTCCACTTACAAAATATATTCTATTTTCCCTTCTCAGGGAGACACACCTGTGGCCCTCTTTTAGTGCAGGACAATTATCTATATTCTGTCAAATATGTTTTAAATAAACGCCGATTGGCCAGTAGCCAGGCAGGAAGTATAGGTGGGACAACCAGACAGGAAGTAGAGGTGGGTCAATGAGAGCAGGAGAATTCTGGGAAGGAGCAAGCCCATTCCTCCCCAGTCCTGGGCCCATCCACTGAAGAAGAAGGGTATGATTTCCTTGCTGAAAAAGGTACTGAGCTCTGTGGCTAACATAGATAAGAATAATGGGCTAATATAAGTTATGAGAGTTCATAAGAAGCCTGAGCTAATGGGCCAACCAGTTTATCATTAATATAGACCTCTGTGTGATTTCTTTTGGGCTAAATGACTGTGGGAACTAGTGGGAGGACTGAAACCAGGCAGAGCAGAAACCCCAACAACACTCTTTACCTAATCTCTCTGGGTGTGTACTTTAGCTATCATTTATTTAACAACTAATATTCATTTATAAGTGGGTACAAACCATATTTGACTTTCTGGATCTGTGTTACCTCACTCGGGGTCTTTTTTTTTTTTTTTCTAGTTCCATCCATTTGCCTGCAAATTTCATGATGTCATTAAAAGTAATCTGATTAATACTCCTTTATGTAAATGCACCACATAATCTTTATCCATTCTTCAATGTGGAACATGGAGGTTGTTTTAAATGTCTTGCTATTAGAGATGAAACTGCTGTGAACATAGTTGAGTAAGTGTTCTTGTGGTAGGATGAAACATCTTTGGATGTATGCCTATGAGTAGTTCAGCTGGATCTTGAGGTTTATCAATTCCCAGTTTTCTGAGAAATCCCCATGTTGATTTCCAAAGTGTCTATACAAGTTTATACTCCCACCATCAAAGGAATGTTCCCCTTGCTCCACAGATGCACCAAAATGAGTTGTCACTGTTTTTGATCTTAAACATTCTGACAGGTGTAATATGGAATCTCAAAGAGGTTTGATTTGCATTTCCCTCATGGCTAAGAATGTCCAACATTTCTTTAAGTATTTCTCAGCCACTTGAGATTCCTCTATTCAAAATTCTGTTTAGATTTACACCACATTTTAATTGGATTATTTGTTTTTTTTATATCTCATTTCTTGAGTTCTTTACATATTTTGGATATTAGTATTTTATGAGACATGGAATTGGCAAAAATCTTTTTAAATTCTGCAAGCTGTTTCTCCAATTCAGGGTGTCTTTGCCTTACAAAAGTGTTTTTGTTTCACGAGGTCCTATTTATTAATTGTTGATCCTGGTGCCTATACTATCAGTGTTCTTTTCAAAATATTGTCTCTGGTGCCAAGGTATTCAAGACTATTCTCCACTTTCTCTCCTTTCAGGTTCAATATGTCTGGTTTTCGTTGTTTCTGTTTTATTGGTTTATTTTTATTCATTTGG
This sequence comes from Alexandromys fortis, assembly GCF_014885135.2. Taxonomy (NCBI): domain Eukaryota; kingdom Metazoa; phylum Chordata; class Mammalia; order Rodentia; family Cricetidae; genus Alexandromys; species Alexandromys fortis. The sequence goes on along the minus strand of NW_026067916.1, from coordinate 5,522,398 downwards.
TTTTATCTATTTATTTTTATTGTTTTCTCATATAGTAAATTCTGGCCACAGTTCCCCTTCTCTACACTCCCCCAAGCATCTCCAAAATATCCTCTGCCTTTTTGCCCTCAGAAAAGAGTAGTCCTCCAAGAGATATCTACCAAGCTGAGCCTAATATGCTTAATAAGACCAGGTGCATACCTCTCATCAAGGCTCAATGAGTCCACTCAATAGGAGGAAAAAGGTACTGCAAACAGGCAAAGGGATGACAAGCAGCCCCTGACTCCTACTATTGGGTTGAGAGCCCAAATGAGTCCCAGTCAGTTGATTATGTGGGTTGTGTATTCTTGGTGGCTCTGAGCCCTCTGATCCCTCCTCCCTCCAATCCTTTCTCACAGTGGTCTATAAAACTCCCCAGACTCCACCTAATGTTTGGCTGTGAGACTCTGCTTCTGCTCCCATCAGTAGCTAGACGAACTTTCTTTGGTCTCTCTGACAACAGTTTGGTGAGGCTCGAGATGCAGAACTCTCTGCAGGCAGGACACAATGTAAGTTATAGATTCTGTGACAGGATGTTGAATATTTCTTTAAGCATTTCTCAGCCGTTTTTGTTTCCTTTGTTAAGCATTCTCTATTTAGATTTGTACCTCATTTTTAATCGGATTATTATGTTTGTTTATGTCTAGTTCCTGGGTTCTTATTTAGGATATCAGCTCTCTGACTAATGTGGAATTGGTAAACATCATTTCCTACCCTTATAGGCTGCTGTTTTATCTTATTGATGGTGTCCTTTGATGTACAGAAGATTTTCAGTTTTATTTGGTTCTATTTATTTATTTTAGTGTCTATGCTATTAATGTTCTGTTCAGAAAGTTGTGTTAACTTCAAGAAGTTGTCCCCTGTGCCGGTGTTTTCAAAGCTTTTCCCCACTTTATTTTCTAGTAGGTTCAATGTATCTGACTTTATGCTGAGGTCTTTGATCCACTTGAACTTGAGTTAGATAATTGCATTTTTCTCTATACGGACATTCAATTAGACCAGCACCATTTGCTGAAGATGGCTTCATCTTTCCATTGTATATTTTTGGCGTCTTTCTCAAAAAGCAAGTGTTTATAGGTGTGTGGTGCTATGTCTGGGTCTTTGGTTTGCCTCCTTTGGTAAATAAATCTGTTTTTATGCCAATACCATTAGGTTTTATTGTTTACTACAGCTCTGAAGTAGAGCTTGAAATCAGGGATAGTGATATATCCAGACGATCTTTTATTGTTCAGGGTTGTTTTAGCTGTCCTGGGATTTTTTTTTTTCATATTGAGTTAGTAATTGTCTCATCAGTGTTTGTAAAGAATTGTGCTAAAATCTGTGATTGCTTTTTTGGTTGGATGGCCATTTTTACTATGCTAATCTGATCGATCCACAATCATGACAGATCTTTTTATCTTCTGATATCTTCTTCAATTAATTTGCTAGATACTTGAAGTTTTGATCATACAAGTCTTTCTCTTGCTTGGTTAGAATTACACCAAGATACTTTTTAATGTTTGAGGCTAGTGTTAAAGGTTGTTTTCTTGACATCTTTTTCAGTTGTTTTGTAATTCCTATATAGTAAGGCTACTTACTGTCTTTTCTTTGTTGTTTGTATTGTTCTCTTTGCTTTTATTTTACTGATTTCAACTATGATTTTGATTATTTCTTGGCATTTACTCCTCCTGTGTATGTTTACTTCTTTTTGTTCTTTCAGGTGTATTTTTGCTAGTATGAGATCACTTTAACTCCCTTATGTAGGTACTTAGTTCAATGAACTTTCCTCGAGCACTGCTTTCATTGTGTCCCATAAGTTAAGGTATTATGTTTACTCATTTTTGTTGTAATATAAAAGTTTTCTAATTTTGTTCTGTCAGTCTGTCTTGACCCATTTTTCATTCTGTAGAAAATTGTTCAGTTTCCATGAGTTTGTAAGCTTTCTGTTGTTTGTTTTGATAGTGATATCTATCTAGCTTTAACCCATTGTAACTGATAAGGACTTCACTAACCTATTGTCTAAATATTTTTTAAATATTTTTTTCATTTTGTCTTCCTTCCATTATGATAGAAACAATCTCTAGCTTAAGTACTGGAAACACTTAATGACTTTACCGTTCAATGTAAGCTGGGTTTTTGTTTCCATCACTCAGTCTTTCCCACCAGCCAGTGCCCAAATAACCACACAGATATGTAATGTTAATATAAATACTCAGCCATTAGCTTAGGTTTTTTACTAACTAGTTCTTACAACTTAAATTAACTCATATTTATTATTTATGCTCTACCACACAGTGGTACCTTATTTCAGCATGGCATATTCATCTTGTTTCTCTCCACATCTCCTTGTAACTCCCTGAGACTCCACCCTTCTTCCATGCATCCTTAGTTTGACTCTCCTGCCTCATCTTCTCCTGCCTTTGGTTTAGTCAGCCTTTTACTAACTTTGCCTTGTCAAAGATACCTTCGGAGTGTGCATAAATATTATTCCATAACAATTCACATTTCTCTCCCTGCAGATCATACTCATCTACTGTAGAGATTATTTTTCTATATTTCTTTCTATATATTCTAGGACCACCTTACACCCTGAGAGTCATAATGTGCAGAAGAAACTTGGACAAGGCTCTTTGACCTATTCTTTTCTGCAAAAACAGAAGTTTCAAAATTCAGGGAAAGACTATGAATAGGAAAAAGCTATAACGATTGTATAACTTTGTTCTCTTAAAGCTATATTAACAGAATTAAAAACACATAATTTAAATAGTTAATTCTTAAAGACATTTATGCAGAATTAGTATAATGGAAGAAATCCATTCCTAGATTTATGTTTAATAAATGTTATTAAAATTAGCAAAGATTGTTACATAAAATGTATTAAAAGACATTAAATAGTAAATAAATAAATAACAAATTTATTTATATTATTCTTTAAAATATGCATTTTTGGAATTGATGTTCATATATGAGCTTCTAAAAATTTATCTGAGAAGAGAAAAACTTATTTTGTTTAGGTTTTTAGAGTTTAAAATTACAGAACTTATTAAATCTGAAATATAGCTTTTTACAAGTTATTACCAACCTTCAAAGCATTCCTCCAAGTGTGTAATTTCATTGTGGAGGAAATGATTATTGACACCGGTTTTGTTTGTTTAATCCACCATCTGTCATTACCTTTTCCTTGACACTTAGGTTAGTATATTCTAATATTCCTTTGAGACCTGGCATAGGATCCTGAAGTGCATATTACAACATTAGAAGTACATTTCTTCTTCAAGGATTAGAGGTAAGTATGCTGAAAATATATATGGGAACCTGTCTTAAAGTTTAAAAATGTACTTTGTTCATTAAGTAATATTGTCTAGAAAATTATGCTTTAAGCAACAAGCAATTACATTTTTGGTAGAAATTCAAACTGTGTATTCATATAGGCTAGTGTAAATAAGGCGATTAACCAAGTAACATTCAAATAGCTGGAATATGAGCTCGATTTAATGAACCATTAATTTAAAAACAAAAGTCGCTGAGTAGACTAAAAGAGAGTCATTTCTATAATTCATTTGAGAGTGTTTCCTTTGCTGAAATAAATGCATAGATTAGTAAGGCACTGTTTGAAATTAAAATAAGCAAAACTGTTACAGTTCTATGCCAAACATTTGAGTAACCTCTGTGATGGGTCAAGTCCCAGTCCAGTACTCCGGTATCAGCCTACGCCATGCTTCACTTGGATTGTGCATAATTTTTTCAAGCTCTCTTCTTGGAGTTAATGTCCAATACAGCAGTTACATATACTACAGCCCATTTCCTATTTGCTCTATGGTTACATTTTATTCAGTAGTCTGCTTAGTGGGGTTTATTCTCCACGTTTAGTAACTTTTTCCTCATGAAACATATTTATCTTTCCATGAATTAGCATGGTTGTATTGCAGAAGGGCCAGACTGTTTCCTGCTGATCTCGTGACCACTTGGGTCAGCCTGATCTTGGCAGCCTTAGCATTTTAGTTAGATTGTAGATAGCTTTCTTCTCAGCAGGAGCAAACAAAGCTAGTTGTTTACCTTGACGTTGGTGTTGTGCTCAAACCTACCTACAACTTAAATTTTAGGCTATACCTCACCAAAATTTTAGAACTGGAAAGGACTCTAAATATTAATTTTGAATAATATTTAATTATTTTTTATGTTTTTATTTTGTACTTTATTTTATATTTTATTATAAAGTAATATTTCTCAGAATCTTAATTATGTAGTAGTATTTGATGTAGTCCATTAAAAACAGGATAATCTCCAGTGGGCAATTTTAACTAGGCTTTGTGTTAGATATCATTTTTCTTAAACCAAGAATATGATTTATAAGATAAAAACATGCTATAACTGACAAACACCATAGCTATAGCACTCTCAAAATTCAAATTATAATAATGGCATGTTAAAATTATAATAATGATATTGAAGCAATGATCACTGAACAAAGAGCTACATATGAAAAGGCCTTTGTACATACTTTAAAATTTTATATTTCATTGGCTATTAATATCCATACATATATTTTGGACTACAGTCTGTCTTAATACACATACACAATGTGGGTTCGTCAACTCTGTGCAGAGATTCCACTTCATATAAATTGATGAAAAAACTTATCTATATCCACAACAAGACCAAAGGGCAGGCTGTGTGGAAACTCTCTCCCTTAGAACTTCCCTCTCCTTCTTGTTTCCCCTGGGGGCTCCTATGTGCCTTTGCTGAGATTGTCTCTGGCCGCCGCAGCACATCCTAAGCAGTTCCAAGGATTGTACACAAGTGATACCCAAATGTTTTCCCTATGAACATCTCTGAGTCAATAATGGACTTAGTAGTTAACATCCTAGCTCTAACAACCCCCGACAGCAAGTCTGCGCATGCTCCGAAAGCTTCCTAAGGTTCCCCAAGTAGTGAGAAGCCATGCATGGCACCACTCCACTGCTCCTTCTCTATTCCCATGCTCCCTTGGGACACTGTCGACAGAGCTGTTCTCTTGATGATGCTAGCCTCTAATTAAGATTCTAGAGGGAAACTGTGAGTTGAATTATACCCCTCTTCTGTAAGTGATAAGACCCAGAGGTGGAGAAATGATTCCCAGGGAATATAAGTATGTTTAACTTGAGACTTCCTTCTCTCCATGTGTTATGCTTCCTGTGAAAAGTCTTCGGCTTATCTTTCTGTATCTCTAAAATTAGGGTGGACAGAGCTTCTTGCTAACAGATATAAAAGCAAGCAGGCCAAACCAGTGATGACATCTCAGCGTGGGACATACAGATTTTCCAGGTGGATTTTGGTTTGGCTCTAAATAAAATATTTAGATTATTGATAATACTAGGTCAGGCATTTAAACAAAACAAAATTCTAAGATTAACATGCCACAAATCAGATTTATTCTTCATACACAAATTCCTGTACTTACTTTCACTAAGTATGAAATACATGTAAAACGCTGACGTATGAAATACATGTAAAGCGCTGACGTTCAAGCAAAGGCTCTGCTGTCACTGAAAAGGACATAACAAATCTGAAGGGATCATGTTTGCCCGTGTTGTTGTTTTCTCCCACTCCAAGTTTGATCTTTTACAGGCTGGATATACGGCCTGAAGTTTTGATTAGACAGCTGTAAGCTACCACCAAGATGTAAGTCGCAACAATGTACCCTTGGAGATACCTTACCCTGCTTGTCATTGTTTGCAGCTCATACGTTTCACAGGTGGGTCAGACTGCTGATTGCTTTACTATCTTGGAGGTTGATACAGCACTGACAAACACTACAAGAACCTTCCACATCAGTTCCAGCTCAATTCTTCTAAGTTTTGTGTCTGAAATATGTGCTGTATTCAGCAACAGAGTCTTAACTTTTGATTTTGAGAGGCATTCAAGGGAATGGCAACAACCTTTTGATTGTCCTCTTATGCAGAATCACCCTCATGATCACTCTTATCACTAGACACAATGCCTTTGGTGTCCTTACTGCCTTTCTAGGCTTTAGTTTTCTATACCGTTCTTACTTTCCTGAGACTCTTTTCTTGCATTCTTTTTGAGCCTTGTGTGATATGCGAGCTCCTTGAAAAACGCCCTTTTATCTGTGGGATCTGCTCCTGAAGCCTCTTGAACCCTGAAATCCCGTTCTCACAAACCACCAACATCCACAGTAAGGCTGGACTTGAAAATTTTACATGGAGATTTTTTTTTCTGTCTCTGAAATTGTGTCATTTTATGAAGAGGAAATACATCTAAAATTTCTTGTGAAATGGTATCTCTTTAGGTTAAACAGGGGTCAGAGAATGCTTGACAATAGTGATAATAAACCAAAGAAAATTGGGCTTCTTAGTGGTGTGTTGCTAGGATTACACAGAAAAGAGCAATCCATTACTTCACAGTTGGCCACAACCGAGACCAAAATTGACAACTTCCTTTTTACTGTTGTTTTGGGGAAAACATCAAGGTCTTATTTTACCAGAACATTCCTTACTATCTTCAGTCTCTGAATATGTCTAAGCCCTCATTTTTAAAGAACTGAGGCCTTACTGACAAATCATAAGCACTTGCTGCAAATATTTTCCATCACGCTGGTCCCTCTGGACTGGGTTTTCTCCATCTGCCTGTCCCTGAAGCTGCAAATTAATTATGCACTCTTTGGCCTATTATCTTAGACTTCTTATTAACTAATTCTTATATCTTAAATTAACCCATCTCTATTATTTTATACTTTACCACAGACTCAAGGTTTATTACCTACTGTTTCTTGTGACATGCATCTGTCTGACACCATCTTCTTTCCTCCTCTATCTCTGCTTGGATTTCACACTTTGCTATATTCTGCTCTGCCATAGGCCAAAGAGTTTCTTTATCAATCAGTGGTAATAAAACATATTCACAGCATTCAGAAATAGAAGGATGTCAGCAGTAGGTACAATGGCCATTGCAAAAAGTCACAAGAAATTGCCCAAACAAGCATCAGTGGTACAAACAACAGTCTCATGATGTAAAATTTTATTAATATCAGCATTTTTCCTAAGAAAGCACATGGTTGACCTATCTTTGAAAGTGCACTGACTTAAGTAAGATCAGTCTTTCATGTGTTATTTCTACTTTCCAGTCACAATGCTTGCTTTGGCTCTTAATGAAATATGCTAAGTGTGTTCATTCAGCATACTTCCTCTCAAAGCTATATACACATATGTATAACTTACATACTTTAAAACACACACTTATAAATTTTAATTTTATGACATAAAATCAGACTTGTGAATGCCACTGTATTTCTGACATCTGACTCAGGGTTTAATAAATGTTGTTCATGAAATCTTTACTGAATGACTGCAAATGAACAAAAGAGTTAAAAATCTGGTAAATCAAATAGTATATATTACAGTGTTGCAGCCTTCGGTATAATCTAATATTATTTAAATTATTTAATTCTAAGTAGGAAAAAAATCTGCAACCATTATGGGAGGAACAGAGGAAGAAAGAAGCTTTAATAAACTTCAGATCTGTTGTTAAATTTCCTTGACTTAAATGTAAACAATTGCAAAGGGCTGTGATTGTTTGGCTAAGTCTAAAACCAAAAGATATTTTAACTATTGCTTATCAAATGCTATGACTTTTATGAAAACAAGGGTCATGCAAGAAAAGAAGCATTTTTCTCATCATTTTAAACATGATTGCGTGAGTAATAAGCCACTTGATCAGATTCCAGAGCCACTGAGGTGTTGGCTTTAGCTTTACAGGCTGCATCAAGCTTAAACTCACACGTTCTTCATTATGAGTGTATATATATTGAAAGCCAGTAAAATGTGGAAAAGAAACTTATGCTCAATGATTATTTACTTTGGGCTAAAAATGAATACCACAGCTGAATTCTTTCTATACCATTTTCTTCCTCAATTGGCCTCTGCATTTGAGAATCAGGACATGGGATTGTTAACGACCTGTATTGTTATAGAGATGTATGTTTAACTTCTCTCTGTCGTCAGAGGTCAAAGGGCCCTTCCTTTTATTCCTTCTTTGTCTCTTTCCCCCACACATACCTCCACTTTAGAAATACGGTTACCTACAATAAGATCATGTTTTAGCTCTGCAGAAGACACATACTTAGCTCTCACTCCATCCATGACAAGATGCGGCCTCCCATGTCATCTGCTACTATAGCAACAGAAACATAATTCATGTCGCAGCCTAAATTAGCATTCTACGCTAGCAAGCACACGACATCAGCCTTATGGAGATTTCTGATTTGAGTACTAGGCTTCATGTCCTGAACTTGTCAATATCATTATAGAAGTTTTTCTTTTTTATTCTTTCTTTTTTTTTTCTTGCAAAACACATGTTTTATATTCACTGAATTTTTTTTTAATCAGAAAGTGTATTGCATAGCCTGGTTAAATCTGTATTAAGTGGCTTTGCCTGAGAAGTATTTTTCAGATTAAAGGTTTATTTATCCAGCTTCCTATTGTCATTTGTACTAAGGTATTTTTACATCATAGTTAAGATCCATAGAATAACTTTTAAAAAGCAAGTTACTATCAAGCATGCATTTAGTCTTTGGTTCCCTAGGCTAGTGTGTGTGTGTGTGTGTGTGTGTGTGTGTGCACGTGTGTGTGCGCGCACGTGTGTGTGTGTGTGTGTGTGTGTGTGTGTGTGTGTGTATCACATAGTCCTGACTGGCCTCAAATTCACTATGTATTCTACAATCACCTTGACCGTCTAACCCTTCTGCATCAGCTCTTAAGTGCTGAAGATTATAGGTGTGCAGCTCCGCTCTAGGTCTATATGGTGCTGTGCTGTCGAGTCATGGCACTGAGCTTGCTACACAAGGACTCTAAAAATGGGTACTACCACCCTACTACCCACCTCAAGAGAGGTTTTGATGTATTTTAAATTTCTTTTTATTTGTGCTTTATCATTATGTAGCTACAGGATGACTTCAAACCTAGCAGAATGCTATTAAATTGGAAAAAAAGAATAGTCATGATCATTAAGACACACTTCAAGACATGGCTTGTTCTCTCGTCATACTGATTCGGTATGTCAATTGTGAGTCGTCTGGTGTCAGTCAGAAACACTGTTACGTAACAGAAGGATGAACCATCAAGGTAGTCAACATCTGGTCTATACCTGTGTGTGTATGTGTACAACCTGCATGCAGGAGTCCACAGATGTCAGAAGAGGAATCAGTTCCTTTGGAGCTAGAGTTACAGACAGTTGTGAGTCACCATATGGGTGCTAGGAACCAAACCAGGATCCCCTAGATCATCTGCAAAAAGACTAAGTACTCTTAGCTCCCAAGTCATCTCTCTGACACCCCCCATCACAGTATCTTCTTATCCATAGAATTTTCTAACCTTATTCAGGTGTTTATGCACCTTCAGTGTGTATAGCCTCATTATACTCTCAAAAATCCTCAGTAAGTGATTAGCCTACTATTGCCCTAATACGAATATTAAGAAAATTTACATTATTTATAATTATGAAATGAGCTCATAGTAACACTGCCCCCTGTTGATTATAAAGTAGATTATTTCCAGGCTATGAAAGGGTAAGACTAGAGTTTCTTCTGGAACAGAAGCTGCAATTACCCTTAAATAAATACATGAACAACTGGTAGTCCATTTCATTTACAATCTAAAGCGAAGCCAAGTGGTGCTTCAGGACTGCTGTCACTTTTAATGTCCTTTGAAAAATTAGACAGTGAGCTATTCCAGCCATCCTCTTAATGTGTTCCAGAAATTATTGTCTAGTATATAAAACTACTCGCTGAACTTAATTATAGCTGAGGATTTTGAATTCTCCATCGGTTAATGTTTTCCACTGATACGATTCCATTTGTTTTCAAAGCAATTATGGGTATGAGAGAGTTTCCATCATAAATACCAAGGTTGTAACCAAATTTCCCAGTGATTATTAAATAATGACAGTGTGACATCTTTGAAATAGAGACTTTTTAAAAAAAAAAAGCTTTGAGAAGACTATATAAAAGGAGGATTAAAAATAAAATGTGCCTTAAGATTTTTATCTAATAATTTACTATTTCAAACCATTTAGTTGGTTTTAGCGTGACAGCATTCATAGATAAATTAAGTTGCAGCATAATTCAACTATTACAGACTTAGCTTGTGGGTTCAACTATCTATTTGTGAATAGCAATGTAGGACAGGTCATGTCTAAATACTTGTGTTAGGCTTTGCTAGCCAATTTCTATGAGGCAAACAGAAGACAAGATTCTCCAGGAGCTTCCTATGGACCACTCTACCCACACACCACACTGATCTACTATGTGATTAATTTAAAGTTATGATAATAACTGTTATTGGCAAAAGATGTTTGGAAGACCACTAAGAAGATAATGCTATAAATGAACTGATATTCTGGGCATATAAGTATTTCCAAAGACAATACTATAAACTGCCTTCGGATACAGATTTTCCTATGTAAATTATTACACATTCGTGAAGTGTCTTATTCAATTTTGCCAGTTATAAAAAACTGGGTATTTAAAGGGCAAATGTATTTGAGGGTGGAAATTGGAGATCAGATTTCTAGCACATTTGATGTTTTGGACAGCTTCCTTATTCTGGTTTGGAGACAACCAAGGAATTAACTCTCTTCCATCTCTTCTCATAAGGACACCGTCTCCTCACATAAGGGTTCAACTTTTATTATTTAGTTACATCCCAGTGACTCCACTACCAAACACAATTGTACTTACTAGATATCAGACTTCAGTATAGCAAGCAATGGGGAATACATTCAGTTTATGAGAAATTTTTCATTGTGACCAGTTGACAAATGGAAAGTCTAATTCTGGGCTTTAGAAATTAGAAAAAGTGTAAGTTACTACAAACCAAGCATAACTATAGCAAAAGGAAACTAAGAATCAAAAATACAGGTGGAGAGAGATGACTCCATTGTTAATAGCATTTGTAGAAGAATCAGGTTTGGTTCCTAGCACTCATAAAGAGTGTCACAACTGGCTGTAACTCTACTCCCAGGAGACCTCATTCCCTCTTTTGAACCCCCAGGGACTGTATTGCACACAGACAACTTAACATGCACTCGGAGAAAACACAGTTTCACATAAAATGTAAAAAGATAGATGGCAAAAACAATTCAAGATATGACTAGAAAACAGACAACACAGAAAGACTTAAACAATACATCTTTCAAATGCTGGAGGAAATGTAAGGCCAAGAACTGCAAAAGTGTCACTTTGGAAGAACAAGGTCAATGTAGAAGGCAATGGTGTAAAGTACAAATCATCCCCCCCTAGGGCTCCAGTAGGTGGGAAGGAGCTGTTCGGTTTAATAAAGGGAAAGAACTACCATTTGGTGCCTAGAAAGAGACCTGTGAGAAGCAATGTGCTGAACCACGTCAGCCCGACAGCTCCCTGAAGGGTAGAGGGGACGCAGAAGCTTGTTTGTTCTCTTTTCTCTGAGTGATACTGGGGATTGAGTCTTCAAGAGAAAGAAAAATTAGATCTACAAATAAAGTCAGAAGACATATCCAGACCCACAAATACACAAACTAAAACACTAAAGTAGAAAAAGAAAAGCAGCATGACCCCTCCAGGAAAACCTGACTCCTCTCTTCAGGGTAAATAACTCCTCATCTAATGAATTCAAGGATATTCAAATAAGTAAAATGCTAGGGAATATTTGAAGTAGCTTCTTTATAAAACTGACAAATGACCCAAAGTTGATAGAAAGAGGCAGGAAGATTCAAGTTCTAGGGAAGCTACACAGCAATGATTCTCAACTTTCCTAATGCTGTGGTCCTTCAGTACCATTCCCTTGCTGAGGTGGCTCCAACCATAAAATTATTCATAGCTGTAATTTTGCTACTGTTCTGAATAATAATCTAAGTATCCGATATTCAGGGTAACAGATATTCAGCTCAATGGGATGTGACCCACAGGTTGAGAACCACTGACATAGACTGTTAGGTCAGCACAGATAGAGAATATATTAGCAAAATAAATGACGGTGTTAGCAACGTGACACAAAAACAAGTGGTTATTTGAAATTTTTGAAGAAATAAAAAAAAAGGAGCAAAGAGAAATTCAGAAAATGAAAGAGGCAATGAGTCTAATGAGAAATACAGGGGAAAGTTTGGGTAATAGACTGAACCCTGTAGAAGTGTGGTGTAATGTCAATACAAAAGCACAATTAGAACATACAGGACTCTGGGATCTGATTGAGAAGCTGATCCTGAGAAGCCACAGGAGAGAGCAAGCTGAGATAACTTACTGAGTACACATCTGACTGAGTTAGAACAAAGTTTCCCAGAGAGGAAGATAGAGCCATCCAAACACAAGAAACTTTTGAGCCTCACAGAAACTTAGCCCACACAGAAACCTCTCCAGAACATTTTCTAATCAAGTGATTTAAAATACAATGTAACAAAACCTTTCAGAACATGGTATGGAACTGTAAAACATTACACTGAGTGAGGTGACTCAGGCCCAAGAAGACAAACACCTTGTTTTCTTTCCTATGAAAACCCTAACCTTGAATTTTCAGATTTGTGTTTTCAACCTGGAGAACACATAGATGTCCAAATGGGAGTAGGGATCTTTCTAGGGAGAAGCCTTGCTGGGTGGGGTTCAGTAAGACACATGTGATGTAGGAGAGTATGGAGTGGATCTTGGAATGGGAAGTTTGGAGGGAAGATGGGAAAAGTGCTATGGGAGAAAGGTTAGTTAAGAGAGACAGTTAACCCAACTATGCACAAAAGAAAACCATATGGAAACCTACTATTTCATAAGCTCATATAAAAATGTAATTAACGAGGCTGGCATTATGGAACAGTGCTTAAGGGAACTAGCTGCTCTTGCAGAGGACCCAGGTTTGGCTTCCAGAATCGACATGGCTACTCACATACACCTGTAACTCTGGTCCCAGGAATTTGACAGCATCTTTCAGCTTCCATAGGTCTCAAATATAACACATACATGATGCGTAGTTATGCATGCAGGAAAACAGTTAAGAACAAAAAAAACTAAATTATGTAATTAAAACATAGAATTTGAATGGAGGTAGCCTGTAGTGGTGGATAGTATTTCTCTCAGAAGCCAGGATTTCAAATAAAAATTCTAGTGCCAGGTGCTGGAATCTACCCTATGATTCCTGCTGATAGAGGCCCTGAAAGCTCACCAAAACTCACAGGCTATTGGTATTGATTTTGACTGCATGTAACCTTCCAATATCAGCTTCCTCTAAAGTCACCAAGACATCAAAGAAAATGAGAAACGTGATGTATATTCAAAATGTCACAATGTTGTTTTCTAAGAAAATTAATTCATATTAAGTAGGTATGTAAATAAAAAGTTGATGTTGTAATGTCATTAGTGACATCAGGATATATCCTGGCTCCCAGGGAACCATTTCAAAAGCATTTTATTCTTTGTACCATGTATGTAAGTGTTAGGATGATTATACTAGAGAATGAGAAAAACCATAAGATGCAGGTCTTCTCATTTCTTCATGCTACATATTCCAAATCTAAAGGAAGAATATAGCCATGGTATATTTTAGGTTGTTATCAATTTCTCCTATAGAACTGAGAAGAGACCCTTTATCTTCCTTGACTTCATGAGTAATTCTGATGTTTGGGTAAGCAGCATCTCCACTGAAGTTTAGGGTTCATTTGAACTCAAGTAAGATGGAGACCTGACAATTGACCCATGGGACAGTTTCTTTATAATTGTTGTTGTTTTTGCTTCCTTAATGACTTTGCACTGACAGTTTTATAAGAAAAAAATGTCATGACACAGATGATTGGTTAATTATGTCACAATGCAATAAGTACTTTCAGTATTTCCATCTAACTTATATATCAATAAATACTTGCATATGAGAAGAATACTGTAAATTATAAATAATGGACTAAATATGAAACACCATAAAAGAAAGTGATTTTTCTTCTTTGAAGCTGGTGGCACATGAATACCTTTGTGGCTACAAATGCCCTAATTACCAAGTCACAATATCTGTGCAAGACACTTCCACACAAGAAGTGTCATTATTTTATTTCAAAACTTCACTTTTCCATTGATTTTTAAATAGCCAACCCCATGAGATATACTTGAGTTTGAAATGAGATAGTCAACATAGTTTAGTGAGATGGATACTTGATAATTTCTGTTGTTGAATATTCTGCTTATTGCTGTTTCTCCCATGTCACCACAGTTTCTTACTTAGCACTTCTAAGACTATATGGCAGAATGCATTACTTTTGTTATGAGCTTATTTGAAGCATGGAATTTAAACAAATACCTAATCACTAGTGTTTGTCCAGTAAAATATCCCAAAATTCCCTATGCAGTTAAAATCTCTCAGTGCAACACACAGTCAGTAATGGGCTTGGGTACTTGGGGCTTAGAATTGTGAGAGACTTAGTCATTACAGGCATCATAATTACCAGCATTCCTCTGGAGCACAGTTGTAAGTGACACTTGGATTACATCTCAACTCAGTGTATACTGCAAACCAACTAGCAGAAATCTTTTGGGACTTGACTCTGGCGAGGACATAAAAAGGCCTCTTTAGAGGGAATCCTTCAGCTATGTCTGTAAATGCTTGTGCATGGCACGGTACTCTCCTAATGCCATGCTCATGTGCTTTGAAGCAGAGTTTGAGTATTACGACTTTAGCATCAGTGAAAGGGCCAGCACAGAGGCTGCCCGATGCTCTTGTAACAAAGAATACTTTAGATAAATCCAGTGATAGAGGCTGCTTCATCATTGCAGAGACCTCAGAGTAATTGCTTTAAAGTGTTGGCCAAGAAGCTCAACCACTAGATGCCTACAGTAACCATCATCACTGATGTAACCACAGCATGGACTGGCCATGTTAGATGGGCACGAAAGCCTTCCATACCATCCCCAATCCATTTGTTCTTGTATTACAGATGGCCATTTTTTCACCGAGAAGCCTTGTGATCTCCTATATGATAAAAATGTCCTCATCACAAAGCACTTAAGGATTACACAACTGAGGATAAATACACTTTCTAAAAAGGGAAAGAAAGAAAGCCAAACGTATAAACAAGCAGGAAAGGGGGAATAAGAGCTCTCTAGAGAGGTAGGAAAACACTTAAAAGAAATAACCAGATCAGTTATTATTAGACTACAGCATCACTGAGTTCAGCAGATGGTTGCCAGGCTTGGGGGAATCTGCAAGTTAGTGAGTTCTCTTCTCACTGCCTTCTCGGCTGTGATCTGTGAGGAGGGGGCTAGGACACAGTTTGTTGATGAGGAATGGGTGGCTTGAGATAGAAGAAAACAGTAACTGTTGAGTTTTCAAATAACCATCTCAATATGAAGGAAAACAATCATTACTCAATAGTTAATTTATTGTATGAAAACTTAAGAACTTCTAGAATATAATAAAAAATTAAATTATAGGTTTGTTTAAATTTCAGTAGATTATTTGACTTAGGACGTTGTTCAGATCTTATTGGAGAGAGAGAAGAAGGGGTGGAGGGTGTGGGAAGATAAGGTTCAAAAGCCTGAAGTGTGACCTTTTGTTCAAGGAACCAACATGTCAAACTTTTTATAGAAGCAAGGCTATTGTAGATTAACTCTGTAGATTTCTGTATAGACACACATTATGGGATGATCAAAGAGAAAGAATGCGTGTAAGGGAGACCAACAAAAATAAGAGAATGCAGTAAAACAGTGATACATGCAGAATTTACTTCAAAGTTCAGCCAAGGTGCATGTCAGTCTGAGAGCCCGAAGGAACTAAAGTCCTTCGAAAATATTTCCAAGATACTTCAGAAGGTTGCAAAGCAAGGACTCCACTTAGACAAACAAATCTTGAATTCACGATACTGGTGGTGTTATGGCAACACACTCTTCACATTAAAGTATGTAGGAGGGAAAGCAACCTTTAGTCCTCTCAGCAAGCCCAGGCAGCCGGCAGAAATGTTGTAAAATTGTGTTGGTTGAGAAGTTGAATCACCTTCTGATTGATTTGATGCCTGATTATGACCTGAAGCTATTTGTCAGTAGTGAGTAAGGCAGTAATGAGTAATGCATCAAAACCTCGGCTGGAGCTTGGAAAATGTTGGATGCACAGGATAGTAAACTGGGTGAGGGTCGAATGTGTTAAATGAGAAAACCATGGATTTTGATTTTACCTTCGCTAAATTAGAACAGGGTTAGAGAAAACCTTTATGCTATACACATTTCCTAATCCAAAAGATAATGTGGCTCAATAATCAAATTATGGATCTTTAATTAAAAGGGTTGTTCACCTGGCTTCCTTCTGCTTTGCATGGTTTCTGAAGAGATGTAATCATGCCTCTAATGTTCGGTTTAAACATGAGACATGTGTTTCTACCTCTGTTCCTTTCTTTTTACTCAGGATCTCTCAGACATCCCCAGCTGCTTTCCAAAACATTTCCTTGAATTTCCTCCTCCAAAGTCTCTCCTGGACCCTGGTGTGTCGGGCTCCTAGCTTCAAATGACCACATGATTGACAAAAGCTTTTGTATTGTCAACTCAGCTGTATTTCACAATCTGAGTCCCAAAGGGGCTAGTTCCTCCTTTGGACAATTTTCACAGAAGTGAAATGTGCCTTTTACATATGTGCCACCACTGGTACTCTCATTGGTACATCTTGAAAGAATTTTGGTGAATGCTCATGAAAATGATTCCTGTCTTTCTGGCAGATATTATTTGTCTGTCTTCCTTTAAGACTGTAAGCTATTTTGAAGTTTCTGTCTAAGTAGGTGACTCAGGCATAGTTCCCACGCTGCCTCCTGAAATCCCCATTTTTTTTTGTGTGTGTGTGGCTGTTTTAAATCTCTTTGTGACAGGCCTCCTCTTTCTCTGGGGTTCTGCAGCTCATGTTCCCCCAAACCGTACCACGTATCCTGTGCCGTCATATAGTATCTGCCAGGTGACTCTCAGCAGCGATGCATTGTTTTACAGACCGAACAGACGACACACCATTGCTGCCTGTACTGAGGTTGAATGCTCTCATTTGCCTCCGTGTCTTTTAAACAGCTACAGCCTTAACCGAAGCCTAATCCCGCGCCAGCTCCCAGATGGCTGTGTTTTAAATCAGGAATTATTTCACCTGCTTGGGCAGAGTCCTCAGAGAGCAACCATTTGTTAAGTTCCATTGAACTATCCTTACTGCGGCTTAGAAAGGTAGATTTTCCTTTTCTATAGTTACAGATGGAGTCTTAGAGTGTAGGCTTAGGGAGATTATTTAACTCACCATGAAACTCTAGTAGCTGATATATTTATATCTATTGGCTCAGAAATAATCCAGCACAACACATGGGCTCTGGTGCTTATAGCAGATGACTTGCCACGTGACTCATTAGAACTGAGCAGCAAGCATTGTCCATCCATTTTAGACAGTCACTGGCTACCTCATGTGTCCAAGCCAGAAAACTGGACTACTTTTAAACGAGCTCTGTAATTTCAGTTAGAAGGCTAAAATGTACATTTACTAAAACAGGCAGCCCATTGACCAAGCCTGAACTTCTAGCCCCAGCTTCGCCACTGAGACCACGTTTTCTGTGATAGGTAATGACTGGCCAGCACACAAATGCCTGAGCATCAGCTGCAGCAATGGTTTTCTTCGCGTTGCACTCCTCCACCACAGTGCACTCACGCAGCCCGTAACTGGCACTACAGAATGCCTGTTTGACTAGTGTGGCCAGCGGGTCTCGAGCATAGGTCACAAACCTGGTTCTGACTCCAAAGTTCACAGGAAGCCGTGTCTGCTTCACCCAGAGTTTAAACTAGGGTTAATGGTTTAATATACCACTCATTTAAGATATTTCTCCCCAGTGCATCCCAAAGAAGTGATATTCGGTTGGAGATATTGCTAGCAACATCAGTAACCTGTTGGTTGGGGAAATCATTTGGTACCTGAGTCAATTACTAGTTTTAACTACTGTTTTCTGCACACACTGTTTCTAATTTTCATGCTCTCATATGTGACTTTTAAGTTTATATTTTCTCTCATTTTTCTTACACATTTGTGATCATCCTTGCTGTCACATGGAACCTGGGAAGAGAAGAGATGAATTATAATGAATTTTTATGTATCTTAAAATTTCTCACAATCATGTAACTATGTTAACTTTCAGATGAAAACACATGTAGAAATTAATTATTATACTTTACATGCATTTATTTAGGATTTTTTGAAGAATATTAGATGTCTTTATTTTATGTGTTAAATTTAAAAAGTAAATACTGGTTTTATAAAGAAAATATGAAATATACAACTTATTAAGAGTTTCTGTAGAAGTAAATTGTGGGTTAGTTTTTCAGTCCACTCTAAAAGATATGCAGGTGATAAATAGTACATAAAATTGTTGTACTAAGTAAACGTAAGCTGTTCTTTCCCTCAGAAGATGTAAAGTGTATGCACTCTGGTCCCTTACTGGAGTAGAGCGGGTTGGCTTTATCTGGTTTTCCATGTTGTTTTCAGAAACCAGGAATGTGCAAATTTTTAGTAGTTTATAGGCAAGTACCTATTTATGCCAAAATGTGCAATGAACACAAATGTAAACATTTTCTAAGATGGTAAAATCTAAAATTAAAAAAAAATCTTGGTATTGAATAAATGATGATCCATACCATCAGGGGATAGTTGTATAATTTCACATTTAAATAATGGGAAATCAGCTTTTTTTATTTTATTTTATTTTTATTTTGGGTTAACTTGAACTACTCACACCAGTCAGAAAATGTAGCATCTTAGAGTAATAATGGCAGCCACTGAATATTAAAGGAGGTTTAAAGTGCTGGATAATAACATTTTACTCTATATTTTACATTCATAAAAACTAAAAGCATTGCTTGTTGCTGAGAGAAGAGCACCTATATATCCTAACATTTTCTCCTTCTCTTCTCCTCCTCCTTCTCTTCTCCTCCTCTCCCTTCTTCTGCCCATATCGCTCTTCTTTGAGGTAAATTTAAAACTCCAATATGCATGGATATGGAGTTATCCATTAGAGCACTGTTACTGATGGTCAATCCTCTCTCACAGCTATCAGTGGAAAATAGTAAAAGGTTGGGCTTAGAGATCATCTTTGCTAACTACCTGGTGATGCTGACAGGCTTAATCACAAAATCAAGGTCTTGTGTCAATGTCTATATTTGGAACGGTTCACAAGTGGAGCAGGCATGACATATTCACAAGCTAGTATTTGACGACGCTCCTCCCTATCCTCTAGTTCTTGTATTCTCCTTCCTGTTCCTTAATGCTCCCTAAGCCTCAGTGGGGGCTATGGAGATTGATAAAGGCAATCATTTCAGGGTGAGTCCTTGTTATATTCTGATGGACTGTATTAACTGTTGCCTACTGAAAAAGAAGCTTCTCTAACTAATGATGAGAGCAGCCCAGGTCTATGGATCTGAACATACACATTATAAGGCAATTTCACACCATGGCCAACTATTAAAATAATAAACACTCCCCAGAATTTATGATATCTTCAGCTATGAGTTTTAGACGAGGATTATAGCCCATCATATAAAATTCCCTCCTATGGAACATATCTGAAATCCAGGCAGGAACCAGCTAGTTAGCCCACAGCATCACTGTTGTGCCAGAATGCACATCTTGCCTTGCAATTTCATATGAATTGCATTCAGAACTCAGCACTGGGTGAAACCTTTTCCCCACTGGGTAAAATCTCTTTTCCACTGATGCCTTTTCTCACCCTGTATATTACTCTCTTGTACTAGGAGAACTAAGAAGTTGATAAGAAGTTTCCTACTAGAATTGAGATGGGTTACTGCAAGGAAAGCATGTGTTGACTTCAACAAGAAAGACTTTCCTTATAGTTATAGTAGATAACCAAGATGTACTGTTTTGTAGACATCTGGGGCCTTCTTGACCTCATTACAATTTTGGTATAATAGGCAATGTCTTCTTGGAGCATCATTTTCTTCCCATGTAGGGTACCTTTATTTTAACATATCTTTTAAAGCTAGATTTTGAAATTACCTTAATAACTAACGGATTTCAATAAAGTTTTTATATATTCATAGTTAAGATTGACCTAGACACTCACCCCCCCTTCTTCAAGGACTCCAACTCCACTTACTCCTTTATTTCCTTCAGATTGCATAAATTGTAGCACACTTTTGATTATTTTTTCAAATGAGCTATGATATCATAGCCTTCCATATGACCTTTTCATAACCTTTCATTTGACTTAGCCATCCCTTCTATCCGCTAATATGTCCCTTAATCATTTGATCCTCTCTACTCAATTATCTTTATCCCCATCAAGTTTGAGAAATACTGTGATAGAATATTATTTACAAGGAGACTATTGCAACAGAATATTTTAAGATTGTTATTTCAAACAGTTTCAAATTAAAAATGAAGTTTTCAAACTTTGTGATGAAATAACACAAAATATTTTTTTTGTTTTATCATTTTTAGAGTAACTAAGTGCTTACCAGGAAAAAGAATGAGAAAGAAAACAATGACAAAAAATGCACAGCCTGATGATATTTACTGCTTTGCAGATCAGATTTAAAAGGAAATAAGAAATAACTGCATAAACTTCAAAATACAAAATGATAAGGTAAATCGAGCCAATCTGAACCACTGTCAAACCTGAGGACTTTGTTCGGAAAGTGCTTCATGACAACTATTTCGCATCAATTCCAAAGCATCATGAACACAGCATCCATGATTGCATCTGCATTTGCTAAGTCCCCTAATTATATTATGCTGATATTTGTCACTGTGAAAAAGTGCTCCTGAGAATCATTTTAAAGGAACGAGTGCTTGTTTCAGCTGACTATTTCTGAGTCATCAGACCACGATCAGTGGAGACTGCATGGTGGAACCGGACTACTAACTGAGATATGGCTAAAATGAAGCGGTAAAGAGGAAAGACGGGATAGAAGCCAAACCCGCCTAGTAGGCCAGCAACGACTTACTTCCTCCAAGTAGGCCTTGCCTAACAATATGCTAAACCTCTCACCACTGACCACACCCTACTGAACATGAACCTACAAGTGAATCATACAGTTGTGAGTCAAGGCCCACCTGATCCAGTTCTTACATGGTGCCAACATTAAACACATTACCACACTGTGGGTCTGTAACATGTGCGGCACTACATCCTCCACATAAACTGTGTTTGTGTTAAATGCTGCTGTGCTCATAGAATAACAACAAAAAGTCCTGATTCAGGTGCCTGCATTGCACATAATTTGGGGGTACACGATAGCCTCAGGAGAATTCAAAGTAAATAAAAAGTAAAAATAAATAAATAAATAAATTCACAGAAATACATGGGATGAGGCAAACACAGAGTAAGAGACCTCAAAAATTTTCTTTTTTAATATTTATTTATTATGTATTCAATATTCTTTCTGTGTTTTTGCCTGTTGGCCAGAAGAGGGCACCAGACCTCATTACAGATGGTTGTGAGCCACCATGTGGTTGCTGGGAATTGAACTCATGACCTTTGGAAGAGCAGGCAATTCTCTTAACCGCTGAGCCATCTCTCCAGCCCCCTCAAAATTTTCTTATGTTGATTTTATAGTTGGTTTTTCATTATTCTCATTTTATAGCTTACCTCCAAGTATCAGTCAGTATTGTCCACATGATTGTATAGACCGTGCCAAAATCAAATCAGCTTACTCCGTTACTCAAACCCTCCTGAGTGCTCGGGGCTCCATCTGATCATCACACGTGCCCAGGAGAGATGCTTTATAAAGTGACACACTATCCCACAGGTAGTGACTTGTCCAAATTAGATAGATGGATATTATTGAATACCTTCATTTAAAATATCCTAAATCCATAGTTAAAACCAGCAGCCTTTGTGAAGAAAGTGACAGCTGCCGAGAAAATCCAGGATAAGGGATTTCATTTCTCCACAAACCTCCTTCAGTCAGCTGACAACCACACAAACAAATTTCCTCATGTGAAATTTGCAGCTTGCACTCTCCCCCCTTTTTATAATGTCTCCAATATCTTCGTTCTCCTGCCCCTCAAGAATTAGAACCCATATTGTGATAAGGAAGTATAAATAGCCTTTGATGAACCTGTAATGCCTCTTAGGTATCTGAAGACAATTCTTCAAACTAAGGTATGAAGTCCAGACCATTCATTTCCATTCCTGGAATTCTACTTTATTTGAAAAACACAGGCCTAAAACTTTAAGTGACCCTCTGCTCTGTATTTTGCTTCTGTGAATTCTTGGCCTAAAACATGACAAATTTCCCATCAGGCTCAGACAGAAATTGTCCAGCTGTTCCTTTGTTTCTCCACACCACTCACAGCTCATAAGTCTGATGGGGAAGCCTTACACTCGGAGATGTTGTTTTTTAAAAATTGTTCTCCAAGTGAGATAAGAGGATAATCTTTTGTGAACAAGACACCACAAAGAAAAAAAAAAGAATACCAGTATGAGTTGTAAAGTTAGAGGGGGAAATAATTACAAAGTGATCCTGATAAATATGCTCAATGTTATTGTGTGTTACTATATTAAGCCCTGTAAACTATTTGGAATATCTGGAATACATTTGCACATCTGAGCCACGATTTCAGTTACAAATTGATAAAGGAAGGAAAGTGATTCTGGGAGGAGTGAGTCGAGGCTCTTCTTCCATTCTTCCCCATCACATTAGCTATTTCTGCATCTTCACTCCAAGACAAATATTGTTTTAAAGACTTTATCATCTCATGTTGTGAAACACAGTTCAGTGCAGTAATCAAGGGTCAATGAGTCTTGTGGCAAGAGAGGCTCAGGGAAAGAGAAGAGTCATTTAAGACTCAGTGAATATCTCAGCCATTGCTCTGAGAAACAAACATCAACAAAGAATTTCCCCTTTTACAAGCATCCCACTCAGAAGAAGTGAAGGGGCCAGTTTGGCTTTCCTTTTGATAACTAACAGTCTCCGTATGACTACAAAGATGTCTTCTGTCATCCTTCTGGTATAGATAGCAGTAAGAGACATGAAAAAATAAATATCCAGTAAAGGCAACCTGATGTCAAAAGTCCAGAAGTTCCAGAAGTCAGGAGGGACGGCAGGAGGCTGTGCAGGGGGCTGCAGGTGTAATAGATGCAACACCAAAGAAAACGAGCAAAACAGCATCAGCAAGATGGACAGCACTGAAGAGACATAAGAGGTCCTGGGAGGAAGATGACTCCGCTGAGTTCATGCCAGGAAAAGACTCTCCATAGAGGCTACACCCTAAGACTGGATGCTGGGTCACAGGTGCAGGGATTCTAACACAAGGAAATTCACTTCGTGTTCAATATGGTAAATAACAAATAACCATTACATTTCTTATGACTATGCCCTGATGGCCCTGTAAGTACATTTTGGAAACATTAAAAAATGTCACTGAATACCTACATATTTTATTATGTTTTTCTTATGCAGATCTCTCGGAAGACTGGCAGCTACAGTGAGAGCCACCTATCTCCAAGACAGACACAGATTGCAGCTCTGCAGAAAGGTACAGTTTGGGGCAAAAGTTACAGCATTAAATCAAAGTGTGAAAACACACATTTGCTTTTCAGTCTTGGGTCTGAATTTGTCAGAACAGAGTGTCTCTATAGTTTGAGTAGTCACACTCTGAATAAGTCAATTACATCCCAATTGGCTCATTATTGCATCAAAAATCATTATGTGCATATATTTTTACTAACTCCTTCATTTACTTATTGGTTGGATGGTATGATAACATCCCATGTTGTATACTGCGTTCATTACCTATTTTTCCTACAATTCGGTTCACATAAATTTTAGAGTTTAAAGATGTCAGCACAGTGATAACTTGAAATCCGTGCTTCCTTTTGGTAGGTGTGTTTATGCAGGATTGTGAAGGGTACGTGCTCATAGGCAATATAGCTGCTTGGTGTACATCAAGTCACCAATCAAAGACTCTCATCCAAGTTTTGTGTTGTTGCTGAACTCCCTATGCCTTACGAAGGGCATAGCAAGTATTTCTAAAGCATGCCATTGTTTGTTAGTAACCAGTCTTCCCCTCTTCTGCAAGATGAAATCACCCAGCGATGAACCAAAGCACAAATCTATTCTCTTTGTTCTCTTTCTCTCTTCCTCTGTGTATGTGTGTGTCCGTCTGTATGTCTTCGCTTCTCTCTGCTCCTTTTTGCTCTGTCTCTCTCTCTTTCATCTTCATCTCTGTCTCTCTGTCTCTCTCTTTGTATGCATCTGTCTCTCTGCCTTTCTCTGTTCTCTCTCTCTCTCTCTCTTTCTCTCTCTCTCTCTCTCTCTCTCTCTCCTAGACAGAGTGAGTTATCCTGTTCAGGCAGATATAGAGTAAACAAACAATTCAGGATCATCTGAATCATCGAAGTTTAAATTTGTACACTCAAGTTTTAGAACTTTAGAGTAATTTATTTGTACACTTCAAAACTCAGTCATCCATGTTTGGCATGTGTATCCTTGAATTATCCACAGTTTTCAGTGAAATAAACTGTGATATTCTCCAGACATCACAAATGAACATAGGCTATTGTGTTTTTATTTTTATGACCCTTGCAAACATTTCTGTTTTCTTCCTTGTAACATCGAATGACTTGTCATTCTCAATTTGCCTCTTTGAAACCAGTGCCCCATAAGGAGGTGCTGTCTAGAGCTGGATGGTCACTCTCCACATCCGCCAACTATGTGAGAATTCTGCCCAAGTTTTCAAGAGCCTCTGTGGATGAGTGAACCTGGGAGGAACAGTTAGATTCAAGGGTTCATTCCTGTAGCCCCAGAAAAGACAGGAAAAAGATAATGAGAGAAGAAATACATTACCCCCCCCCCCCCAAAAAAAGGCATTTTCCTGAATGGTCAGTGAATTGTGGGAAGTTATCTAAAATCTATAGGTTAATTGAAAAGTACTGTTTTCTGTTTGAGTCTGCTACAGCCTTGAGTTAATGAACCACAGCATCCCTGATATGGCTTTTTGAACAGAAGGGCCTATTTTAAATGAAATTTAAACAAAGGAAGACTCCCTGCACTGCCTCAGGCAAAACTAAATTACTATTAGGTTTTGCACAGCAGGAGGTAAACATTCTTAAAATAATTGGACATGATATAATATTATTTTAGCACTTTCTTAAGAGTCTTGCATAAAACACATTTCTCTAAACTGGTTCAGTAGTTTGAAGAAAGTGCAAGAACAGATTTGTAGCATGGAATATAGCAATGGTGTATTAAAATGCTAACTAGTTCTGCAATGTCCTATTGATGTAGAGGCAAAAAGTTACACTGGATTTATAACTTGACAAAGGCTAGAATTTATTTTTTGGATAACAATGTTTCGGAATATTCATTAGAATGTGTGCATGTATAAGTAAGAAATACAAGAAGGGTGTGAAACGACAGTGCACTATTAATCTACTATACTGGAAGTAATAAAAAAGATAAAAAAAACAGAACAAACAAACAAAAGAGAGAAACACCAAGTAGGATGGTGGCATCACCCACTCAAAGAAAGAAGAGATGTAAAGGTAGGGAAGAACTGAAGAAGGCTATGGAGAATTTAGTTTATTCCTCGAAAGCTTAATCATCAATATGGAAACCAAGGACCACTGCATGAGACTACTTGAAATGGTTTCAAAGATTCTGGCAAGTAAAATTGGATAGAATTATTAAAATAAACCTTCTATACAAACAAGAAGTGTTGAAACATATGATATAGAGTGAAGGATTTGAAAAACAAATACAATCAGCATGCTACAGCAAACCAGTGTGCAGCGGTGGTGGTGGTTGTGGTGATGAATACAATGGTGTTGATGGTGTTGGTAATAAGTACAACCCAACAGTGGGGTGCTGGTGGTAAGTATTTAAGGACAGAGAGTTTCCTGTAAGATTCCCTGCTCTGGTCTTACACTCAGAAATTGCAGGTAGACCACAGAGTAGAATGTTTGTATGGTACAACTTGAGGCAAACAAGTTTTGCATGTGTACTTCTGCTTTTAAAGATAAGAATCAGTTTCCATTTCTAATCAGTTAATAAAGGCCCATGGTTTCAGTATTCAGTGTTATTACGAGGGAGAATTCTAGTACCAATGACCTTTGAGTCTGGTAATATCTTGACTAGCTACAATCCCCTCAAGAGCTGAATCCCTAAAATCCTTCAGTAGGTGGGCATGAAGTCAACCTGACAACTTGTAGTCACAGTGGCACATACACGAATTTAGGAGTTTTGCCTTGCTCATTTCCAGGCCTTGGAGAACCATCTCAGAGCAGATAGACTAAATTGGAGTAGATAAAATCAAGACAGCAGCTAAGTATGCAAGGTTCAAAACCAGAATCACTATCAAGATTAGAATAGTTGTAACTAATTTCTACCTAAAAATCCAGAGAGCCAATTAAAAATCTATCATTTAGAAGGGATAGTGCTGGTATCTGAAATGGATGGAATTGTTTTTTTTTCAGACCATATATAGCAGGTGAGACAGCATAGGAATTTTATTAGAAATCGTCTGACTAGCTCTGCCGATGGTCTGTGAGGTATTTGACAATTAAGATGGAGACACAAGACTTACCTTCTGAATGTGCTCAGTTTGTGAACACAAACATTCATTACACTACCATACTATTATAAAGAGTATGGTAAGCTTATGTCCTTACAACCCTATGTCATTATAAAGATAAAGTAGTCTCATGTAAACAGACATCTCACCAAAAGGTAGGGGGTGGGCCGGAAATGCTGCAGCCTTCTGCTGGGGAATCCTATTGAGTGAGGGCACTTTGAGAATAGACGTGGCTGCATCCACTAAGAAGTTCTTCAGTGTGGGGCCAGGAGGACGACACGACACTGTTGGAAGTTCCAGAAGATCCTTGAGAGCACTGGCCAGCATGCAGGCAGGTGTGTGTGTGAATTCAGCAATGGTTCTGGAGGAACTCCAAGGTCGCTGGAGCCAGCATCACACAGCGGCCAGTTTCAATGTCCCTTTGCTGATGGAGATCAGGGCACAGGTAAGCTGGTGCCTTGTCATGGGAACAGGGCAGTGCAATCCCAAGCTGCTTCCAAAGTTCAAATTTTTGTGTCATTTTAGGGGACTTTAGTTTTTCACTGTAGGGTCTCCCAGCTCAGCCTTGAGTCAGTAACTGGTTCATTAGCATATCAGAGCCTAAGGATTATTTCCTGTGAGAGCTGCCTTGGGACTGGTTCCCTAACACATCTCACAAGCATTACTTTATCCCCAGTCTGACAGTATGCTTTTCACATGATGCAAAATGTGATTTTCACTTATGTTTCTGACAAATATACACACAGCTTTCAACCTCTGTAGCAGCATTAAGTGCCAACTCTCCTCCCCACAGCCACTATGAGGCTATCTGAAGCCAAAAGAATAGATAAACTCCTTGGTAAGTGTGGTTTGGAGCCCTTTGGGTGAATATAATGTCTTCTAGTCCTATGGATGGAATAAAAATGGAAACTGAATGACCTTACCAATGGAAAACATTTAGGACCAGTGATGTCATGCCAAAGGTAAATTGGCAAGGTAATTTACAGCTTGTTATCATGGACATAGAAGAAAAAAGAAAAAAGACTGAGGAACACAAGGCAGAGAGATAGCAAGGTGTATCTTTCCAATGAGGGAGGAGCAAAAGTCATGCTTTTACTTTGCTCCTTTAAGCAGACATTTAAGGCTACTGAAGTGCTCACTTTACCAAGGGTCTTTGGCTGGGGGTAAAGTGGGGTGGATGGCGAGCGGGGAGTTAGCATTCCTTGGGGGTTTCCTCCACAGATGTCCTTTTCTAAGGCACAGCTCAAGACTGATGGCATGCCTAGTACCTTGATGGATGTAGGAAAAGATAAAAGAACAGACAGAGGGACTTTCCAAGGAGGAGTTAATTGTTGGCCCTGAGGGCTTTCCTTCTAAGTTTTATTTTGCACTTTCACAGGTTCTCTGTGGAAAATGGAGTTTGGTTTATTTTCCCAACACACCAGGCTGGTTCTGGAACTCATATTCTTAAGCACCCTATGGGAATTCACTGAGTCTGGAGACAAACCGTCTTAAATATCAGGCTTTAACAACTAGAAAGTCACTTAAATATACAAAGGGCATCCATGAAGCTTAAGCATCAACTTAGAGCCAAATGGGAAGGGTAAAGGCTTTCAGTAACATTACCCGCAGGTAAGGTGAGGCTCACAGTAAATCCTTTTAACTAGAAGTCTGATTAGCTAGTTCAGTATTTCTGCAGGACCGAGATCTTAGAGGCTGAAGATAGTGTCTGATTCCTGGAGATTTAGTTACAGAGAAGTGATCAGGGAGAAAACACTCTGGCTTTGCAGAAAGCTCAGAAGGTGAGACTGAAGACTAATTTTAATGGTTAGCTTGGGACATTACCGGTGACTTGGCAGAAACAAACAAACAAAAAATCCCATAATAGGGAAATTTGCTGATCAGAGATTAGAGTCATGCTGGGGTTTTGAATTGGAAAAAAATTAATCTTTATGGTTAAGAATAACATAAGAATGCTTTAATCTGCCTGTAACTGATATGGTTATGATGGTCATACCTGATATGTTAGTAGCCGTTCTTGGGGTTTAATGGGGAGACCTGTGAGAACTGTATCCTATCAGGTGAAATGGTCACGGCCATTACTTAAGGATTTTGTAGGATTTGAAGTAAACTTAGATTCCCATTTATCAATAGGTATCTTCACAATAAAGAAAGTGATACTCCAATATTAATATAAAAGCAAGGCTAAGGAGTAGATTATTTTATATCCTAATGGTAAAGTGATATGCTTGATCATGGGAGTCACACTGAGGCCCACAAACTGACAAGAATCAGACACTAATTGCCTAGGATATGAGAATAAAAAAGAGTCGGAGGTCCCACTACTGTGACAGCAAGACTTCTCCTAGATTTAATGAAAATAGACTTGAAAGACTACCAGGAGTGATCCCGCTCTGGTCTACAACCTGAGAGTCTTTCAGTCTTTGAGACAGTAATCTCAGTGTCTTTATTTTTGCCATATTAAAGGCAACATATCTTCCAAAGATGTCTAGATACACGGTTTTGTCTTCCAGTGACATGTCTCGAAACAGAATCACCATTTATTTGCCAGTTTCCTATGGCAGAAAAGTCAGAACTGATGCTAAGTCTCTTGATAAGACTGAAAGGAGTCTGCGTGCCTTTTTTTCTCTCTCCCTGTGAGCTTTCATTGGGTGTTTTGTGAATAGTTACTACTTGGGCATTTACTTTACAATTACTGTTTACATCATTTGCTTAATGCTGGGTTATTACAATAAACCACCCTCTAGTTGTTTATAAATGATTTAAAAAAATAACTCCTCAGGACAAATTAACATCTTTCTTATAAGATTTTAGAATCAAATTTCTTCCAATTATGAAGGATATATCTGAGATGCGAATCAATAGGTATTAATGGTATGTTAATTATATATCTACAAGAGAAAGGAAAAGCAACAGTGTACACCCAGCACATCTCCCACTCAGTAGGTAGTCCAGGAGCTGGGGGAAGCCTGCTTCACCTGATCTCAGGGTTGCCTTGGCTAGCAGTGACCAATTTTCACTTTTCTTTATTTTTGTATTAATTTGTAGTAAAGGTGGGACTTGATTTCTTTCTTGGAAGGATCTGGAAAGATTTGGAGAAAAGCAAAAATAGAAGAGCCACTGATCTGATCACAGTGGATCAAAGGCCAATGGCCTCAAGAGAATCTCTACCTTCCCTTTAGCACCCAGTTATTACATTGTCCAAAATGTGTTATTGACATTATTTGAGATCTAGCATTCCCTATTTGATACAGGATATACACATCAATGCAGACATCTAGAAAATATTGCATAAATGTAGTCAGCCTTCCTTAGAAAAGGACACCTGAGTTAGGTTAGCATAGATATAGCAGGAGCTTTAAGTTAAATGGAGTAAGATGAGTAACCCAAGGAACTTACACATGAAGGAAGCAGGGAGATGCCAGAAGCGGGGTTGCGAGTGTATGTGGAAAGTCATAAGCTTCAGAGAGCGGGGAATTCAATGGTCTCAAGCCAAGAGACGAGAATGCACACCTGACTAGAATTTAGATAAAATCAATTTGAATTGTGATCAGGTGAAAACACTGGAATGTACGGCTGAGTGTTATATAGACTCTTCCCCTGGGATTAAAACCTTCCTTGGAGGGAAGCTACTGAAAAAAGGATATTAAGAGGAGTTAAAGCAAGGATATTTTAGAATAAGATATTTACAGGAAAGTAAAATAATAGGATGTTGAGTTGAAGCATTCCATCCTGCAGGGAAATTCACTAAATATGAGGAAGTAGATATAAGAAGTAAACAACTCAAAATAAATTCAAGAAGTTACCGACACCGATCAGATTCACTAAGACCCGCCCTTTCCAAGCATAGGTAAGTGATAAGGGCTGCTCAAAGATGCTTGGACAAGCTGAACTGCCTGGAAGATGCTCAAACCTCTTTGGAAGGGACACTTACCAACCTGTAGAGCTGCAGGCAATGCAGTGACCTCCAGGTCCCCAGCTTTCAGCTGCTGTCCCCTATGCTCAGTGGGCTGTGGGGATGGAGGTATCTTTGAGTAATTTTTGCTCCTGGAAGTAACCTCTTAGCCATATCCCTGTGAGTAAGCCCAGTAAAATTTATCAGTTCTGCAATGAGCATGGAAGCAGATTCCTCTAAATGAATAAAGGCGAATCTGTAGTGTAGATAGAGCAGGAAAATTATAGAATAAGAATGAGTGTAACTTGGTGCAATGTAAAAGCATTTCTTCTTGTGTGTGGTGTGGAAAATTACTAAGGTGAAATATTAAGAGAACATTTGCCTGCTTGAAGGCTGCCACACCCATCTGGCCCTGCCGGATGGGGGGGACTGCAGCAAGCAACCGTGGTAACGAAATAATCTTGCCACACAAGAGGGACTCCTTGTAGCCAGTCGATACTGATAACTTAGGACACCTGGTTATCGGAAGAATCAAACGAGGGGCAGTTTCGAACTAACTTAAAAGAGGGGGCTGAAGCAGGACGGTTATCTCACTTCTCACAATGGCTCTGGCATCAGGCCTCCATGGAAAGAGAGATCCTCCTAGCCTGCCTCCCGAAAAGCAGCAATATTAAACGCCTTGCCTAAACATTTAATGCTTTGTCTTCTGAGTACAGAGCTTTGTCTCCCGAAAACAGACATTTAACGCCTTGCATGCCCGAATGCAAAGCCTCATTCC
Organism: Alexandromys fortis; assembly: GCF_014885135.2. Lineage (NCBI taxonomy): Eukaryota > Metazoa > Chordata > Mammalia > Rodentia > Cricetidae > Alexandromys > Alexandromys fortis. The sequence continues at coordinate 5,491,200 of NW_026067916.1, read as the reverse complement.
TTGAGAGAGGACATTGAAGGTCTGTCTCCCGAGAACAGACTAGATACTCTGCCTTTCAGAACGCTTTGCCATCCCGAGAGCAAAGCTAAAGCCTTGTCTCCCGAGACTCAGTCACCCGAAAGCTGAGTCCAAGGCCTTACCTGATACCAGCCTGGAATGGGACATTGGAATCTTATCTCCCGAGCACAGACTACGGGGTCAAGAGTTGATCTACACCACCCAGCCCCCAGTGCGGACAAGAGCCCAGCCTGAAGAAATTCAATAAGCCCTTTTTAAGCCAGGGAATACCAGGTCATATGATGCTATTTCATGTGTGTATGAGATGTTAAGAGAAAAGCATAGACGTGTTAATACATATGTTAATGTGTGAAATGTTAAGAGATATTTTATGGATAATTGATAAGATGAGGATGTTAATGGATAAGTTAAGGTTAAGAAGTGTTTTATAGAAATATTAATGGATAAGCTAAGGTTAAGGAGTGTTTTATAGATAAGTAACGGATAAGTTGTATTAAGGTTATAGATAAGTAATGGAGAAGTTGTATTAAGGTTAAGAAGTGTTTTATGGATAAGTGATAAGTTAGATTAAGGTTATGAATTGGTTTTATGTATTAGGTTTAGTAGGATTAATAATTGTGATATTGAATTGCCTGTGTGTTGCCCATTATCAATCTCCCATGCCTATTAAGATTGTAAACCCTATGGATGCCTTGGATATTGAAGTTTCTAGTAAAGAATCATCATAAAAACAATTCTCTTGCTTGGTCTGGGGAGAAGGGCACAGAGTCCTCATAGATATTACTCGAAAAGAACCTGGAGCTGAAGTCCCCCAGCTTGTAACACAGTTCACCAAGTTAGACTTTGGTATTATTCTTACTTTGGTCTGCTTTGGTTTCCTCTACAGGTGAGTAGATGTTTTCTAGTGTCTACCCAATAATAATCCAGACAATGCTAGATCTGCTTCTGTCCTTCCCTGTGCTCCTTAGTCGTCGTGGTGATCTCCACCAAAGCATTCAGATGACTTACACAGACTGTAATGTAGAGTACAGGAATGATTTATTATAAAGTGTGCATCATAAAAGTTGAGAGTGGACAGTCAACAAACGGACTGTTATGGAGGAAAATGGTCTCGTGCCCTAAGGATAAACCTTAGCTAGAGAGACCATTGTGACAACTTACATTTTAGGAAAGTCAAATGCTGTTTTGAAAGTCTGCAGGGCAGATTTACTAAGGCTCTGCCTAGGCAAGTAGCAGAGCCATTTGGATAATCTCTTAGGGGCTTAGGACCTTCTGAGCCACAGTCATTAAGGCAGTTTAGGATGTTACATCTTCTCTCTGAGCCAGAGGCATGCCTCAGATCCCATTTCTCTGACTAGTAATTAGAGTCCTGAAGTTTAAGTTCATGGTTTTACAAGCTGTGGAATATGAGGAAGTGGTCATTGCCAATATTTAAATAGCTAATATTTAACTTGCTATCTAATAGGGTGACGCAGACATCATGGCTCTAACAGTTAAAGCTAATGCCTGAAAATGTTGGCTGCTCAATTTTATGGCTTTGTTTTCAATTCTTTTCAGGGGTTTATTAAACATAATCATGATTTTACAGAATCAGAATCAAGAGATGGTTGTCTCATAATTAGAAGCATTTCATGATGTCAAAAAAGAAAGAGGAAAATAAAAAAAATACAGGGAGGGTTCAGAATTAGTTAAAAATTGCCAAGGATACCAGTTTTTCACAAAACAGGGGAAAAAAAGACTGGAATTTCATGAGTACAAACTAAGATATGATGTCCTGGCTACATATGGGATGTGCTCTATGGGCAGCTCTTTTGTACTCGACTTCTCTCTTTCTCCTATGGTTTTGTACTTTAAATTCATTTTGAGTTACAATTTATATACAATGAAATGCACACATCAAAACTCTTTCCATTAGTCCATTTGTAAGATTGTATAAACCCATGTAATCACCATTGAAATCCTGCCATGGAACATTTCCATCATTCCAAGAGGATTTCTTCATGCCACTTTTGGGTAAAACTTTCTACCTCCCACCACTACGAAGCAATCACTAGTTATATGACAGGCACATGGGAACAGCTTTTGCAAAACAAGCTTTATCTTCTCAAAGGAACAAAAACCGGACTTCTATTCTTTTATTTTATTTAGCATCTATGTCTCTTGTCTCTCTGACTGTTGGTTTTTCTAGGGTCCTGTTCTTGTGCCCCGAAAAGCATTAGAAAACAAGTCATCATTTCAAACTTTGAGATACCTTGGGTTCTGAGTGAATAATAACCATCTTTATGACAAAACGGGTCCTCATAAAATTGAACCCTCCCAACATAGGTGATTGTCAATTATGGCAAGACTGCACTTTAGAGCAGGAGGAATCATTTTATGGGAGCCAGATTGCTCCTGTCAGTGATGATAATAATAATGATTTCTTCAGCAATATGAAACCACCTTTCAGGACCAGAACAGAAATCATGATCAATCATGTTGCACCTTGATTGACACTCAGATTGCTTAGTAATTCCAACATTAATACATGCCTAAGTTCATCCTCTCTTTATGTCTAAAACCCAAGTCAATGTCGTAAAGACAGACTCAGTGTATGATCTCTTTATACTTCCCAATATGGTCTCATTGAGTAACCCTCATTTCTCTGTTCTCACCATTACCTAGTTTCTTAATAGGTCCATTAATGACCAGAGATGGTCAAGTCTAACTAGTTGAGACAAGTGTGGCCTACCCTTTCCCCTTAAAATTCCATGCCTATACGTAGTTTTTCTTTATTACTTAACTTTGCAATAATAAAACATTCAGCATTGTATGTCTGTTTTCTTCCTTTCTTTCAGTATTAAGTTTTCAAATACATTAATTTAGGAGTAATTCTCTGTTATGTTTTGCTTGATTGAATATTTGTTCACTATGAAATATGCTATTTTTCTTATCAGTTTTATTATTGATGGACATCTGGATTCTTACAAGTTTAAGTTAGTACAAATAAAGCTGCTTTACATGTAAATTTCTTTTATTTTTGGTACATAAAAGAAATGGAATTTCAATCAATACCTGATTCTTTTCAAGTACTTAACAACCCTAAAAAGCACTAGCTTTTGGATGTCCATGGGTGTTTTGAAAAATGCTGGGCTTGACTGCGTGCCACAAGAAAAACAGTTGCCAGTTATTCATTCTAACTGATGCAGGGCAAGAGCACAAGCAAAGCAAGTGCACGCAAAATGAGTAAGAGAAATTGGCAGAGACTACCCGCCAGCAGACAGAAAGCATGGTAGCTAATGATGCGGGTTCCTAGCCAATCACAACACATCAGCAGTGACCATTAGTTTCAAAAGGACCAACCAGAAATGTATTTGTGACAGCTTAATTTCCCTAACCCCATAAAAACCCGACCTTTTATACAATAAACAGCTTCTGTATTGGAATCCCTCAGAGTCTTATGTCTTTGCCTCTGCGTCTTCTCACCCCTTGCCCCCGGTAAACCAAGATCACACACAGGCAGTAGCAACAAGCCAGCAAAAACTATACTAACGTCAGGTAATGGAGAAAATGTTTGACTGCCATGTTGTTATAATTTATTCCTTGGTAGTAATAGTCTATGAAAAAAAATTATATATACATATATAAAGAGTTTGTGTATTTTATGTGACCCTTATGATCAGATAATATGAGAAAAAAACAATCTTTTTGGTTTATAATTTGAGATTGATGATATAATATGGAGTCCTTATATCCCAAAATAAGCAAGTTATTTATTTAGCATTTGACAATACTTAAATCTATATATGTAAAGTTCCTTTTTACTTTTTAATGAAGTAGCCAGATCTGGTTTGTCACTTTCAGTCACATTATTGTAACTAAAGCAACAAACAAAATAAAGTTTCTACTAATCTGTAGATTTGTGAAGTATGTAGCCCAATTCCTTACAGATGGCTAACAATAGTACTCCTCAAATTAAAAGTTGAGAAGTTGTGGGCCAAAGGAGGAAGAATTTGCATTGTAGCCATGCAGATAAATATCTATTACTTGAGCATTCTGACCAAGAATAAATCATTTTGTTTTGATGTTAAGTGTTTGACGGTTTAGATGGAATTGGGCATCTCCAACTTGGATAGAATGGTGAAAACCAGACACAGGTGTCTAGAAGAGATTTGTCATACAGAAGCAAGATGTTTGACTAGAGTTCCAGGATCAGCGCCAAGTTTGGGAATGTTTCAAGGTGACTGACACGAGATAAATGCGCATCTGGTGAATTCCTCTTTAAAGTATTCATGCAATCAGGGAATCAGACCCTTGGGAAAAAAATGGGTACATAGGTAAACTCTCAGGTTTTACGTGGATTTAGTTGACCACGTTGAAGCACCAATTGTTGCAAGGAGAGGCTGCTTGTTCTTTCCGGCTGCCCAGCTAGCTTAGCCCCAAAATAATCACACAAAGATTATAATAATTAAATCACTGCTTGGCCCATTAGTTCTAAACTTTTATTGGCTAACTCTCACATCTTGATTTAACCCATTTTTATTAATCTGTATATTGCCACATGGCAGTGGTTTACCAAGAAAGATTCAGTATGTCTGACTCTGGCGGCTCCATGGCATCTCTCTCTAACTCTTCTTTTTTCCTCCCAGCATTTTGTTTAATTTTCCCCACCTATCTAAGTTATGCCCTAACAAGGGCCCAAAACAGTTTCTTTATTAACCAATGATAGCAACACAAAGACAGTAGGACCTCCCACACCAGGTAAAAGCATACCTTTTTCTGTGAAAATAGGGAGATGATGGGAATGTTACAAAAAATTGTAGAAAACAGAAAAGGGCAGAAATGGGTAGTCAGCTGATTCGTTTTCATTATTCTTTCAGTGCTAGAGACTCCTGGCTTGTGGCCATCAGGAGCTGGGGAGGCCTTGTCATATAGTCAGGAAATTCACATTTAAAATTGGATAGAAGAGCAAAGAGTAGAGAAGTTAAATATATAATCAAAAATTAGTAGCTGAAGATGGAGTTACAAGATAAATTAACATAGAAATTTATATTTATCATTTAAGCATTTCCAAAGTAGTATATTTTAATTCAATAAAGTTTGGGAAAGCTAATGCATTTTTAAAATGTAATTTATGTCAGACAAGTATTTTAGATAAAATATTTAAAGTAATAAATATAAGATTTATAAACTTGAATTAATGGCATTTGAGCTGAAAGATGGCTCAACAATTGAATACTTAGAGCTTTGCATAGGACCAGGCTTTGGCTTCCAACATGTAAGTGGCAGGTTAAGATAGCCTGTAACTACTGTTACAGATTGTAGTCAGAGTATTGCCATGTAGATGAACGATCTTCACAGAAACTGCAGATTATAAAATGTTGGTAGTACTCGAGTGTTTTCCAAAGGTGGAAGCTTGCCATGTCTTTATGTCTTTGGCTCTATAATCTTTATCTAATCCTACATCCAAATCCATAAAAGCAAATTGTTAATACATATAATTGCAAGAACTAAGCAGAAACACCTATTCAAAGTTCTGGAACTACTAGACTCTACCCTCAGGAACATGAAACTAGTGTTCTGTTTGTCTGAATAATGTTCTGTCTTTTGCTCTTTGTCTAGAATAAATAAATTTGGTGTCCTTAGAACTTTAAAGCTTGGTTATTTACAAAGGATTTTAACTTGGCCTAGTTCCCTATATCTAAGCTTCATGCTGTGTTAGGGATAATGCCAACACTTGTATGTTGATATTGAGGAAGCTCTGTAGATTAGCATTTGTCTTCTCATGAGGAAAGCATAGAGAAATTCATGTTCCAGGTAGGGGCATGAAGCAGAAGATGAATAAGCTGGATCCCATAACCTTGCACAAACAGTGAAAATAAAGTGTATGAGTTATGGGTAGTATAGCTGTTAACAGGCCTTTATTAAATGGTTATTTTGTTTTAATTAATACAATATTTTCATAAAGGGGTATGTGTATGGATCTAGGTTTGATAATGGTAAGATGTTTTTCCTGGATTGAATTAAATTATTTTGGTTATTTGTTCAAAGTTTCTTTGAACAAAAGTATCTGGTTGTATTCCAGTGCTGAAAGATACTTCCAGGTGATCACAGAAACCCTACCCATGGGGAACTGGTAGTATGAGTGACGCTCCCAGGATTTGCATGGATACCAGTCTCTACATCCTGAAGTGGCTTTATACAGGTGTTTAAGAAGGGTAAAGTCTTTTTCATAATTATTATTGCATATACAGTGTTCTGCTTGTGCGTATGCCTGCAGGCCAGAAAGAATCACCAGGTCTCATCATAGATGGTAATGAGCCACCGAGTGGTGGCTGGGGATAGAACTCAGGAAACTCTCAACCTGGGTCATCTCTCCAGCCCAAGAAGGATAAGGTTAAAGAAAACAAAAAAGAGGGGACAGTCAAAGTTATTCCATTGAGTAGAGAAAAACGAAGATGTACCACAGATGTCAGTCTGTATTTAGGTCTGCCTCTGTGTTTTTGTATATTGTCTAAATGTTTTGAAATGTTTGTGAGGCATGCAATTTGGATTATTCACTATGAAGCATTTTGATTGTTCTCTAAGACTAAGGATGACTGCCAGAGCCATGCTGATCTGAGTGGCCAGTGCTTCATCCAGAGCCATAATGTCCTCCGTGCCAGAGCTGCTGCTGGGGGCCATGTCTACATTCATGGTCATGCTGCAGCAGGGAGGTCTGTGTTCATATCTGGGGCCTGTGTCACCACAGGGGTTCAGAGCAACCATGCGTGATGAAAGCAGAGGGCCATGCTGAGCTGGCTCTGTCGCACACTGGAAACTACAGCAAGAGAACTGGCTGTGACCCTAATGGGAGAGCTGCCCTCCCAAACTCTCACTCTAGGTCAACTGACCCTGATTGCATGGGTGTAGAAGAGCTGGCTCCACCCATCCCCTGAGGGGAGTAGCCCTAGTGGTCCAGACCAACCAGCTCAGCTGCCACCTAGGCCCATATCCAGGCTCTTAGGCTGGCCCACCTTAATGTCTACTCCGTCTATATCCTGCTGGAGTTCGTGAAGGGACTGGTCGCATGGAACCTAACTGCAGGATCTACATACGACTTGTGGTAACTGTAGAGTATGGCAGTAGAGTTTCAATGATGATCCAGTAATGATGGTATACCAGACCAATGATTCATTGCAATGAACGTTTGCAAGTAAAACTGATTAGACAAAATGATACACTGTGTGATACACTACAACCCTCAATCCTCAGTGCCAATAAGATGAATGGAGTGGTGGTGGAGAGGCTGTAAAGATGGAGGATAAAAGGGTGTTTGTTTGTTTTGTTTTGGTTTTAGTGTCTTTCTTTGTTTTAATATTCTTTTGAATATTTTGAGGAGGACATTGTGAGAGTGAGGGACCCATATCGGAAGACTGAGAGATAAGTGAAATTGAGGTACATGTTGTTAAACTCCCAAAGAATCAGTAAACAAAACATGTTTTGTTTTTAAAAAAAACAAAACTGCCCATGAACAGTTGAATGTGTACTATAGCTGCATAGACTTCAAAACTCATCAAATTCAAAATTTTAAGACAAACACATTTTTCTTCCAAAAAAATCCATTTCTGAATAAAAAACTGACAGGACAGTTCCTGGAATTCTTTTAAGTTATGAATCAATAGCCACAGAACATTGTGACTAAAGCTTCTAATATTCCAATCCTTTTGGATTAACATTGAGGCCTAATATAGAGTTAGATGTAAATTAGTAAGATAAGATTTGATTTTATTTTCATCCCTAAGGTAAAATATTACTAAATAATGAAAAAGTATGAACTTAAAGTCATATTACAACCTTGATAAAATAAAATGTTGATTTTTTCCAATTATACTCTAATTTTGTCTCATGATAAAATAAGAGACTTGACATTCTCACCACAGATGCCAAATACCAAGGGGGGATATGTGCTATTTGATCTTCTATTTTCCTCTGACAATATGCTCCAGATTCTTTATCATTCTTTTCTTTATTGTCAAATGAAAACCACAAAAAAATTGTGCTGGGGATAATGAGATATCTGATATACAGAGAACTTTGTAACAACATGTTTATAAAACAGTTTAAATTAAATTCAAGTGATATTTTATAGGTACCTAGGTTAAAAACTGTTCAACATCGTCATCATTAAAAGGACATAAATTATTTAAAAACCACTGTCATAGTTATTGTCAAAATATACAAGCATTTAATATTATAGGTGAAGATTATCCAAGGAAAAATGACTCACAAATAGTCACCTGTATAGACCATTAAGAGTCTTTCTTACATAATGTTTGGGAAAAAATTCTGCAACTAGCTCAAAAATTGGCAGGTTGTTCAGAATTTGCCACATTTCACTAAGTTGTCTTATGCCTTTCTGAATGACCTTCTTGTCTGAGCACTTCCAATTCAGATGAGCTCATGAAAGGATATAAGAAAATAAAACATAGAATATTACCAAATGTTTTTTCTACAAGTATGTCTATTTATCAGGAATCTAATGCCCCACGGCTAATGGCAGTTAGTAAGAGAACTGTTGAGTCTGTTCTGTTTCTGAAGTCTCCACTGTTGTTAAAATATGAATATTCCATATGAATATTTCTGAAAGACCTGGGAGTAGAGTAAAGAAAAGAATTTGCAGTTATAAGGCCCAGAACTAAAAACTGATTTGAAATTTACAATGAAAATTGTTTTTTTCTCATGTCTTTGATATATCATTGACAAGTTATTACTTTACAAATAAAATTAGCATTTTCTTTGTGAAATCCTAATAGTGATTTTTATCTAATGCACACCCACATAAAAAGGCATTTTCCTAAGTCAAAAAGTTCTACAGGCAGCTGTGTTTCATGTCCTTAATATTTCATTATTTTAGGATTGTAAGAGTTCTCTTATTCTACTACTTCAAGTAACTTCCAAATTGACCTAAGTGGTTCATCTAGAGTTAGCCATTTGTAAAATTCTCCCAAGAGACCAAAGAATTTTTGCAGGGCTTGATGATGATGTTTAACATTTGGATTTTTCTTTAATGAACAATGGTGTCATGGCTGCAAGATATGCCAGGGCAATGGTGGCACAAAGCTCACGGAAATAGCCAACCACTATCTTATTTGACTAAAGGTCCACTTCCTGAGATAGGAACTATATCTAACAATTCTTAGGTAACCAAGGATCTGAGGTTATATAGACCAGGAACCTAGGATTTAAAAATAAACAGTGGAATAAAATAACTCCATATGATATTTTGCTAAATTCATAGATCAGTGCTTTCTCCATCCACCATCAGAGATGCTTCATCCTGCACCAGATGTGAATAAAATCAGAGATCCACAGCCACACATCTTTCAGTAAGAGAGAGACCTTGAAACACTTAGCTGTTTAGAGGACGTTTCCATCAAGTCCCTTCCCTCATGCCAGAGGGAACCCTGTAGAAAAGAAGGAAGAGTGTAAGAGCCAGGTGGATGGGAGACATCAAGAAAACAAGGCCCTTTAAATCAGCATGAAAAATGCTTATATAAACTCATAGAGACTGAGGCAACATGTATAGGGTCTACATGTGATGTGGGATTCCCCTCTGTATGCTGTAAATATGTTTTATAACCATTGGTTAATGAAGAAACTGCTTCAGCCTATAGGAAGGCAGAATATAGCCAGTATGGAAGGGATATATATATAGAGAGAAGGCAGAGTCAGGGAGACAACGCGTAGCCGCCAAAAGAGAAAGATGCCTGCTATACCCTTACTAGTAAATCACAGCCTCATGTCAATATATAGATTAATAGAAATGGGTTAATTTAAGATATAAAAGCTAGCTAGAAAGATGCCTAAGCTATTGGCCTAACTATGTTGCAATTGATATAGTTTCTGTGTGATTATTTGTGCCTGAGCAGTCAAGAAACAAATGCGCAGTCTCCACACACATACATGGGTCTGCAAATATATTACGTCTTCTCGGTTAGTGTTTTAACGGGATTCTTAATTTTTGTTTCTTCTCTTAAACTCTTTTCCTTTCGTCTAATTCCAATGCATTGGTTTTTGTTTTCTCTTATTATATTTTATTATTTTCCTTGAAAAATCTGTTCTTTTCTAAGGAGAAATAGAAAGAGAGTGAATCCAGGTGGGAGGAGACATAGGGACAAAGAGCAAAGGGTGGAGGATTCCAATGCATTGGTTTTTGTTTTCTCTTATTATATTTTATTATTTTCCTTGAAAAATCTGTTCTTTTCTAAGGAGAAATAGAAAGAGAGTGGATCCAGGTGGGAGGAGACATAGGGACGAAGAGCAAAGGGTGGAGGGAGGGGAAACTATCACTAGGATATTATATGAGAAAAAAAAATCTATTTTTAAAAAAGAAATACATGAAATCATTTTAAAAAGTTTTT
>NW_026067916.1:5384753-5480780 GCF_014885135.2 Alexandromys fortis | reverse complement strand
ATATATATATTTGTGTTTTGTGTGTATACATGAGCGGTAGGCCTGGAGTTTTAGGCAATTATAAGCCCCGAATTGGATTCTCTACAAGAACAATATGCACACATAACTGCTAAACCATCTCTCCAGCTCCTAGATACTTTTGTTTCTTTACATAAATATTAGTAGAAAACTGTTATGAAATAGTATCTGTACTTTTTTGTCTAATAATTTATCTAGCTTCGAAATGGATTTAGTCGAATCATAGCTAAATTACGTCCTTACCAACACAATGAACATAACATTTGGAGTAGTGTGTGTAAAAAGGATATTTTTACAAGTAACAGAAATACAACACCACCACTCCCCACTCCTCACTTCCCTCCCCCAGCTCCATACTCCAGCATATGTCTTCAGCAGAAGACTTCTGTTTGACCAAAGACTAAATCATATCTAAGTATCCAACCAGACACCTCCCACTGTCCACTAATACTCTTTAAAGCCTATCCAACAACTCTAGATTACACTTTTCCCCTCTGTATTCCAGTCTACAACCTTAGCAGAAAAAAATCTGTGGTACTGGAGGCCAAGATCTAACAGGAATCCCAGAGAACAACTAAGAACCCAGAAGAGATTGTGGTACTTGGAACCACAGAAGCAACATTGGCATCCAGATCCCCAGATTCCTTGGAGGCCCCCAAAACCTCAGTAAAGACACCCTACTGGACCTGAAGATTCCTAGTCACCAGAACCAGGGAGGAAACAGAAACCAAAGAACAAATCACCAGTTCAACAAATACAAATGTAAAAAGCAACATCTAGACCTATAATCGTTCCAAACCCAGATACTGAACACCAGTGTAAGAACACAATCAACAACAGAATGGAAATATGGTTAACAACAGAGCCCAGCTATCCATGACAGCAAGACCTGAGCATTCCAGCACAGCTGAAACATAAGAAAATGACCTTAAAGCTAAATTTATGATAATAGAATCCTTTAAAAGGAAACCCAGAAAAATCCCTTAAAGAAACTGAGGGAAAGATAAGCAAAAAATTGGAGGAAATCAATAAATTCATTAAAGAAAGCAAAAAAAAAAGCCAAAATAAACAAACAAAAGCCAGGTGATATCAAAGGGGAAACTCCTTCATTGTTGGTGGGAGTATCGACAATTTGGAAATCAACATGGCAGTTCCCTAAGAATCTTGGACTCAAACGACCTTACGACCAAGCTATACCAGCATTAGCTATACACTCAAAAGACACCCTACCATACCACAAACACACCTCTACAACTGCATTCATCGCAGCTTTATTTGTAAAAGCCAGAAACTGGAAACAATCAGTACGTCCTTTAACCAAAGAATGGGTGAAGAAGATGCAGCACATTTACACAATGGAGTATTACTCATCATGACATTTTCTGGAAAATGGATTGAACTAGACAAGATCACCCCGAGTGAGGTAACACAGACCCAGAGAGACAAACATGGTGGATATATTTATACTAAAGTATAACTACGCTGCAATCCAGGGACCCACAGAAGCTAAGTAACAAGGAGTCCTCAAGGGAGGACATATGACTCTCACTGTAAAGAGAAAATAGAACATACATCATGGGTGGCTGAAGGAGAGGAGTCTTGATGAAGAGGGTGGTATGGGAACCAGAGGGAACAGTGTGGGCAAGGAACAGGCAGGGGTGGATGGAGAGAGACAGCACTGGAAAGACAACTGAAATCAGGGAGCATCTCCGTGATAAGATAGAAACTCGGTGCAATGGAAATTCCCAAGGATCTATGAGGATGAGCCTAGAGTGAGGTAACCCAGACACAGAAAGACAATTATCACATGTACTCACTCATAAGTGGTTTATAAACATAAAGCAAAGAACAAACAGGCCCGCAAAATCATAATCCCAGAGAACCTAGACAGCCATGAGGACCCTAAAAGAGACATACATAGATCTAATCTACATGGGAAGTAGAAAGAGACAAGATCTTCTGAGTAAATTGGGAACATGGGAACCTTGGAAGAGGGTTAAAGGGAAGGGGAGAGAATGTGAGCGGGCAGAGAAAAATGTAGAACTCAATAAAAACCAATTTTAAAAAAAAGACTCCTAGCAATTTGAAATATGGAGCCTGAACTGACTATATTCCATAAAGAAGCAAGACTTAGAGTGGAGTGATTGGGACCCATTCCAGCCACATAGCCTTTGACCTACAATTTTCCTCCCTATAAGATATGCTGGGGTTAAGGTGATGAAGAAAGTGTGGGAATGGCCAGGCAATGACTGGTCCAGCCTGAGACTTATAACAGAAGAAGAAGCCCGCCCTTGAGACTTTCTTGAGAACCAGAACCCAGAGGCTGTTCAGTCTACAGATCTAGGATAGAGCCTAACAATAACTAGCAAAAATAAAAATAGCGAGTGAACTGTTCCCTGATGATATTCTGCTAGACTCATATATTGTTGCTTAGCCTAACGGCCATCAGAGAGGTTTCCCGTACTGCAACTTGATATACCATGGCTAGCTGATACACAAGGGAGGCCTGCTCATTTCTGAAGAGAGAAGTGGGTAATGGGGCAGAGTAGAGGGAAGGTTGTGGGGGTGGACTAGGAGAAGAGGAAGGAGGGAGGAAAAACTGTGATTAGGCTGTGAAAAAATTAATTGATTAATTAAAAATTTTAAAAAAGTAATGCAGCATTAAGTTTGACTCTATTATCTACAACATGATTCCATTTTGTGTTAGGTTTTCTTTTCTTTTTTTTTTTTTTTTGATTTTCAACAGTACCATGGTCATTACAAATGTCCATAAATCTGTGTTTATCAAAGAACAACAACATCAAAACACACACACACACACACACACACACACACAAGATTGCTGTGGGAATGCTTTGAACCCTGTAAAGATGTGTCACTCATATTGGTTTAATAGAAAACTGTTTCACCTATTATCTCAGATTTTTTTAATTAGCTCTTACAACTAAAATTAATCCACAATTCCTATCTGTGATTAGCCCCGTGGCCTGGTACCTTTTCTCAGTGCAGCATTTTCATCTTGCTTTATCTGCATCTGGATGGTGCTGAAGACTGACTCTTTCAGAATTCTCCTAGTCTGGTCACCCCACCTATAAGTTCACCCATACTTCCAGCCTGGCTACTGGGTTTTAAAGTCAAGCAGATGGGCCAGAAAGATGGGAAAGTAATAAGGACACCTTCTGCCAAGCCTAAAGACCTGAGATCTCTCCCCAGAATCCACACAGTAAAGAACCAACTTTCATTAAGTTTTCCACTAACCTTCGCCCAGGTACTGTGATACAAGGGCCCGTCCAAAATAAATACAAACATGCATGCATGTGTACATGCATACCTACCTATATGTATCCATACATAGTATATACATGCATACATACACACATATATATGCACATATATACACGCATATACATATATATGCTTGTGTGTGTGTATGTAGAATGGGGCCATTTGGTGTTTGAGAAGGATCAAGCTATGGTGCCAGAACCATGACTTCTTCAAGTAAACATAGAACCAAAATGGAATGTACTATGTTCATAACTTAGTACATATATTTATAACTTAGTACATATGTTCATAACTCAGGCCTCAGGGAACATCCTCAGTGACCAAAATGTCATCAAAGGGCAATAGCTTCTAACCTTCTACTCTCGTTTAAAACAGCTATTGAATTGAACTTATACAGCAAATAGAGAAGATAGCTTCTCAGTGACTACTGTGAGTCTACATATGGTATCAGGGTCACCCACAACAGCTGCTTTTAATTCAAATGATCTGTCCAAGCAAATCAAAGAGATAGAACTGTCTCTAAAAGCCTCTTTAGTTTTATTTCATGGGGAGCCTGAGAATTGATAGCTCTAGCAAGAAGAAAAGATCCAGAGGTAAGTAAGACATCACCCATACAGTGTCACATAAAAGTGGACATTTACTCAAAGGACTACAGCATGCTGCTTAAGGCTGAATGCCTGGAACTGGATCTTCAGCATGTAAGATACTTTAGTTGGCCCCTCCATCCGTAGGCCACAAGGACTGAATCTGGGCCAGGCTGTGTGACTGGTAGCTGTAGGATTCCCTGAGCCTCTGCTTGGGCCTTGATTGGTAAATTGATGCATTGCCTCGCTAGGAATTAACCACAACATTCTTGAATACCAAAGCGATGATCTTAGAATTACTAGAGATTCTTTACTAGGCTCTGCATTGAGAGTTATTTCTGATTTGCTTGCATTGTTTGAAATGGAGAGTGTATTTAGTACACTGCAATGCAGCCATACAAGAAAGGGAGAAAGCTTTGCACCACTTTTTCCTCTCACTATTGGACAGCACTACTGGGGCATTGGGGTTTAAAAATCTAAAATCTAGATAGATAGATAGATAGATAGATGATAGATAGATAGATAGATAGATAGATAGATAGATAGATAGATAGACAAAAAGACAGACAGACAGATGAATGTCAAAATGTGTTTTGAAATTGTTTGGGTTTTGAGTTAGTGTTTTAACAATATTATTTAGTATGTTAAGAAACAGGAAATGAAAAATGAAACTGGTCATTATTATTATAATTGAACATTCATAAAGAAAAATTCAAACATCGAACATAGTATGATTATTTGATAAATGCTAAGCTTTTCCATAATATTCAAAGCTGCCAGCATATATTATTGTTCAGGGTAGTATAAAAGTTAATTTCACTTGTTAGGAATTTTTCCAGACCCTTGTTTTTATTCCTTTTAAAGTATTTCTACACAATGATAGTCTTTCCACTCTTTTGAGCTAGTAAATATACTATGAGGTAAAATTAATTGGCTTTGTTCATGTCCTTAGAAAACTCTTTGTATTCTTCAATGTTTAAAGCTTACTAAGTTTCATTTGTACTTATAATTTATATGAGAAAAAATCCAGCAAAAGAAAAACAATATTTAATGCATTCTTTAAAAAGACATTGTGAAGACTCCCCTAGGGCCTATGACCTCTAGTGAAGGGTCCTTAGTCAGGTTTATAGTGCCAGCATTGATTTCTATACTGTTGAGTGAACCTTAAATCCAAGCAAACAGATGCTGCCTATCTGGTTCTGTACCACTATGGCTCGAGTGAGCTCATCTTTTCAGGTGAGTTATTATAGCTCTTTGCACAACTAACAGCTGGGTGATATTGCTGATGCATTGTCTTCCCCAGCAGTCTTCCTATAACAGGAGGCATTTCACAGATGGCCACGAGGGAAAGTTTTCCAAATCAGTACTCACTTTATTTCCCCAAGTCCTGTGAACAAAACATGTGGTACCTTTAACAATTGATTCTAGTCCTTGTGTTCTGGTGGACAACCAAGTGCAATAGCAATAGCCTGTATTGTTTGAGAATCTCTTTGATCAATGACATGAGGGTAGGTATCACATGTCTGGAACTGGATTTATCGATTGATAGTCTGTGGTTGCTATAGTAGCAGCTTCCTCTCTAAATATTTATGCTCTTATATCTCATCAGAGAAGCATCTCTTTGCAGAATAAACAGAGAATCACACATGATAAAAGTGATTGAAGTGCTAAGCTTGAATAAGATATATATATATATATATATTACACACACATAGATATATACATATATTTATACACACACATACATATATATGTGTGTCCCTTTCTCCAAGACTCAAAGACTGAGAGAAATCATGAAAAAGAGAATGGATAGATTATTAAGAGCCAGAAGTTAGGTAGGATTGCTATGTATAGTGTGGTCTGGACATGTCAGAAGGTTGTGTTTGTGAACTATCAACAGTTATGGTTGCCAGCACAAGACCTACACAAGATCAGTCTAATAAACACTCCAGCATGGATGAGTTAGACTAGAAGTTTCTAGACCTCCTTGAGAATATGCAGGCAGGTGGTGGCTGATGGGGAATCACTCTTCTTTAGGAGTGAGATCCTAGTAAGAGGCACATGCTATAGTACATGCTACTGTAGTTATGTAGTCCATGCTACAGTTTCACACGCACACACATACACACACACACACACACACACACACACACACTGTAAAATAGGTCATCTGAGTTTAGAAGGGAGATATAAGGAAAAAAATCTTGAAGTAGTTGGAGTAAGGAAGGAAGGTTAGATTTTATCAAATAAAATTGTATCCATGTATAAAAAATAAATAACGGAAAATGAGGAAAAGAAAGGTAAAACACACAATATTTACATGCTATTATCATTTGAAAATATTCATATAACCTCCCTGAATTCATTCACTCATTCATTGAAAACAACTTCAGGCATGTAGCTTATTGTTCAAGCAAAACATAGCAACATTAAATTTTACAATTGGAAAAGGGTTTTGAGATTCACCACAACATCTTCTGCTCAATGGAGAAATCTCAGTGCAGAGATAAAATTATCATCACATTTAGGTGATGTCAACTTGATGTCTCAGGATTTAATCATTGAAATGTGTCCCCTCCAAAATAATGCTTTTGGTTCTGATCACTACTAATATGACAGCTTCCCTCAGGCCGGTCAAATGTGTCAGAATACACTTCTACACACTAAAATAGCATAATTTCTAGCCATTTTACTTAACTAATGTTTGAATACCTCTTATACAAGTACTCCTTTTTATCTACATGCAGTTCAGAGGGCAAACAGTCAGATCACCTGTTAATATGGGATAATATTCTACAGTAGTACAAAGCAATGCAGAATACTTGGGAGTGACATTTAAAGGTTTGATCTTGAGAAGTCTTTGCTACTTCAGTGGTGAGGTCATGTCATGGCAGCTCAAAAGTCAGATAAGGTGAAGGCACAATGGTTACTACACTTTTCTCTTGAGGACTGGAAGTTGATCTTAAGCAGAAGTTGAAAGAAGACTGACAGTGCGTGTATTTCTAATCCAGAGCTGAGAGTTCTTGATTCAACAAGATAATTTTCTTAATACTGGAGTCTTAGCCACTACCTATAAAGTAATATAAAGAATGAGATCATTTTTATTTTTTTCTCTGTGACTAGCATCAGTGGAATCAGTCTTATAGAAGTTAACCTATCCATTATTATTTCATTTTGCATAACTGTATTAGAAAATAGAGCATGGGATTGCTTTACTTTAAGAAGAAATTAATATTTTAATCACAGTTTTAAAGCATACAAAGCCTGTATCTAGATGGTTTTCTCACTAGCAGATTCCTATCAAAGTACAGGCATTCTAATGCAAGCAGTTTGAAATGGATAGATAGATAGATGATAGATAGATAGATAGATAGATAGATAGATAGATAGATAGATTTCTGTTCCTATTTATCTCCTTATTCTTAAAAATCTAAGGAAGGAATAATTCCAGTTACCTTATCTAATCCTCTTTACTTCCCCATCATCCCTGCTCAAAATATTAGTTGAGTTTCTATATTCTGAATTACCCAGATGGGAGGAATACAATCAAACACATAAACTCTTGAGGGTAATACTCAAGACATATCCAAAACATCTTCAAATATGAGAAAATAATGTCCGTTTTCCTTCAAGTCTTCTTTGCCCAGCACACAGGTCATCTGTTGGAGGTTTAAAACCCTTGAATCTGGAGAGGACATTTTGACCCACTTCATTAAGGATAGCTCTGCCTCATAACATGCACTTCCATGCTTGCTGAATGCTTGGCTGAGGAAAGCCTTGGCCAGGATATTGTTTCAGCATGTTTTTCAGAAGGCCAGCCTTTTTGAAAGATCTTTTAAAGTTGGTGCCCAGACCCAGGGACCAACCTTCAGATCTGTGTGTTTAACTTCCTTTGATATTGCTATATGTAAATTAGTACAGGCTGAAAGCAGATTTTCTTTTTTCGTACCAGAGCAACACTGTTGGCTCATCCTAAGTTTGTGGCCATATAAAATCTTGGACCTTTCCATGAACTCTCTTCATTCCTGAAGACCAAACCATATATTATATTCAGAAGAAAAATGGTCTCATCTCTGAGCAGTTATATCCTGTACTTACAAAATTATCTTTTGAACTTCAAATCAGGGCCACATGTTTTTCTGCTAAACTTCATCTTGCTGCTGTAAGTTCATTCTATCAAATCCATTGTGCCTTCTAAATTTATCATCCTGTATTCTGGTGACCCCAAACTGCCTCCTGCAGGCTTGACAAGTATGTCTTTCTATGTTTAAAAGAACCAGCTATTGGAGAGAGAGCAAGTCCCTGTGGCATGCTCCATTCAATGAGGTTTAACACAGACCCACTCAAGTTGATGAATTTGATACGTTTCTGTTCAGCAGCTATGAACTAGTGTGACCCATGTGAAAACAGAACAAATGAAAAAACGTGGAGCTATTGTGTTCTCGTGACCTGGCAACCTAGCACTACATCAGATTTAGCGTGAAGTGAAGGACTGAAGAGTAGGTTTACAACTTAGATTCATATTTTCACTGTTCTGCCCTATATTGGTAGATGCTCAGTGTTGGATTCTCTGAGAGTTGGTTTCCGTATTTGCTAGAAAGATGATGTTCTATTAGATGAGAAGGTCCATATTTTATGTGAAGGGCATTTCTGGACTTGCTGTAGAAATGAATGAACTATTTGGGTGTTTTTTTTTTTATTTTTATTTATTTATTTATTTATTTTTTTTTTTTTTTGAGACAGGGTTTCTCTGTAGTTTTTTAAAGGACAGAAGCAAGACCATCCTTAGCCTTTTGGGAGTTTGCTGGTAGGTTCATAGTTCTGCTTAATTTGATCACAATACATCAGGTGAAGTTCTCTTTCATTTGATCACAATGTGAAAGTCATGGAATGTACTTTCCAATTTAGTTCTTAATATGAGCATATCTGCATTTCTAGGCTGCTGTTGACCTGTGTTTATCTTGAGTGCTGACAACAGACGCCATTATATAATGAAACCATAAGAAAGGAATAGGTTATCTGGTACTAGAGTTACAGAAGTTTGTGAGCTGCTATATGGGCAGATAGTAACTGAACATGGATTTACGCATTGCTCCAGCAATGTCATTGCTAAATCCCCAGGGAAGAATATTATCACTAACGCCTGATTGGACAAATCAAATTTGGTTAATGCCGTATTGCCTTTTCTTACTCTAGAAGAGTGGAAACTGTTGTTTACCTTCGGGACAAGCAGTCAAATGCAGTCTGGCACAGACTTCCCAGTAGTTCCATAAGTCAAACATGGAACACAGTATGTGTGAATGCAAATGGATTTCCACCATAATGGGAAAAGAAGATGAAGGAAGGGCTTATTCCATGAACACCAAGTTTACTCTATAAAATTCTCCATGAAGAAGTAACTAGGACCAGCCTCCCACTGGCACTGGGCTGGGCTAGTGCTTTCTATCAAGGGGTTCAGTCCTCTTCTGGACATGGGCAATGTAGAGATGGCATGCTGGAGACAGACTAATTGAGTGACAAGTCAGGTATAGTAACCTCAGGTGTATTAAGAGTAGAGTGACTGCTGGTACATTGTTGGGTCCAGGGATATGCGGGAGTGTAGCACAACAGCTTGAAGATGGGCTTCTCCGAGTCCCCCAAAGTGGCTAACCTGAGAAACATGTGCAAGTGTCATCATGACCACTGCCTAGACTAACTGAAAAATGGAAATCAGAGAAGAGTGCTGAACCTGGTGCATTTTTGCTGACACATGTGAGCATTCCATGGCAAGAACTGTGCAATTCATTTGAAAAATAACAATAACAAAAACAAAACCTACTTATATTTGTTTAGTAAGAGTAGAGAAAGCCTATCCTGTAAGATAAAAATAAACTTTGTGTAACTTCCGTACTTTCTCAAAGGCTTGGTTGGTGAGAGAGAGTGCAGGAGGTGTTATCCATGCAGCAGAAAAAAAGATGCTGAGGTCTGGGCCTCAGACTGGAATTGCCCCAGAGCGGGGAATCCCCAGTAGTAACTTCCTTCAGCAGGATACACTGATTTAACATGCCCAAATATGCATGACTTGCTATAAAAAACAACTCCATTCAAGTGCTCCATAACAGCACCTTCTGAAAGAGCCAAGCCATTTGTGCCACTAGCATGAACGAGGAAGCTGACTCTTAAAGAAGCCAGGCAGTTTTTGTTGTTAACCCTGAGTCAAGAAGGAGCCATGCCTCATCTTGCCACCAGCTAAAAGAGCTTATCTCAAAAAAAAAAAAAAAAAAAAAACCTAACAAACTGAGGCTACCAAGAAACTGCAATTGACTCCCGCTTTAGATCTAGAAGTGCTATTTTTAAGCTTTCTTACGTTTTATGTGGAAGTACATTGCTGAACATTGGGCATCATGAGATAAACAAAGACTATACATTTATTTCCCAGAAATCCAAACATGAAAAATTACTCAGAAACTATATGAATTACAACACTTTTTTTACCAATGGCTCATGGGTATTCCTAGCTAACTTTGCATCTTCAATTAACTTATTTTTTTGTTTTTTTTTTTTTTTTATTTTTTATTAAAGTATGTGTTGTCACAAGGCTGTATCTCACCAGTAAGTTTCAGACACCCTTCTCCTTTGGCATCTACATGACTTCTGCTTGGTTCTGCCTTCTTTCTCCCTGCATTCAGGAAACAGTTAAATTTGCTTTAAGATCCCCATCACCTTCTGCAGAAAGACTATTCTCAGGGGAAAAAGTGATGACAATGTGCCAGAAATGATGTGAGGAGAGAGGAGCCCTCATATGCTGCAAATGGGAATGCAACATTGTGCAATCACCATGTCAGTCAGAAAGAAAGTTTTTCCAAAACAACTAAAATTAGATTTACCATGCAATCCACCTAATTCAAAGAACTCTTAACACATCTTGTACATCTATTTTTATTTTCACACTATCTATCATAGTTAAGAATTGAGCCAGCCTAGATGCCCATCCATGGATGAATATGAGAAAAAGTGGTACAAATGCACAATAAATTTTTTAGATGTAAAGACAAATGAAATTATTATGTTTGTAAAAAAAAAAACAGAAAGTGAAGTCATTACATTAAGTGAAGTAAACAAGACCCAGAAAGAGTAAATAACAGGTAGTTTATCTCATATGTGGAAACTAAATTTAAGTATATATGTGTGCATGTGTGTGCATGTATACATGCTTGCGTCTTTGCATGTGTGTGTGTGTGTGTGTGTGTGTGTGTGTGTGTGATAAAGCTAGAGATGCAACACTGAAAAGTGAAGAAGATATGGTAATGGCCTTTGGAATGGTAGCGTGTTATCTGAGATTTCTGTTTTGCCTGGTTCCCGCAGTCATTAAGTTCCAAAGAAATCACAGAGGCCTACATTAATTATGAACTGATTGGCCTAGTACCTCAGGCTTCTTATAAACTCTTAAGACTTATATTAGCCCATAATATTTGTCTCTGTTAGCCACATGTCTTGGTAGCTTTTTCAGCAAAGATGTCACATCGTACTTGCTCTGTGTCTGGCTTCCTCTCTGGGTGACCACTGAAGACTGAAACTTCCCTCTTCCCAGAATTCTTGTTACCCCACCATTGCTTCCTGCCTGGTCGCCCCACCTATACGTCCTGCCTGGCTTACCGGCCAATCAGTGTGTATTTAAAATAAAACTGACAGGGTACAGACCATTGTCCCACAGCAGTGGAGGGAAAGAGAAGGCAATGCAATGCGTTTAATACAAAAGTAGGAAGGCTTTTTAAGATCTTGGGAGAGGAAGGATTTCAACAAGAAAAGGCCAAGAACAAAGGCTGTTGGGGAGGTGGATTAATAAGAATAAGGTAATTGATTAATAAGAATAAGGTATATATGACTATGGAATATCCTTGTTGGTTTTTTTTTTTTCATACCAATAAGGAAAATCACTTTGTCTTTTAAAATGATCTTAAATTCTATGGTGCTTTTTTTTAAATAAAAAAAAACATGTTTATATGCCAAGTGTCTTAGTTTTATATTGTCTTCAAATATAAGTCTTCAGCTTAAATTATCAAGAATGAAAAATAGTAAATTCGGCTGATTATATTTAAAAAGAGAGTATAATACAATGTAGTTGCCTGAACAGGACCAGCACGATGACCACAGTTGACATGCCAATGTGGACAGTGGAAATTACACTGGATCCCACATCTAGATGAAGAAATACAGGCGATCACACTACTGGGAGGAGTAGCATTAGTTTCCTTCCAGAATGGACTTCCAGATAGAATGTCCAATTACAAATGGTTAGCCTTGGAAACATGCGTATATGAACAACAGCATGGATTTAGTAGGGTTGCATATGTGAGCACACACACACACACATGTATATATGTAACAATAATTGAAGAAAAAGCCTTGAGTTTTGGTTGTGGCTTTAGGAGGGGTTGGGGGTGAGGAGAGACGTGGTGTAGGTGTAGTGCTCTAATATGATATTAAAAATAGAATATGTATACTACAATTTCATCATCACAAAGAGAGAGAAAGAAAGGTGAGAGGAAGATGGCAGTATTAATCCAAAACTCTTCTTGATGAGGACATTTTAGATTTATGAAGAGGAATCCTCCCCCAGAGCACCCATATCACTTTTCCCACTCCCAACACCCCATTCAGATGCTTTGCCAAAAGGCACTTCAGGCCTCACCTCTAAACGATAGAAGGCAAACCCTGTCATTTTACAAAAATCCACTGAATTATTAGGATCGTTGTCATTTAATCCCTGAAGTAAAAACTGTCTAACTCAAAGGATTTTCAACTAATGTAGCCAGGATATCATTTCAATCCTACTGTTTATTGTGGTTTGGGTGCCAAAAACTTTGCAAATTCAAGAACATAAAACCCTCCATAAATTTATTAGTGTTCTATTACAAATCCAAAAAGTATTGTAAGTTTTGGTAAACAGAGGGAAAATAATCTTAAATTCCAAGTTTATCAATGAAAATTTTATTATAATGCTAGAAATTGAACTCTTATAAGTAGTTGTCACTAGCAAGGGGCAAATAATAAAATATTTTTCATTATTCACAAGCACAGAAAGATTTTTGTTCTGGTTTCATGGAAGATGGTTTGCTTATTGGAATACTTAGTTTAAAGAATATGAAATACAAAGGAGGGGCTGAAGAGATGGCTCGGTGGTTAGCATCACTGGGGGCTCTTCCCTAGAACTCAGTTTTAATTTCCAGCTCCTACATGATGGTTAACAACCACCTGCAACTCCAGCCCTCCCTAGGGGATCCAGTGCCTTCTTCTGGACTTCTTGGACTCAAGTGATGAGCAGATATAAGTGCAATCCAAACATCCATACACAAAGAACTACACCGACAAGCATGACACCATAACCCTAAATATACAGTGGCGGCACACATGCCTTGGTGGTAACCTACAGTTCCCTAATTGGACTAAAGACACTCTCAATGAGAGGACAACTATGCCTGGTGCTAGAAACCTAACCAGTGCTAGTGAAGTCATAGAACTTGAAGGCGAGCCTACAACAACTACTTTATTAAACCAGAAAAAATCCTTAACAACAATCCAAAAAAATTGTCCTTATACAAACATTTAAGTGTATCATTCATTTTTCATAAGGAAAAATTGACTTTGCAACAGATAGAGACCATTACATAAAGCCACAACCAATCAAAATGCAGAGTTGTGTAGTCCTCAGGCTCAATTGATATATCTAGAAATCTCACCTGCACCTAAGATTCAGGAAACATTGCAGAAAAGGAGGCAGAAAGATTTTAAGAGCCAGAGGATAATGGAGCTTTCTGTGAGATTGTATCTCCTAGTAATGTCATGTTACACCTATAAATCCTTACCAATGTGACTGCCTAAACGTGAGTTTAACAAGTTTAACCAATGGACATGCCAAAGTTGAGGAGTGAAAAGCTCAAGAGACCTCAACCCTACAAAAAGAACCGCAGCCAACTAAAGAATGCTGAGAGTTAAAGAAATACTTTTTTCCAGAGAAGGGCCCACTGACTGGTGGTTCAAGGTCAAATGGTCAGTCACTAAAACATATATATGAGCAATATTATAAAAACCGAGCAGGTTATATTTAGGAATATGTATGTGTTACTCAGGGTTCTTTAGAGAAACAGAACTGATAGAATAAATCTATAAATATAAAAATGAGATTTACCAACTATTTCTACAGTGGCTGTCTTACAATGAAAACTTTAAGGCTTCAGTAACCATTTAATCTGCAGGGCTGAATCCTAAAAAAATTAGGCTCTAATGCCATGAAGGAACAGACTTGCAAACACAAGTGAGGTCAGAGCAGGTAAAGAGTAAACGCTCCCTTCTTCCATGTTTTGTATATAAGCTACTACCAGAAGGTGTGGACCAGATTTAAGGTTGATCTTTATAGCTCAAAATATATTGATTTAAGGTGGGTATTCCCACCTCAAATTATTCAATCAAAAAAATTCCATGTAAGTATACTCTATCACATGTGTTTTAATTAATTCCACATGCATTCGAGTTTATTCAAGTGGACAGAATCACAACATATACACATGCAACAACTGAAACTGAGGACACAAATTTGAAAGAGAACAAGGACGGGAATGTGAAAAAACTTGGAAAGAGCTAAGGAAACCGAGAAATGATGTAAATATATTATAATTCCAAAAAGAAAAGATAGAAAGTGTTAGTTCACAGAGCACTGGCTTAGAACATAGTAAATAAAAATAACTTTTTTTAAAAGAACAAATGAATTATCATTAAAATCTCTTCAGTTTAATTACATATTGTATTATTCAATACTACTTAAGTTTAACAAATTTCTCACCAAAGCCGTGCAGATTTGACAATGTTAAAAGGAAGCATGCTACTTTTCATACTAAACCATGAAATTATAGGAATAAAGAAAGAAAAAGGATCCTCAACAAGTTGTACTGTTTGGTTTTTATTTTCCACTGACCTGACTTTACCATTGAGCATTATTCATGTGAAAGTAATTGTATATTATGAATTGTACTATGGAAACTAAATGTATTTGGTGACTGAAAATGCCATTCAAATATCACCTTGTATACTGTTTAAAAATATAGAGTCTTTTAAAATTGTCAGGTACAGTAGTCAAGAAAAATAAAGTTATGTGATCAAGATCAAATAAATATTTTCAATATTCTTATAAGTATAGCCCAGGTCTTTAAGGTTTTTATCCATTTGCCTAAAACTATGAGCGAAATCTATAAAACGACAAACAAAACCCAAACAAATTTCCCCAATTCTTGATTTTTATGTTGTCCCAAAGAATAATAGGCCTCCTAGTCTTTGAAATTTTACAAACATTAGGTGAAGTAATTAAATTATCAAGAATCAAAAGAGAATGGCAAATAAAATCAGCATTAGTTCATTTAGGATACTGACTTCCTTTCCTAACCATCATCATTTACTTATAATTAAATTTTCTTTTTCTTAATTGTGCAGTGATTTTTTTCAGTGTACAAATAGTCTGAAATGACCAACAGGGTCATGTCCTCCTTCCATTGATTTTCTAATGTACTACTTGGGCAGTCCTGTCCAAATGATGTCTGCCTTTGACTGACAGCCAGACATGGATTCTCATAATCTTTCAGTTGGGAGTACAAACCATTTATCTATATTCCGAATTATTTCTACACCTGTAAAATTGGAGAATATTTGGCCATGAGCCTACTCTTCACAATGGAGTTTGTACCTGCAAAGTGCTTCTCCATCTTCATAATCATAAAGCTGGGAGAGAATCTGCACTATCATCCTTCCTCTTGTCAATCTAGTTTCTATTTCCATCTTTAAGGTTGAGGATGGTAATTTTCCCTCTATGTTGTCTTTTTCTAGCCTTTCGTTAGCATTATGGCTTGGAAGTAACATAGCCCTTAGAAAGATGTAGTTACAGGCTTGGCATTGGTGGGTTTTACCATTCCAACTTCAAGATAAACCATCAACAGTGTTTGAGCACCCTTGTCTTGGAAAGTAGACACTAGCAATTGACATATTAACAGCTTGATGGCTATAAGATAAAAATAGACACAAGAACAGAAAAACAATACAGTGTTTTCTGTATTTCTGCTTAAAAAATCTGCATTTTGTCTAGTGGCTTTAACCCTGTAAAAATGCCAAAGAAGCTTTAGTTTTTTTTCCTTATCTAGCAAACTGAAACGGCTCTCAGAAAAATCTGCCCCAGGACAGAAAAGCTGGCTCAATTTCTTGCAATTTCTTCTAGTGGGAGAAAGCCAGAAAATGTGCTAGTTAGGCTCAGGTTGTTGGATATGCTACAGGAAAAATCAGACCACAGTACAAAGATTTATCAGATAATTGTGTTTTATTTAACCACAAACTAACAACTCAGGGCTTATAAAGGATTTAAGACTTTTGCAGACAAAAACAAATTCAAATTCTGAATCTATTATATTTCTTTAAAGCCATATTAACCTTTCTGACTAAATAAATAATTTTCTTCATAATTCCTGAATTTCCTAGGCTTAGTGAAATGTTCAATCATCCAAGGAAGAGATGTTGCTTGAAAGAAGGAAGGCCTGAGTTCTGCCTCACATCCACTCAGACAAACCACTTACATTTGATTTGCCTCTGTTTAACTGTATGTGATCTTAGATTAGCTCGTTTCCTGTCTGAAATTCACTTTTTGAAATTTTGTGTATTTTAAAGAAAGCCCCGGGTGGTGGTGGTGCACACCTTTAATCGCAGCACTCGGGAGGCAGAGGCAGGTGGATCTCTGTGAGTTCGAGGCCAACCTGTTGTACAAGAGCTAGTTCCAGGACAGGCTCCAAAAAAACTACAGAGAAACCTTGTCTCAAATAAAAAAGCCCAAAGGCAACAAATTTAAAATTTGATATTTTTGTCTATACATATTAATTGTGTTCAAGTACATAATTATTGTCATGTCTCACTGAGTACACATTTGCAGCTGAGGATCCATCAAGATGTCTACTTATAAATCTGATTACAGATTATTGCCTTTCATCTTTACAATTTCTTTGCTAATTGGTGTGGCACAAGGCACAATGAAGAGATAAATATACATATAAACATGAAATATTTGCATTTTCATGAATATTTTTCCACATTTATGTAATCATTAGTCAAGGAGCTTAAGGATATATAAATAGTTGCATTGATAGATAAGATAGAATTATCTAAATATTTGGTACTTTGCTTTCATTATTTCATACTAAAAATTATTTTGGTGTTAAACTAATATATACTCTTTACTACACAGTGATCCTCTTTGTTTATTTTTCTTAATTGTGCGGAGGGAAATTTTTTATTTTCATTTATTTTTTAATTTTGTGATGCATAGTCTTTTTTGCAGCCCAGACTAACCTAAGACTGAAAGAGAATTCCCTGGTTCCTGCGTTATTACAGACAAACATGGACCAAATCCTTTTTGTTTATTGATGCTTTTCCCATCATGGTTTTCCCAACATGCATCCAGATCTCCCTGAATATGACCTCTACAGATCCTTTTCAACCTCCCCGCAAAACAAAACAAAATCTAAAAGAAAACCCCCAAACCGCGGCAGACCAACAAAACAAATCAAAAAAAGGGGGGGAGGAGGGGAGAAATAGAAGGAGAAGAAGTTCACCGACAAGCTCTTGTGTAGTTTCACCCTTTACTTCTTCCATCGTCATTTGGAAGTGTTCATTGCCGTGAGTCTTCCATCTGGTTCCGGGCCTCTGTCCTTTGTCACACATCAACAATGGGCTCCCCAGCTTTCCTGGCCATTGTTTGATATCTTGGAGATCCTCTAGTTATGGATCTGAAGGTTTATACTCTTCTCCTGCTCTAACTGTTGACAGACAAGGTAGATGGTAGGGTGGGCCAACTCACAGTCCTGTGCAGGATATCAGCTGGGATACTCAGCCTGCCAGCTTTCCCTCATTGCCCACTCTGTGTGCTTGCTTGCTCCAGCACTGCCTTGGCCAGTCCACCCATCACAGCAAAGAACAGGCGTTTATGCTCTCAGGTCCTTGGTCTAGCTCACTCACACTTACATCTCTAGGGTCAGCTCCATTTTTTTTTTGCTCAGTCTAGGTTCAGAGCCCTCTCTCTCAATTGCTGTAGGAGGCATAGGGCTATGGTAATGGGGAGATTTACTGGTGACCCTTACCTGGCCTTATAGAAATTTATGTTTATGAAAACAAAATCATAATTAAAAATGTTTTCATATTAATTATTTTCCCATGTTTCTGCAATGAAATGTTTAGTTTCTCAATGTTGTTTTCCAAACTCTTGGATGAGATTTGAGGAATATTGCAAGGCCAAACTGGTAGTTACTGATATAATTTGTTCATGTTGCTAACTTGCTTTTACTGGTAATGTTTGTGGCCATTCATTCTTGTTTCTGTGCAATTCATATGTTTCTCTCAAATTCCTGTTAATTAAACTTGGAATCTAAAACTAATTCTGTCAGCCTCCATTGAATTACCACATGGCTTATTTATGAGACATTAATACTATTTCTGAATTAGTGACAATAGTTTCTTGACTTAACAGCACATTTAAAAAAAATCATAATCCTAAATTGCCAGGTCTAGTACCTTTAGAATTTTTGCTACAATAGAAAGTTTTTGTGAAGATTATAATAAAATTTAGATAAACTTCACTTGGTAAAATTTAACATCTTTAAGCAAGTATACATTTCTATTATTTAGTCTCCTAATTTACATTTGGACTAAATAGATGTCTATTCTTTATGGAAAATTCAAAGTAACAAATGGTATTTTTCTAAGTTTCAGAGAGAAATCAACCTTTGAATGTGTCATAGTGTGTTTTAAAAATGTAGGTAAGCTTGGGAGAGAAAGGAAAAATAATATAGACAGTTAAAAAATAAAAAAAAGTCTTTTAAGAGACAGTATAAGTAATATAAAAAGTGAAGACAGTCAAAGATTAGAGGAGTAAGAAGAAGTCATGTAAAGATGGAATATACACAAAGAGTAGGATTATGTATACTATTGTGTTTTCTTTGAATTTTTTGACTGTGAATGAGCTAATAAGAACAGAGAGCCATTTCATTCTACCGGCTGCTAAGCTAAACCAACATATATATTTTAAAGCTATCTTGACATCAAAATTTGAGTCTAAGGACATGTTACTTTGGAAAAGAGATTCTTCTTTTGTTTCCACAGAAGATGAGAACCAATGGATTCCTTCCATACTATTATGGTTTGATGGAACAAGACCCTCTGAAAAGTCTCCATGAATCCTAAAAAGACTAAGTCAAACAAACAGCATGAAGTAGTTTGGAGAAACTAGTGCCCAAATTCCCAAAATGATTGCTTATAAATGTTTGGTTTCATTTAAAGGGTGATACGATATAGAAAGGAATACTTTATATTTTGGTATGCGATTTGGTTTATTGACACAAATTTAAGGTCTATTTGTTACTCTGTGTATATGTATTTCTGCTCTTGTTTATGATATTGTGCTTCTGCAGCTCATGTAAAAGTATAATGTATAATTAAGAAATACAGATTAATAGATAGTCATCTATAATACTATAATAGTCAAACTGTAGTCACGCTAGTTAGGTATTCTAGATGTACAGAGATATATTTCAGATGGGTAAGTATTCTACAAAGCTTTCAAAGACTTACATAATATGGCATTTAAAATGTTTTAAGAACTTAGACTTTTATACACAGTGAAGCATGTCTGCTTCTGGCAGCACCAATTACTTCAAAGAGGTTGCTAAGCATTGAAGAAGCTCATTATAAAATTTGCCTTCAGTATGACAAGTAAGACGAAACAATTTCCTTGACTGTTTGAGGGTATGCTGTATGAAGTGGACATGCAGGACCCACAGAAGAGTGACTGCTGAACTTTACATAAGATGAAATGGCCCTTCAGGCTCCTGCTTCACAGAAGAAACTGCCAGTCTTTTTGTAGGACACAGAAGAAAGAAACTGATGAACTTTGCCATTACAAGGCAGAACAAATCTTCAAATTTCCTGATTCATGGAAAATTTTGCTGGATACTATGAGCCTGTAGGCTGAAGTTGGTTGCCGCGACATTGCAAATGAGACTTTGGGTAGTTATTTAGGTAGCGGGTTGTCTCTGTCATTTTTTGCACCTTTTGGAAGTTGCTTAATTGCACTTCCTGTTTACTCAAATAATATGATTTCCCTTCTCAGGTGTTTGATGGGATTAAAGACTAGATAGTCATAGTTACATTACTTTCATGACTTAGTCAGACCATTTTTAATATAAGACGTAGACTCCTTAGGGTAAGATATTGAAACATTTATTATATGTTTCCTGTTTTATGTTGTTAATACTGGTTGTAATTTTTATATGAGTTTTTGCTTTTTCTTTTCCCTGGGCAATACTTGATATTTGTTCTTATTGTATATAGCTTTGTATTAGACTTAGACATCTCTTTTTCTTTTTTTAAAAAAAAGAGAGAGGTGTTGTAGAAACTGCTTCAACCAATAGCTTTTAAGATACCTGCCCACTTTGGGCAAGGTTTCATGTACCATAAATGCAGATTGAAAGCATGCATGGACCTCTTGGCTGCTGGATTCAGTTCCAGTTTCCAGTGCACACAGAGGATTGCATATCACTACTCTTTCTGTGAGTTTATAACCAAATAAATAAATCTTTGTTATACTCCATTCTGGGCTATTGTGGAACTCTTTTGTATGCCAAGTGTGTGTGTGTGTGTGTGTGTGTGTGTGTGTGTGTGTGTGTGTGTGTGTGTGTGAATGAGTACAGATGTGCCATGGCATGGCCAGGGATAATGTAGAATCTAGAGGACAACTTTATAGAGTCAATTCTTTCCTTCCACCTTTAAATAGATTGTAAGGCTTGAACATAGGTCTTTAGGCTTGGACACACAAAAATATCTACTAAAGCAAGCATTTTACCTACCAAGTCTTCTTACCCTACTTTCCAATGTTATTACATTACTGATAAAATGTCAATATTCTGATTTGGAGAAGCCTTTGTATACCAAAATAGGCATCATGTGATAGGTAGAGACCAAACAATTTAAGCTTCATGAAGAATATCATTTCTTATTGTAAAGAAAACAAATTTGAAGTTTTTAATATGACTAAATATATATTTTAAAAATTTCATTTCTTTTTTGGAATGTGCAAAATGAATAAAAGGGTAAGTACTCAGGGTCACTTATTCCCAGAACTTTAGCCAGTTGTGAGCTTCTGCTCTAACTACTGTCTTCTGCGACAGAAACCTTCTCTGAGCCAAGTGGAAGCAGTGTCAGGGTGCAACCTTAACGTGTTTGTACGTTCCAGGGTAGGAGGATGTGGATTAGAAATTTCAGTCAGACAAAACAGAGATACAAAAGAAATAGACAGAGACACAAAATAGTGTTGGGAGGACAACCAGTGAATACGGAATTCGCTCCTGTTTACTTTCCTTATGATTTGTATACACCAATCCAAAAGCGGGGCAGGGGGCACTTTGCTAAGATACAAAGAGCAAACAGAGAAATTAGCTCTTCAATACCTGAAACAACATGAGTTAAATATTCTGTTGTTAGAAAGGACATACAGCAACACACCTTAGGCCAAGCATTCTGTAGGCAGCCATACTCTGGGTCAGGTCTCCTGTTTTAACCTTGAAGGAGATAGAATAACCCTGAACTCTCTTATCTCTGGTCAAGGTAGAACAAATCCACATCCATAGACTCTGACAATGGGTATATATAAAAGTATCAAAAGGCAATTTTATTAGTGACTATTTATCCTAGGATCTACAGCCTTCCCAGCCACTGCTTTTCACCAGGTTTAGAGTAGCACACGTAAATGCATCCCCATGGTACAGGTCTCAGATAAAACCAGAAAGTAGTTGCTAACTTCACAAAAAAGAGATGAAAATTGGGATGGTCATAACAAACTTCTTAAATGTGACAAAAATGAAATTAACAGCATTAAATGGTATCTCCCTTCACAAGACTTGTGGGGGCACTTGGTCAAACTTTTGGAAACAACAAAACCATTGAAGTTAGAGTCAAAGTTGGCCACTAATGCTAGAAAGTTTGTAGAATATTCTAACTCCTTTGTCTTACCAATAATTTATGTGGCAGGTTCCTCATATTTTGATTATATAACTGTCAGGAATCAGGCATTGCTCTGACCTCTGTCACTTGGCAGTATGGGTGCAGGCAGTATTCTGGTCATCCCAGTGTCCTATGGGTGCTAAAATGTCCCTTTAAGAGACAAGCTCTGCCCACTCCCAATCTCTGCTTAGCTACTCTTCTGAAGAGGCAGGCTGTCCCTTGCTTCTTCTTCCTCTTCCTCTCTGTATCTCTCTTTCTCCCTTCTCTCCCCTACTCCCTTTATCTCAATAAAACTCCCACATAAGCTGTCCTCATGCCATGTCTGTCCCTCACCTCCTGTGGGCTCTCACATGCCATGTGACACTTGGGCAGGGCAAGGTACCTCACGCTCCATTTAAAAACAATATCAACCAATCATTCCTTTTTTCATTGATCAGTAGCATTATGTCATCTATTAGTTTTATTATGCTCCTACAGAAATTCAGTTATATCTTTGGGCTCCAGTCACCCACTTTTGGTTGTTTCATTTCTACATCTTAAGTCAGTGGCATCACTAAATTCTTGTGTCTCCTAAACTTATCCATGAGGCTTGGAGTTTCTTCCATACTTTTATTGAAGCTGATATTTTGACATCTCCGCTCACATAACTACTATCTGTAATGACATCCAGAATGTTAAGTCCTCTATGACCTCTAAGACTTTCTATTTGTTTTACCTATACTCTTTAATAATTAGCTAGAGACCGTGATAGCATTTTGCAATGTGTTTATTCATAGTAAGTCTTGAAATTCCAAATTACTCCTTGATCCATGGGCAGCACAGTGGATGTTGGCATGTATGAAAACATGAATTCCCTAGATGAGAGTAATGGTACAATCAGAAGTGTTTTGAAGAGAATATTCTGCTACATAGTATGGCCTTAAAGTGGATGCAGACAGAGTAAACCTAAGAAGCAAGTTATCCATGTTATTCCATTTCCAAAGCATAGGCTGGCTGGGTGTTTAGCATAACAGTTAAAGCTCCTAGGATTTGTGGAAGTAAATCAGCATTGGCTTCCGCTTAATATCAATCTCTGTGTTAACCCCCAGGAAGATGTCATTCTTTAAAAAAAGCTTTGAAGCCAGATGTCCCCTTTGCAATCAGTAATGCCTTGTGGCACTTTATTCTAATAAAAAGCCATGATCTCTACATTGCAAACTGCATGAGTAGCTTGAGTGGTCATCTCTGTCAAGTTTTTGGTGAGGTATTATGCCTGGTCTATGGCAGCTCGTGAAGCAGCATTGCTGTTTGCATGAGAGATGTAGTGAGGATGAAAAAATATGATGGTGTTATGATAATCATCAAACTTTAGCAAGTTAAGGACATTATTAGTAAAAACTGCCACCAATGACACGTACCATAAACATTCAGTTTACATTTAAAAATTCTGAGATGCTAATGGAAAAATAAAAATGAGCTTCCAGCATTATTTTACTTCAAAGATTCAGGAAGACTGAAATCAACTGTAGGCTGTCTGAAGCATAGCAGCAACAGGCTGCTTATATTGTTATCACTTTCATCTCAGACACAAACATCCTCAACAGAGTACACAAAAACACGCATGAGAATTTGCCTTCTGTTTTATGTTAACCCTCCAATAAATGGTGCATAAGAATTTATAAAATCTCAGGACAGGCTCCAAAGTTACAGAGAAACCCTGTCTCAAAAAAAGGGGGGGTTATAAAATCTAAAAAAAAATATGAAGTTATGCAAAACCTAATTATTATACATTTCTTTTCTGAATTAATCAAGTGGAGAAGTCCTCTGCCCTCTGGGCAGAATTTGAGCTTTGGATTTGTCCTTAGCCAAGATCATTAATATTAGCTTGGCATTATTATAGATTAGACTGCTTTATTTTCAGTGTATTTCTTGGAACGATATTTTTGGAAGCCTTAGATGGGAAATAAACTTCACGTCATAAGTATAAATGAGTTCATAGAGGGTTTCCTACTGTTTTTACAGTTGTTGTTCAAAAAAGCTCTGCAAACACATAGGGGATATTTTATCATGTTTGAGTATAGACTTTTGTTGAGTGTGTTCAACGTAACATCAAATTCAAAATGAGAGACATTAAGGAGATATAAGTTATTTCATAAATTTTCACACATATCCCTTTGTCTTGATGTCATGGAAAGACAAATATTTAAACATTTGGTCAACTTAAACTAACAGAAATAATCAACTTTAATATTTTGTCTAAGTTTCTTTGCCTACAGTATTCAATAGGTAATTCTCATGTATTTGTCTTTAGATCTTTTTTATTTGATTTATAAAATGTTACACTCTTTAGCCTTCAGGGAGCACAAATTCCCCCAACATTTAGGAAAACAAAAAGAGCTATAAGCCTGGTTCTCAAAGTCACAGTTTCTGATGTATTTTGGGGACATCATTGATGCTGTTATGCCTTTTACTTGGAAAAGCTATGAACCTATACTTGGACTGCTAATAGAATTGTTAAACAAACAATGAGAGGTTGGAACAGTGGCTCAGTGGTTAAGAGCACTACCAGCTCTTCCATAGGACCTGAGAGAAGTTCCTAGTATTTGTGTCCAGTGGCTCACAACACCCAGCTCCAGAGTCCATGCGAAGCTCATCTGTCCTTTGGGAAGCAAGCCCCATACTGCACAGAAAAGACTCTCTCACACACATTTCCAAATGAAATCAATTATTTAAAGAATTGACTATGAATACACTTTCTTCTTTCCTTCATTTTTTCCCTGTATGATGAGTGTTTGCATCCTTTTGTTCTATGGGCTGTATATGGGAAGGTAACCTGAAATGCTATTCTATTTTACAAAAATTACAAATCTCTTCCTAGTGACATGAATGGTCAAGCAAATCCAAACTAAAACAAACAAACAAAATCTTCAATGTAACTCCCCCCCCCAAAAAAAGGAGGGGAAAATCAGGGAAGGATGTTTAGGGACTGTCTGACTTTTCCATCCTTATTACACTTTCTTTGCTCACAAAGGAATTTGTGCACTCACAAGGGAAGACATGAAGTGTACTCCCAAGGGGGAAAAGAAATTAGAAGTCATCATTGCTGTACAAGTTTACATCTTATGTCAAAACTTTATAAATTCCCTGCAGTATATTGTGTGACTTAGCACAGTTCATCAATGTGTAAATTTAAGTAGAATCTAGAAAGTAAAAGTCAAATAAATAACATAATGGCCTGGAGCATTTATATATATATAATTTGGAACTTGTAGCTGCAGGATATTTCTTAGACAGTGAATAATCTAAGGAATGGGATTATAAATCTTAGAATCATACACCAGGAACAAAAGACCATCCATCTGGATTAAAACAGTGAATTTCAGATGGTTTTCAAAACTGACAAGTAATAAAACTGCAGTCACAGTGTTTTTAAACAAGGTTATGACATTTCTTAAATTCTACCATACACCAATTTATCACACCTGAGAAGGCCTATCTAAGCACTTTTCTTATTGCTTGAAGGTGGAGGAAATTAGGCTCAGAAGGCAAGCTAAACAATGTCTGTACAGATCACAAAAAGAGTTGTGAAATATGTCGTTCTCCCAAATGCTTGTGTACAAGGGTCACAAATAATTTCTGTGTTAAAGCACCTAGCTTTATTTCCTTTCTTGGCTTTACACTGTCACTCGTATAACTCTGTCTCTTGCTAGTCTACTTTAGTCAGTACCTGCTTCATTTTTGTTTCTTTTTGTGTCAGTTTAATGTTTGGCTGTTTGTTTGTTGAGACAAGGTCTCACTCTGTAGCTCTGGCTGTCCTAGAAATCATTATGTGGAGCATGCTGGCTCAGAACACACAGAGATCCTCCCCAGCACTAAGGTTAAAGGTGGGAGTCACCTTTAACTGGCTTTTCACCCTGATCTTAATGATGTATTTTCGAATCCTGAAAACATGCCCTTGATATGTTTTCCCCAGAGTTGAGATTTGCTACTTGTTTTTGAACCTACTGAAGTATCCCTCCATCGGGAGCTACAGATTTGTGGTCTCAGGCTCCACTGGCCCACTCACTTCTTCAGATGCCTGTGAGTCACTTCACAGTGTATCTTCACCTAGTATTCACTGTAACTATTCAAGACAAATAAGATACAATGGTATTTCTTCATCCAAATAGCTTATATTATAGTGAGATCACAAATTGAAGCTTCGTATTTGGTTCTTAATCTTAATAAATAAACTTACTCATGGCCTCCAGCAAAGTTTTAGCACGTCTGTTTCCGGCAGCGGCTCCATGGCTTCTCCCTGACTCCACCCTTCTCTGCATTTAGTTTTGTTTTGCCTACTTACCTAAGTTCTGCCCTGCTATAGGTCCAAAGCAGTTTCTTTATTCATTAATAATAATCACAGCAGACAGAACAGAAATCCCACATCATTTGTCTGTATTCCTATTATTGTCTGTGTTGTTCTACATGAGCGATTAAAGAAAATATAATTCTACTGTATTGTATTGATAACTCTAGTGCATTAAAAATACTGGTAATAGTATTTATACTGATAAGATTTATACTAATGGGTATAGCAGGAACAATAGACAGTGAGTTCTCTGCTCCCTCTGCTGCATCCGAAGTCAAGCCACAGCCAGAACCCAGGTAAATGCCAGAACCTTCACATCACTAACCTTCCCTCAGCACCTGCCTAGTCTACCCCCAAAGACCCTCCTCTGCTTGTCAACATATCCTGTCCCAGAACTCTGGTAGAAGACCCCATGCTACCAGAGACCATGCAGTTCCATAGAACCCCAGGTGGGTTGGTTGCCCGTGCACCACCCCCACTTTCTTAGTGCTTGCCCAGTCCAACCCCAACTGGTTCTCCCCTCCTCATTACCATATCCTGGCCACCAGCTCCAGCAGAGGCACCCTGTCACCAGAACTACAGGAAGCCTACCTACCCCAAACCTATCCCCACTCAGTGCCTGCCCAAGCTATTCTCAATCACCCTAATCCCCAACTCCAGGCTTAGACTCTGCTAGAGACTCTCCATAGGCCACTCCATAGGAAGGAAACAGAAGCCAAAGGAAGAAAGCACCCATCCAGCAAAGATAAACTAAGCAATCAGCACCTAGACCTATAATTTCCCCCAATCCAGATATCTAGACTCTGGTGTAAGAACACAACAAGCAACAACCAAGAAAATATGTCATCTCAGAGCTCATCTGTCCTACTATAGAAAGTCCTGAATCTCCAAGTACAAAAGCACAAAACCAGCTTTATGGTTTGTGACCTTAAAACCAGCTTTATGAAAATGATTGAGGTTCTTAAAGAAGAAATGAATAAATCTTTTAAAGAACACCAAGAAAGCAAAGAAAACGCAAACAAAGAGTTGAAGGAAATGAATAAAATGATTCAAGATCTGAAAATGGAAATAGAAGCAGTAAGAGAACACAAACTGGGGCAATTCTGAAATGGAAAATCTAGGCACGCAAACAGTAACTGCAGACACAGGGATCACTAATACAGTGCAAAAGTTGGAAGAGAGAATCTCAGGCACTGAAG
Source organism: Alexandromys fortis (assembly GCF_014885135.2). Taxonomy (NCBI): domain Eukaryota; kingdom Metazoa; phylum Chordata; class Mammalia; order Rodentia; family Cricetidae; genus Alexandromys; species Alexandromys fortis. The sequence goes on along the minus strand of NW_026067916.1, from coordinate 5,453,310 downwards.
ATACAACAGAAGAAAGAAATAAATAAATCAAGAACATGATTAAACCTAAATGTTCCAGACACAAAATATCTATGAATTCTGGGAAAATATGAAAAGATGAAATCTAAAAATATAGGAATAGAAGAAGAATCCCAGCTCAAAGTCCCAGAAAATATTTTAACAAAATCACAGAAGAAAGTTTTTCTAACCTAAAATCCTAAAGAAGGACATGCCTGTAAAGATACAAGAAGCTTGTAGAGCACCAAATAAACTAGACAAGAAAAGGAAGTCCCCTCCTCACATCTCATTCAATACAATAAACACAGAGATCAATGAAAGTGGCAAGAAAAAAGGGCCAAGTAACATAGAAAGGCAGATCTGTCAGATTTACACCAGAATTCTTAACAGAGACTCTGAAAAACAAAGGACATTGATACATGTTCTGTGGACTCTAAGAGGTTACAGATGCCAGCTCAGACTACTATACCTAGTAAATGTTTCAATAACCATAGATAGAGAAAACAAAGCATTCCATGATAAAGTCAAATTTAAACACTATTTATCCATAAACCGAGACCTACAGGAGTCACTAGAAGGAAAACTCCAACATAAGGAGGCTAACTATACCCATGAAAACATAGGAAATAAATAACTTCACACCAGTAATACCAAAGGAAGTGAAACACACACATACACTGTCACCACCACCACCAATGACTGCTAATTTTTATTATTTTGATAATAATGACCTAAAACTGAGAAGCTTCTGTAAAGCAAAGGCAACCTACTGAGTAGGAGATCTTCACCAACCCCACATCAGACAAAGGTCTGATCTCCAAAACATATAAAGAATTCAAGAAACTAGACATTAAAACTCTAATTAACCCAATTAAAAAAATGGGGTACTGAACTGAACAGAGAATTCTCAACAGAAGTTCAAATGGCCAAAAGACACTTAAGGTCATGATCAATCTCCTTAGTGATCAGGGAACTGCAAATCAAAACAACTTTGAGATACCATTTTACACAACTGAAAAAGAAAAGAAATTCAATGAATCCATTCCTAATAATATTCTGCAATATTCAGATCAGTGCCTACCCCACAATCACCAGTGGGGAGCCATCCAACAATTGATGGACGCAGGTACAGAGAGCCACAGCCGAACACTAGGCAGGGCCAAGGGAACCATAGGAAAGGAAAGATTGTGGAAAACAACATGGTCAAGTACAGAAACCAAAAGAACATGACCTACAGAATCAACTAAGGGTTCACACAGGGTCACAGAGACTGAAGTGACAAACATGAACCCTGTATGGGTCTGAGTTAAGTCCTCCGCATACACCTTCTGGTTCTTTAACTTATATGTCCTTGTGGGACTCCCAGCAGAGAGAGTAGGGGTTGTCTCTGACTGTTGCCTGCATTTTTTCCTTTTGCTGTGTTGCCTCATCCAGCTTGGATATGAGGACTAGTCTTATTGTAACTTTTTATCACGTGTTTGGTTGACAAGATAGGGAGATCTGCTCTTTATGTGAAGGACATGGAAGAGGAGGGGATTAACGGAGAGGGGAGGTGAGAGGAGGGATTGGGAAGAATGGGGGAGGGAGAAATTGCAGTCAGGATCCAATGTATATGAGAACAATTAAAATAAACAAAATACAAAAGAATACTAGTCAATGAAACAAATGTCAATATTATATATGTTATTTATTTTACAAATTATTTGTATTTTCCAAATTCGCAGTACAGGAATTTTTCATGGTTATATACATAGTTTATTTCATTGTTATATACATAGTTCTGACACACATATTGATTCAACAAATTGTTGGAGAATAAATCAAGCAGGTGTGTGAATAAACCTCCATTGATTTTCACCAGGAATAATTGGAAATGGAGGTGAAAATTTCTCAATTTAGTACTACTATAGAATATTTATGAGACGGGGGAGGAGAGCTTATTACCATTGACAAAACCTGGTTTGCTTCCTTCATTGTGGTGTGGCCTGAACATAGCAGTCTCACATGTAGAATTTCTGGGCAAAAATTCATCCTAGCATGTGTAAAAAGATAGTCTCTTAACATACATACTTCTCTACAGAAATGGAATGGAAAATGATGAATTGAAGGATGTACAGGAGGATAATGTTGTAAGCATGCTTTATTATGTGTTTTCTAACATGGCCTTGGTGACCATACCAATTGGAGATGAAGGATTGTGTTTTATCTTTCCCCATATATGCATGCTGGCCAGAAATAGAAGTATTTGACTTAAAATATATATTTTCATGGGAAAATTGTTTTTAAATGTATCCATAGAATTGAAATCTCTGATAAAATAGTTGCCAATGGGAATTTGAAAAACTGATTGGACGAAGGAGATGGCCCTTTAAGAAGTATTGAGAGAATCTTTGATGGGCTTGGTGTGACAAAATGTGGAAAGAGAAGTTCCAGGATGCTGAATGTTTTCTAACACGTTTCAGTTTTTATAAATGAGGCTATAAATACTGGTTTACTTAAATCCAAGTCTGCAATAAATTTATATTTTATATATATGGTTCAATGAGTACATATGCTGTTGCCTAAAAAGGGAAACAAATCTTCACCTTGTCTTACGTTTGACTAGAAGGATTTTTCATTCAGAAGTTCAATTAAAATCGCCTGTTTGAATCTATTCTTAGTTGTTCTTTGGATAGTAACTGGGAATAAATAAAAAAATGAGGCAGTAACCTAAAGAACTGCTCTTATTCTGAAGCATTGAGGAAGACTCACATGAGAATTCCCAGGACTTCTCAAGAAGCAGACAATCGACTAAATACTTCCATGTTAACAGGTTGTTTCAACAAAATGCTGCAGAAACTCAAATTAAGGAAACTTAAGGAGTAGAATAATCTGAATGTATTAAATTCATGTATAAAATTGTGGAATAAAAGCAGGTGATGAAAAGTCATTGAGTATCACAGCTCTGGGAAGGAGATTCATTCTTACAGTGCAACCAATGCTCATTTTTTTCTTCAAAGGAAAGAAATATGACTAGAAAACTTGAGCTTATCTGCTACAATTTCTTACATGGGCTATGGGATAGGTCCAGTGCAGCGCTTACTAAGTTAATACAACCTTAAGGTGTGAACTTTAGGACTGTAATTAATAAATGAATTAAGAGTCTTTTATATTTACAGAGGAGAGGTAAGGATTATTTTTTTTTTAATTTTCCCTAACACTTTTCCGTGAAACTACAAAGAATATGCCAGAATTTTAAACATAGTGGCATAGTTATTGCTACTTATTTATAGACACCTCTATGTAAAGACGTGGTCTTGCCATGTGCAGTTTGCCCACTATGTGTGGCTTGTTCCTGCCATTGGACACTTTACTCATGTGAGTCCTCTTAGCCCTCGGAGTTGAAACTACTGGATGCTCTGAATATAATCAGCTAATGCGTAACACTTGAATGTGCTTCATTTCTTGCCTCCATTTTCCCAGATCCCGCTGTCTCTAGGGTGGAAGGAAAACACATGAGTGACTCTAGATTCAACATGACTTTCACACATGTACACCACACCCATGTGAGCACACATACATTATCAAAAAGGAAATAATCTCGATAAAGTGTATTTGTGAACATTCCCCAGTTACACAAAAGAAACTAATTACTAGAAAAATATTTACAGATTATAAAGTACGTGATTTTTCTTTCATGTCCTTGAAATGAAAAACTATACCAATAATAAGCACCCTTTATTTGTGATTAAAATTTAAAAGAAACCTCAGTGACCATAAACGAAAGTGAGAAAAAAAATCTTTGAGCAAAGATTTTCTCTCTTAAAAATACTGAGGTTCAGATTACCATTTTTGGGGTATAAGATCATTTCTATTTCTCTTTGCTTTTATTTTGGCCGGTGCTTGAGTAAAGTTGGAGTACTTAGGTGATGTCCTTCTGTGAGAGCTGAAAACACGATCTGGAGAGCTCAGGATCCCGGCTCATCTTATAACACTCATTTCTGGTTTTATTTTTCCCCAATTTTTCCTAATATCAGCATTTGACATGAAATTTTCTTGTTTGCTGCATTGTGAAAACCATGCTACACTCTGCACACATTCCTTTACTGAAGGAAATGAGAGTAGGAAGCAAAAGCAAAGGTTCCTTACGGTTTGTAGTGGAAAGCTGGTGGGAACTGAGAATTGTGGGGGAAATACATGAGAAAAAAAACTGTGCTTCCTCCATTATTGCAATTCTTTGTGGGAGAAAGCAGCTGTCCAAAGGAGAGTAGACAGCTCAGTCCATTGGAGGTTTCCCCTTCTTTACAATTGTTTTTAGAAAGCATTTCAATGTAGTTAGCAAAAAGCTGAAGGCCATCTGGGATCACAATGCTAGATTCTGCTTTACAAGGAAGATACTGAGGCCTCTTCCCTTCCTCATTCAGAACACTGAACGGAGAGGGTACACAGAACATTGTGGCTCGGGTGTATGATCGCCACTTAAAGTCAGGTTTCCTGGACATATGTATACACTGCATTCCCAGCTCTTACAGCTGAGATGCATTAAGGAAAGGCACTGACTAGGTCATGTGTTTATTTTCAATCTAAGTTTGTTCAGGCACAAGTGTTAAATGATTTAATAAATTCTACTGTAGAATTTGTGGCCTTTTCTAGGCTCTGCGTCAAACGCAGTGCTTTTTGGAGCACAGCAAAACCCCACATACTACTAGCAGTGTGTGTACCTGCTTTGTGTCTAAACTCCCACCTTTTGCTGCCATCTTACAAGGTCCGTGGGGGGTGACATGAATCCTGATCTGTTTCCCAGATGCTGAAAGTCGCTATCAAATAACAAGCAACTGCCATACTGTTCATTGAAATGTAAAATCTTTATCCTTGAGATTGAAGTTCAGTTATAAACAGAGGAGGATAAGGGCTATTTTAAATAAAATAATATTATAAAGTTGAGGAACAATTACAAATAACTGGTCTGAAAGTATAGGATATAACTCCAGGTTAAAATCTAAGTGTAACCATATCTTCCTCAAAAAAGTAATCTCTCTCTCTGGTAAACTAAGCAAGGGGATTAATACTAGTACAATTATCTCCAAAACATCATAATTCCTTAAAAAATATTCAACTAATATTATTAAAAATGAAAATATCTACAATGTGTAAAATAAACAGTACTCTTTGTAGAACTTCTGTGGGTACAAATGTGTGTGTTTTTCCTATGGTTCTTTTTCTTATTTGGTTGCTTTATCAGATTCTAATTTGTTTTTTATTTATCTCATTGTATTTTATTTGATTATTATTCCTTATATGCTGCTTCATTTTTTGATGAGAGCCAGAAAGGGTGTGGATGTGGATGGGAGAAGAGGTGGATAGGAACTGGGAGGAGTAAGAGACAAAGAAAACCACAATCAGTATATATTGTAGGAAAAAGTCTATTTTTAGCAAAATAAAAAAGTGAAAATTTCCTGTGTAGATAAAATTCTATTAATTTCTGCCTTCTTCAGAGGATGAAGTCCTGACTTGTGGCAGGAATAATCCAGTTGAAAGAAGCAGAAGTAAGCTAGGAGACAGGCATACCTGTGAGTAATTATTTGGCTTCAGGGCACATCTGTGAAGCTTCTGTTGATTGAGATAACTGAGGTGAAGGGACCCACAGAAAAGGTGGCAGCACCATCCCCTGGGCCTGCGTGGAAAACAACATAAGCAAACTAAAGTTAGCCAAGCACACAGGACCATCTTCTTCACAGAGGCCGCAATGTGATCTGCTCTTGTGAGCTCCTGCTGTGTTGACTTTCTACCCATGATAGACGGGAAAACAGGATCTTAGGATGAAATACATTCTCCCCCAAGTTTCTTTGTTAGGCATTTGTCACCCCAACACGAAAAGAAACAAGGACATAAATATACCACAGAATAGCTGTCATATTCTTATTGAACATATTCTGTAGTTAATTAAATGTTCAAACTCACCCCAATGTGTTTAATACATTTTGATACACCCTTATAATTAAAACCACATTTTTGAGAGAAGATAAGAAATGCTAAGAAATACATTCCAAAAAGCTGATTGTGAAACATTAATTACCATATGTTAGAAACTTTATTAAATAGTCCTGTGTTAATATATGAGACAAACATAGTAAAATTGTTCAGATCAGTATTGTAATGCTCTTACAGGTTCTTTACCTTTCTATGCCTGGCTGCATTCCTCATTTTCACTAGAGAAAAAATGTATTCAAATTAACACGTAGAATATAACATTTAGTGAAACATATCAGACTAGAAATCACCAATTTTTTTCTTAAGCCAGAGACTTTTATAATTTTAAATGAAGTAGAATGGGGGCTCATTGTGTATAGTTACTGATTGTTAGTTTAATGACCATAATATTAAAACAGTATGGAAGTCAGTCTTTCATAATAGAGTAAATATTTATGTCATAGGAGGTCATAGGAGGAATACTATCAATATCAGTATCATACCTGACACATACATTACCGTGTGACTGTGCTTTTTACTTATAGATGGTTTCCATTCTGATGGACCATGGCCTATGCATCTTAGTCATTAAATATTTCAAATATATGTGCTTGATTTTGAAAAAAAAATATATAAATTACCTATTGAGCTCTACAATGACTCAAAAATAACAGATTGAATATCTTTTGTTTGTTTCACTAAACAAATGAAAGGCAAGAGAAAGAATGCTTGTTTGGGGATTAGGTGGGGACATAATCAGTGAAAAGTCTAGGTAAGCTGATTTTAATGTGGCTGAGGTACCTGTGTCAAACTACTTTACAGAATGACCACAGCAATGATACAAGATCCCTCCAGTTCTTCCACTGGAGCATTAAGTCTGTATTTCTACCCCTTAAGTATAGGTGAATTCTAGTAACTCCATTTAACTGCTCGGTGTTACAGATCCTTTATCTATAACCTGAAAATTATAGCAGTAAATGCCTTGCACATTGAGGTGTCATTACACTATTAAGACATTGAAATATATGGCAGTTCTTAAGACAATTTCAGGGACTGACAGGAACATTGTCTGGATAGGCAGAACACTCTAGAAATCCCTTTTCCCCTATCTCCTTTTACTATGGAGCTAGACAATCTTGAAACTAATTCTCAACCTCCATTGCATTTAGAGTATCCTTTGATCTCTGTTTTCTTTCTTGGTTTTCATCAAATTAAACAGAAATGTACTAAGGGATTACATTCAAAAGATAACTTTTTTTACAATTATTTGCTTAGGTACCTAAAGCAATAGATATTCACTATCTATTCAACTTTTAATTTCTTTTTGCCTGTATTAGAACAGTAAAAGAAAGAGTGGTTTGGCTTTAAGGTTGTACATTCAGTCTTTGTTAGGCGTAGTGAATGGTTAGCTTCTGAAGGCATTTTTATGTACCATTTGTGAATGGGATAGTGGTTGCAATCCACTTCCTCCCTGTTATATGTCCACCCACCACTATTGTTACAGTCTGGGAGAGTAGCAATTCCATGGTCGGCTATGTTAGGAAGAGGTACTGTTGCCTTGAGTCTGGTGGTTACATTTTCAGACTAATTCCATTGTAAAAATATCTATTTCTATCCCTGCTTATGTCAAACATGTTACCATATTTTGTGAATATATCCATAAGACTATAAATTCTTACCTTCAGGGAAGATAAGCTTTCTAAAAGTAGCCTGAAAGTTGACAAGATCTATAAACATTTACGTAGGAATCATAACCACAACCCAAAATAAACAAACATAGGAAACCATAAGGGTGGCTAGTGAAGTTTAAAACAATAATAAATATGCTCACTCTGCTACCAGAAGATAAAATAATAACAAAGTTGGTTACACAATTATATATGATGTTTCTCCACATGGTTATTTGTTTTTCCACCGTAAAGAGACTTAACTCTTTGCTGTTGAAGTTCCTAGGCATTTTTGAGCCAAGAGAGAAAAGGATTTTAAGAATAAAGGCATATATGAATAGACTATAAAGTGGTCATAGACAAAATAGGCTCATAATAATTATGTTAATTAGTTGTTCATGTTCTGTTTGAGGATACAAAACATTGGTATATTCTAAACATGTGGAAATAAAAATGCAAAAGGAGCACAGATTTTGTGCATTTGTTTCATGTTTTTCTTCTGTCTTTTACTCACTCGTACAAATTGTCTCTATGGTCTTTTCTCTAACGTGGAGACTGTGAACTACAAAACCATAGTCAGAACTCATTGTTTTCTAAGAGAAAGCTAACAATCTAGAATGAAAAGGAAGATACAATAATTAGGAACTACAGCTCATGACAATGAGAGAAACAGCATTACCATCAAATTGCAATTCATAATTAACATGATTGGTTTCAAGACTAGGGAGCTCAAGAGAAAGCTGGAAACTAAAAAGCTAGTATGATTAATTATTTAGAGGAAGAAAAATTAAAATTTTCCTGGGACTATGCTGCACAAGTCTATTCACCCCAGACAGGGATCCAGGACAGATCAAAGTATGGATACCACCAAATTACAACTAGGTGAACCAGTTAGTTTTCTTGGGGATACTTACAGGAATATGGATATACTGGCTGATTTTGCGTGGCAACTTGACACAGCAGAGTCATCAGAGGAAGGAGCCTCAGCTGAGGAAATGCCTAGATGAGATCCAGCTGTAACACATTTTCTCAATTAGTGATCAATGGGGAAGAGTCCAGCTCAACACGGGTGGTGCCATCCCTGGGTTGAAGGTCCTGGATTCTATAAGAAAGTGAGTTGAGCAAGTCAGGGGAAGCAAGCCAGTAAGCAGCACCCCTTCATGGCCTCTGCATCATACTGCCCTGTTTGAGTTCCTGTTCTGCCTTTCTTCAGTGATGAACAGGGATGGGGAAGTGTAAGCCACAGCAATAGAAACCTTACCTTAAACAATGAATGAATGAATGAATGAATGAATGAATGAATGAATGAATGAATCAGGAGCAGAAATGCTTCATCGCCAAGGCCCACCCCAGCCCAGCCCAGTGACAACTCACAAAAGTAAGGAACAGCATAGCTTGTGTTAGCTCTACAGGCTGAAGAGTTTCCTTTCTAAGTGTCTGAGTTGATCCAAACCCCTTCTCAGCTGGTTTCTGCTTCTCCCAGACAGTTCCTACTCTAGTCTCAGAGTCTTCTTTGCTGCTGGTCTTATTGTTTCCTCTGGGAAGGAGACACCTAGTGAATCTGGTCAATTTCAGGGACATCCTGAGGCTATTTTGAGTTGTTAGCCTTCCTTCTTAATGAGTTTCCTACATGATAGAGTGTTTAATTTTCAGAGGAAACTGTTACACAGCAGCTGGGGCTCTGACTGGAATTCTGTGGAAATAAAAGACTACTAGCTCCTGTTTTGAGAACTAGTCTAAGTTTGTGAGGAAGTATGGAAAGAGGAAAATCAATGGAGAACATAAGACCCTGAGCTCTGAGTGTGTTTAGGGCCTTTAGAACAGACAAACAAGCGTCTGGCACAATAAACCCTTGCTGACACAGAGATATTGTCCCTTTCATATACAGATCCTGTTAAAATCTTGGTACTGGACTTAAAGTCTGATGTGCTATGACCTTGAATGAGCCTCACTCATCTTCCCAGATATTTCCCAGAAATCTTGCCAAGGCTTGTTACCTTTAGCTCTGAGCGGTGCATTCTCAGCACTCAGGAGGCAGAGGGAAGAGGGTATCTGCGAGTTCAAGGCCAGTCTGTTCTGTGTAGTGAGTTTCTGAGCAGCCAGGACTACCTAGAAAGACAATCTTAAAACAAAACAACCAAAAGACTTCCTGTTACTTACGGCAATGATATCCTACAGTTCTGGATCCCTGTGCTGTAGTAGATGCTTATCTCAACTGTCATCCTATCAGGTACAAATCAGGAACTACTGTTATGAAATTTAGTAACCCTATTCAACCTTCAAAGAAAATAGCTTCAAATCCTCATAACATATCGCACACGCATGCGCACAAGAGAGACTGACTGACTGGACCAACTGTTGTATTGACAATGAAATTTGGCTGTCTCTCTCAGAGAAGCCCATAACCCAGCTCTCAGGCATGTAACTTTTTTTCCCCTAAGTCTCATTCTTTCTCTTAAGCTTTTTATTAAAATCTATGTTGAAATGTTTTTTTAATGAGAATGCCAACTGTTACATATTGGCCAGTCTTCAGTTGATTTTATTCTTTAAACGGTGAAGGCTAGTTTGTCTGAGTCCCAGACACTAAAATGTTAGGGGAACTCCCTGGGCTGCTGCAGGGGAGAGCATGGAACTACTTCCTTCTCCTTTCAAGCCCTCCCAGATGATAGTTCTCAATGTCCTGCCTGGTGTGTTGAGACCCATCTCTATCTCACCAGCTGTGCAGTATTGAGACATCTGTCTACAGAAGTCTTTCTTGTAGTTCTGTCTGACATCTCAGGCTTTGAAACGTTGAGTAACTGATAAGATCATATTTTCCCTTATTTGACTGTCCTCCAGTACAAACCTTTGAACTCAAAGTCTCAAACTGGGTTGTTTGTGCAGACAACACTGCTGAGCTATATCCCTTTTTAAAGACCATAAGTAGAGAACACAGAGAGCCCTCCCAACGAACAGAGGTTTCACCTTTCCCTCACACCGAAGTCAATAACCACTCTATGCAGTAAAGACCATTGAGGGATATGCGTTTGCTTTGTTTGGAAGTATTCCAGTTCTCGCCTGACTCTAGAAGTAATTTTGAGATGCTTTGTGTATTTCTCCTTCAATAGTCATGTTACAGTTGCACTTGTTTTTTTTTTCAATTTCCCAAACAATAATCTTTGTTTTTTTTTTTTTTTTTGATAATTAACTGGTACCATCTTCACCATACTCTTCTCTCTGAAAATTCCCCAGACATGTGTTTGAATGGATTTAATTTATTTCATTGCTGAGCTCTTAGTCAACATTTAATTCTCTTGAAGTAGGGTATCTAACTCTCCTTCTCTCTCTCCCTTCCTTCCTTTCCTTCTTTCTTTCTTGCCATCTGACCTAGAGCCTTGCATTCCTTTCTCTTTTCTATGTATAATTAGTACCTGACAAACAGCCACAGAAATGAATACATATTGTCTTCTCATACACTGTTTTCTTTTTCTGTGCTTTGTCACAAGTCTGCAAAATATGTGAAACATGGGACCAAATTATTCCATTTATGCACCCATAATCCCTTAATCATCAGCCCCACACTGAAGACTGTGGGAGACAGCTATTTAATATACTTAATGTATTTATTGGTATATAGAATGTTGTTGATACCAATATTAACCAAAACAGAATGAACTGAGAATGTACTGAGAAATCTTTTAGAAAAAAAATCAGTATGGTAGATTTTCTGCTAAGTAGTAATGTTCCATACATTTTGTAACTACATTACATTTCCTTTCACAAACATAATATCATAATATGACATTATTCAATGAGGTAGGTGTTCCTAGGCCACAGAAATGGTACCTAAAGACTTTCAGTAGTTTAAAATAAAATATAGAAAAGCTACGAATAAACTCAAATAATAAAAGTCATTTCCCTGGAACAATGTGCTCAAGGACAAGCCATGGGCACAGATATGAGCAGTTTCCAGTGGCCAGATTCATCTAAGGAGTTAGGGAATTCAAACCAACGTAACTTTCTCTAAGATAAATTTAAACTTCCTTTTATAGAGATACACAAATAGCATCATTCAAGAAATACTTTTGAGAAAGAGGAGGAAAGAGGGGGTCCTTGCACATTCTTAATTGGAATCTAGTAAAGCTGTTATGACAAAATATGAGGTCGCCTAAAAAATAAGGAGGTTTATGATATCATGTCGATGAGACCTTGTGTTGTTACAACAGCTTCTGATGTTACCAGGAGACATAATCTCATAGCATACTCCTGATCTTCTGGCTCTTAACACTCTTTATTTCCCCCTTCTTCAATGTTCCCTGAGCCTTGGGAAGGGAGAATTTACTTTATTATCAAAAAATCAAAAACAAAAATAGAATAAATGAATGCGAGAACTACTATATGATCCAGATATTCTACTATGAGTGTATATCCACAGGAAATGAAAATGCTGTTTCCAAACAACTTCTGCACACAGATTCAACACAGCACTGTCCACAACAACTAAAAGATGAAATCATTAAACATTCCTCAATGAATAATAGGAAAAGATACATGGAAAAGATTTATCTAGAATACTGATGAGTCATAAAACATAAAGAAAGTCATAAAGGCAACCAGTTTGAATCTATATATCGCAAAATTAAGTGAAATGCCCAGGAATAGAAAGATAAGTAAGGTATGACATCACAAATGTGTGAATCTAAATTATAGATCTAATCTGTGAAATCTGAAAGGAGCTCACAGAAATGCATATTTGAGTGATAATCTAAAGGAGAGAAAGAGGGAAGATTTACCAGAGGGATGTTGTTGAGCAGTGCTTATAGTTTTTATAACTATGTAGGAACAAGAATTTCTTGTGCTTCTTTGTGGCACAGTGAATGAAGTTGGCATTTTTGTAGTTTACATTCAGTGAGTTTGAAAAAAGGGTTTTAAATTTCATGGTTAAAACTAGTACCTATTTGAAGCAATACTTATTCTCAATCTCACATTTTGTAGGAAACAGGATATATAATTCATGTGAACACTGGATATTTTGTGTATCTGCCAATTATGAAATTAATTAAAATATATTTTTAAGTTATTCCATAACAAAGTAATATGAAGAAAGTTTTATTTCTATATCTTTAAAAAGCTCGCAAAGCCATTGATGTTTATTTATGAACTTATTTGAAAGCTTGCCTAAAACAGCTATGCTTTACTGGTAACCCCTGGAAAGAAACTGAGCAAGGAAAGCTATATCAACAGGTGATTCGCCTCAAAGTCAAGTATCAGAAAAAAATTATCTCAATAAAAAGAGCTGATTCTGGGAAATATTTTGAATTTTAAAAACTTCAATATTTATACTAAGGTATAATAATGTTTTCAGATAAAATTTTTGAGGTTGTTTTTACACTGATAACAACTATTATCAAAATCATTCTAAATCCATAAAATATATAATCTCCTCATGTATATTTGAATAAAATGTATACAAAACTAACCTTTAGCTTCAAAGTTCAGGTATAAATATTGTCAAACCTAAAAACTTTGATTCACATTGCTGATTTTTTGCCAAGATATGATAAGAAACTACATCAAGCCAATATTCGGAAAACTCTGTTTAAATGTTTGGTTTAAATAGTTGGTTTTGCAAGGCATACCAGCTTTATCAGAAGATCTGACTTGAAAAAATAGTTTTAAAAAGTTGGAAGCAAGTTTCTGTCCTTGCTAAAGAAATACTTTGAAGGGAATAATATTTATGTAGTATGTGCCATACATATATTTTACGATTCACTGGACGCAAAGTAGGCACTCAAATGCTTACTGATTATTTGATTTATTCAGAGGGAGTAAAAAATATATTTTAGGAGAGAACAAAAGATTACATTTTCTACAAGGGAATGGAAAATCACTCCTGTATGTTTGGCAACTAAGGAAAATTAAATTGGAAACCCAAGGTATTTAATATTTATGGAAAATGGTTCTGTTTTGATCATTACAATGCCCACTGTTGAATTTGCTGTCAGTTCCACCTTCATTTTTTTTCTAAGTGAAACTACTCCTTCCATTTATTATAAGCTAGTTGTACATTTATTTGATGGAAACTCTGAAGCAAATTGTTTTCTCCAATCATCAATGAATGCACAGAGGGTATTTACTCTCTGAGATTTGCCAGCTGGTATTTTGAGTATCACCAAGACGATAAAATTCAATTAAAACTTCTACCTTTGAACATGAGTGAAGCCACACAAAGATCATTGAGGCAGTATGGGACTGTGCCGAGTTCCAAGCATTGCCAGTTCAACTCCCGTAAATCTTAGCTGGATGTTCTCAGGGTGTTGTGTTTTCGTTTCTTCCTCTTTCAGATTTGAAAACCCTGTGTGTGTTAAAATTTTTGAATATTAAAAGAGATAAAATTGATGACTACCTAATACATACCAGAGCACCAACTATTAAACAAAATTGTCTCAATCTTCTCATTCCAAAAAAAAAAAAAAAAAAATCACCCAATGAGAAAATGCACAGTGTTACATTTTACTTTTAAGAAGGTGTATCGATTGGAGCTGATTTTACTGTTTGTTTTATTCTTTTTATCCCTTGTTCCTTTGTATTAACAAAAATCAGTTGTAAAGTAATTTAAGAATGAAGTGTAAGTGTAGTAGCATTACAAAAGTGAAACAATCTGAGAAAAAACGTATTTCAACATGATGTGTTATAATCAAGATTATGTCATACCAAGCCATCATAGAATACAAATCAAGTGTTTTTGATATTTTATGTCCATTTAAAGTAAAATAATGTAAAGAAAGTGAAAGAAGAACCAGCAAACGAAGGTGCATGTAAGTTTTTTATGTATGTATATATGTATGTATGTGTTATTATTATTATTATTATTATTATTATAGCATACATGTTTCACTCAAATCTGTGCATGTAAGTGTGGACTTAAGCTTAATTCTTCTACCTACAGAACTGTGACGATATATTCCTTCAGTCACTTCACTGGATCTCCTTGACTGCTCACTATCTTAGTTGGGGTTTCTATTGCTGCAATGAAATACCATGACCAAAATGCAAGTTAGGTAAGAAAGGATTTATTGCTGTTTATCACTGAATGAGTCAGGACAGAAACTCAAATAAGGCAGTATCCTGGAGGCAGGATGCAGATGTAGAGATCATAGAAAGGAACTTGTTACTGACTTGCTTCCCATGGTTTTCTCGGTCTGCTTTCCTATAGAACCCATCCCAGGGAAGGCACCACACGCCATTAATCACTAAATGAGAAATATTCTCACACATCAGACACTTTACAAATCGAAAGAAATGAGGCAATATTCCTAGCCCTACCAGATACTTGTTATAGAAATAAGAGTGTTTCCAATCTCTTTTAATTCCTGGGGAAGGAATTTGTATGAGTTTTTGTGTGTGGGTTTTCTTTCTCTCTTCCTTTTTTTTCCCTTTTTACCACATAACAGGTGCATTCTTTCCAATTTTACCGTGCATATTTCTGGATTAAGAACAGGTGTTGTATCTCAGACATTTCCACAGCTGTATATTTAGAAGTAAAATAAATATAATACAGTGAGTATTTTATAGTAATATAAAACGATTTTTATAGTAAATGCCATGCGACTATATCTGAAGTGATCTGGGCATCATGAATCATTCTACTACAGTCTTGGATTTTGAATGAAACCTAGCAGATTGCAGATACTGCTCAAAACTGATTCCCGGACGGGGGAACTTAGGACTCTGAAAGAGAACATAGATATCATTAACATCTATGCATTTTTATTCTTATTCCCAGAAATTGGAAGCAGAAAATGATACTAGCTTGCTCAATTTCCGACAAATATATTCAGTAACCTCCCACCAATCCTGATAGCTAATAGCTTCTACTAGTGACCCCCTAGCCAAGAAAGCAAGTGATTAATTTAAAAGAGATAATTGGGCACACATCAAAACCATAAAATTCACTGCTATTTATAATATTTAAAAGTTAGTCATGTTTGTGGAACAGAAAACCCTTGACAATCAGTCCATTTGCTTGAGGATCACTTCTATTGGCTGCTTGCTGAGAATTTCTAAGACTCCAGCACAAGCTTTGAGATAAATAACAGACAACTTAAAAAATTAAAGTCAGTAAAACATCATGATTGCTTTGGTATAAAATTAATTTGACATTTTACATTCCTGATTTTGCTTGATTATATGCTTTTTATAACTGTTCTAGAAAAAATATACACACTATTGCCCTGTATGGTTAAAATATTTATACATTGTGTTGATATATGTAAGCGTACATTGTTGGGTGGTCTTTAATTTCAGTCATAATTTGAAATTTCATTCTAAAAGGAACACATTTTTCATTGTGGTTTATTAAGAGAATGATTGAAAATCATTGTAAAAAGATCATATTTTAGAGAAAATAGCAAAATTGGATATGAAAATCATGGTTTATTTTGTTTCAAAAATTCCACTGAAGAGAAATGGCAATGCATAGAAAAACATGATTCGTGTCCCTCCAGACAAAGATTCCTGACCTGTTCTTTTATGTTCTACAACATCAGGATGTTTATAATGGATACTTAATTCTTTATTTGGAGAAGATGGGCTCTGCCTGGGTCTCCATTCCCTGTCTCCTTTCCTTTCTTCTTGCTCCCTAAAAGATGTTTACCACTGTGGATTACTGATTACTATTTATGTCAAAGTAGGACTTACTCGGAAGTTGAGAGAAAGAAAATAGGTATCTCAGCAAATGTGTCCTAGATAAATTTTTTAACTTAAAAAGATTAGAAAGAAATAACAAAATAATATAAATAAATCAGTGGAATTGGTTAGTGTCTTGATAGTTCTTTGAAAACACATTCAGAGAATGGAAATATATTGTGGAGATTATAATATCTCAACTTTCATTCAAAGTTGGTACTTTTATCTGAGCTTGCATTTCAGATTAATCAGGAACTCTGTAATAAAGCACTGAAAATAGCTCATAGAATGGATATTGCCAGAGGGAAGGAAGCCCTAACACACGTTAGGCAAGCACTTCCCCACTGAGCTATATCCCAAGGTCCACCTTGGTCTTTATGCATGAACTCCATGAGATAAAAATGACCACACATAGCACAGGCCAAACCGTGTTGGAGATGCACTGTTTATCTTTATATCTATAGAATTCTTTAAGTCACAAGTAGTGATAAAGTATGGGGAGCTGAACTTTTCTGAACTACTTCAAATTAGAACAAGTATGTTAGGACTTTTAAGAGTGCTTTATGACATCATAATGAATTCTGGTTATGATAGTACATTTTCTGAATGGGAACTACTCAGGACTTACCTGTCATCTGGTTGACGTTGTCATTCCCATGGGACCTCTTCCCTTACATGTTGAGCTCTTGACAGAGGTTTCAGTCCCACCAGGTCCCACATCCACTTCACAGACGTCTACATTAATTACACAGAGGTCTACAATAATTACAAAATGATTGGCCTAGTAGCTCATGCTTCTTATTAACTATATAACTTATATTAGCTCATAATACTTGTCTGTGTTAGCAACGTGGCTTGGTACCCTTTTTGGGCAAGGCAGACACATCTCACTTGCTCTGTGACTGGGTGACGACTGCAAACTGAAACTTTCCTCTTCCCATAATTCTCTACTTACTGCCTGGTCGCCCCACCTCTACTCTCTGCATGATCTCCCTGCCTCTACTTCCTGCCAATCAGCATTTTATTAAAAATAATATGAGTGACTTGATAAAAGACCATTATCCCACAGCACTCCCCCCCCTCTTTTAAAAGAAGAACTCTGAATCTAATATCCTTTGTTTAGCTTGTCTCCTGACCATTATCCATTTTCAGCTACATTGTTGTTTTAATCATGAGATTAAAGACATCGAAGAAGCTCCTTCTGAGGTTGGTTAGGCGTTTGGGCAAGAAACTGCTCTTGCCTGGACTGCTTAATGAACTGGACATGCAGGACCCACAGAGAAATGACTGATGAGCTTGCCTAAAGGTGAGACAGTCCTTCCTGGTTCCTGTTTCATGAAGGAGTCTGCCAGACATTCTGCAGGACATGACTGACAGACTGCCATTAGATGCAAAACAGTCTTTCAAATTTCCTGCTTCCTGGATGATATGGGCCCGTAGGATGAAAACAGAAGAACTTTGGGTGATTATCCAGGCAGTGAGATGTCTCTGTTATTTCTAGAGTTTTGGAAGTTTCTTACAATGCACTTCCTGTTTACATAAGTAATATATCCTTCTGGAATCTTTGATGGATTTGAAGAATTTATAGTTATAGTTTTCCTTAGTTATAATAAAAGATTAAGTAGATATAAATATTGTAATTATAATTCTTGCTTAATAACTGTTTTGTTATATATAATTTTACTATGTTAAAACTTTCCTTTATATTTAAACAGAAAAGGGAAGGTGAGGTGCAATCCTCCTCTCTATGTTGCAAATACCATTGATTAATAAAAAACTGGCTTTGCCTATAGCAAGGTAGAATTTAGTTAGACTTAGAAAAATAAACTGAATGCTGAGAGAAAAGAGGTAGAGTCAAGGAGAAGCCACAGCGCTGCTGCTGGAGACAGACATGCTGAAATTTGCTGGTAGGCCACGACTAATGGCACAGATTAATGGAGATGGGTTAAATTAAGATATAATTGGTAGCCAATAAGAATCAAGCTAATGGACCAAGCACTGTTTTAAGTAATATAGTTTCTGTGTGATTATTTCAGGTTTGAGATGCCAGGCAGTCAGGAAAAAAACAAGCAGCCTTCTTCCTCCAACAAGCTGGAGTTACAGTAGTTGTGAGACAACCACATGGGTGTTGAAAATGGAACCAGGCTCTTGTTTGAATCTTCAAGTGCCTTTAACTGGAAACCATCCCTCTAGTCTCTGTCTACATTGTGTGAGAACTGAAAATGTAGAATCAGAGAGCCAAAAAGAAAATACCTTTCAAGGAATTAACATCTTGTCACAACTAAAGAAATCGGTACCAGGTCTTTCAACATGATGTTTCTGCAAGGGGCCAGAGACCTCCAGATCAATGCCATTCACAACATACTCCCTTACTTTTGATGCTCTGTTTAGAAATAAGAGACAAAAAGAATGCCATGAATAATACTTTCCATCTGGTTTTCATATCTTGAGACATTAGAATCTAAGATGAAACAATGGGTCCATTGTCTTTCTGCAATTTAAATTCAAATAATTGTAAATTCACAGTAAATCATCAGCAAGTGTTAGAGAAACTCATTTGTGTTGTAATAGACAGTAAGAATACCCAAATTTAGCATATTAAGTTATCAAATCAAATTTAATATTAAATTTAAAAATTAATTGAAATGTCTTATAACTGAAGCAATTTATAACTTTTTTCTTCATTTGGTATCATTATGGTTTATTTAAAAATATATTATAATCTATGGGCCTATTTCTTGACTATTAATTATTTGGGTTAATTGACACAGAGCCACCTTCAGCCTGCTGGCCCATAAAGTGTTGTAATGTAGAGGTGGAGGAAGGTGCACATAGTTCAATGGTTTGGGGAGTAAGCTGGCTATCCACTCCAGCAACCATGCTTACTCCCTATGCATATAACTGTTTATATGGACAACCATACTATAACCATTAAGCCCCATGGACCAATATGCTTTCTGTATTGTCCTGTGATTGTATTTTGTATCGGTTGAAATGATCAGTGCCTACAGTACTAGTTTCAATTGAGAGCTATTAAAAAAGATCAAAGCCTGTAGATGACTGAGATTCAGTCATCTTGTGACTTTCTCATATAGCATACTATTTGTCTTGAAAAATGTCATAAAGCTTTATCTCATGTAGGTTAGAGAAGTGGTATGCAGTAAAAAGAAAAAGAGCCACTGGTGTAGTCGACTTCACTTGGAACTCCACAATTTATCCAGGCTTTCTGTATATTATTTGGTCTGGCTCTATGTGAGAAGTTTGTATAACTCTATGTAATCCAGAACTGGCACAAGTCACAACCTGGTGTTACTAACCTGTGACAGCCCTGTGGTATGAATATACTATACTGTTACCTTTTTCAATATCTTAAATAATATTGCTTCTAATATTATCTTATTTTTGTCTTATTACGTACTTTTTTCTAATTTATTAGTTGATATATTCTGTCTACTCCCTGTCAATTTGTAAATAACAGATACACAATTACTATCTCAATTATCTTCAGTATTGATTTTTGATGAATCAATATGTATCAATATGAAAACTCAGTATGAATTTTGCCTTTGCAACAGTCACCTAGTCACTGAAGGATACAGTATCTGTAATTCATAAACCAGTATTCATGCTTTCACAGTCACTCATGAGCATATGTAGAGTGCTGAAAAATTGCAGTCACTTGAAGCCAACATCCCCATGACATCAAACAAGGCAGTCCTCTCAATTTCTTTGTTCTCTTATTGTTGACAGAGTCTCTTTGAGGTCTTTTTTAGCATCATGTTTTTCACATTCTTTATGCTTTTCATTGTGAGTTTGCACTTTAAACCCACCAGCAAGAAGAGTCCTGAAAAGCTGTCTTGTTTCTAGGATCAAGAAGATACAGGATGCACCCTGCTAATAAAACATGTGACCTGGGCAGTTTTGTCCAAATACGAGTCACAGAGATGCTGGCATTGAGCTCATAGCTAAAGAGCTGACAATAAAACACGCAAGGCAATGGTAACACCCACATAGTCTCTGGTACTCGTGAGAATTTTTTCTGTACATGTGGAATTTCCCTTTGAGTGTGATGCTCAAGATTGTGCTACACTATGCTTCCTTTATTGTTCAAACTCTTCTTTTCACAATGATAATCTCATGATTTGAAACAATTGAAATTAAAAGTCAAGTTTATGATAAAGTGTTAAAAATATATCTCTCCAGCCTCATATCTTAAGAATCAGATTGGTTTATTTTTAGCAAAGGCAATTATCAGTGAATTCGATTTCTTCATTCACTGAAATATTCATTTCCCACAAGACTTAAGTCATTGCATTTGTTTCTCATTTTCAGCAACACATTACCACTCTGCAGAAGAGCTGTGTCTTTAATTATTACGCTCTGTATTGGGGGATACTGCTAGGAAATACGCACTACCAGGACCAAGCAAATGGGGAAAAGAATGCCTTTGAATTCCGTTTTCAGCTACATTGTTGTTTTAATAATGAGATTAAAGATGGGAACAAATAAGACCTAATAAAAAGCCTGGCAGCAGTGACAAAGGGGTGTTCTGCAAATACTTAAAGGTTACTGAGGAATACACTGGGTATACCCAAAGCTTTGTCTATTATCTGCATGTGAATTCCTCCAAAGGGGAGCTCCAGGAGGAGCAGGGTTTTCTTGTCTCAGAAAGGAACTAAACTTCTAGGAGGGGAGAAGACTCAGAGTTTGCTTTGCATCAGCCTTCTGTGGATCACACTGCCAAGGAAACAATGATGGGCAAAATCCCTCCTGTGAAAGTGTATTTCTAGACACCTGTTTTCAGTTTTTTCTCAAAATTACTCTCAGATAGATGAGAGAAAACTGTTTGATCACAGGCACAATATGCTTTAGGACAAGTGTCTTAAACTTTACCGCACACCAAGGAGCCCTGATTATTCCATAAATGCCCAATCAGCAAATGTCACCAAGCCATTTTTTTTTTTTTCTGCTCAGCCCTCTAGAGGATAGTTGGGGTTGTTTAAAAGACTAGACGGTGAGGAACAAAAATCTTTTAAGGGGCAGTGGTTTTATTCTCTCTCCTACTTAGCACATGCACACATATATCTGTTTTTTTGTATACATTTCAACAATGAATTATGTATAGAAACCATAAATTTACTTATGAAAAAGAGAACAAGTGCTATATGAAAGAGAAAACATATTAAGTATTGCCTCATCATTAGAAAGTGTTTAGTATTGATTTGTGTTATTTAAAAACCAGCCAGGAAGCACCCACCTGAATTTAGATGGTGGGTCCTCTTTTCCCAGCTGATGTACTTATTCACCATTCTTACAGTCTTTAGATCTTTTCTGTTTGGCAAACTTCCTTCTCATCACTAGGAGACAACTTAGAGAGCCACCAAAGCAAAGCCAGACTGAATGTGTTTGACTTAAAATTTCACATTCTTGTTTTAATAATGAAGTTAAAGACATGCAAAACCCAAGGCAAGTGTGGGGCCCGAAGACACTGAGAATGGAGTGGTGAGCAGATGTCGAAAAAGCACTGAGAACTACACTTGTGTACAATTGTCTTGAATAGGATTCAGACACCACAGAGAGGCAGACAACCCGATGTCTTCTTTGAATGCGAGGTTTATTGTTCACATATCCCAGCACAGAAAAGAAGCAAAGGAATTTACAGCAAATGAAGGTAACTAAGTAATCTAGCTCTAAATGATGTGGCCAGTATTGGGAGGCAGAGCACATTCACAGGCAAAGGGTAGGGATTATTGGCACAAGTGGGTCATAAGAACTTTTCCCAGTGCACAGCAAGCCATCAAGTCTGCATCCCTGGGGAGCAAAGGACAGTGAGTAACGAAGGGGTACTGGTTCTGCGGCTGGTGCTCCTTGAAAGTGATGTTCCTTGAGAACAGAAGTTAGCTGATCACAGACTCTGTTGTGCTTATCTAGGCCAGCCGGAGTGCAGAACACTAAATGATCACCAAAGTCAGAGTCAGGCCAGAGGCAAGAGGTCGAGCGGGAGATGTGGTCACCTGAAGCGCCCCTGATTGCTATGCATTGAGGTATGTTGGAGACAGTCAGTTGATCTGTCTGGAGCCTGGGTTTTTAAGGTCTTTGAGAAGCTTCTTCCATCTTTGCAAACCTTTTGTTTCCTGCTTCTTACTGATGCCGACCGCAGGCCAGGGTTTTGCTGGTTACACCCAGGTGCTCACTTCTGAAGTCAGTGTATTCAGATGTAGTGTTGAGTAGGAATGTCTCCAGCTTTGTTTCCTGTATTTTCTGTTGATTGTACTACTGAGCAATAGTGGTCATTATCCCCTAATCGAACAGACACAGAGAATAGAATGGGTATTTATTCTGTAGGTAAGGGTATTTACTATTAATGACTTTTATTTATAAAATATTGTCTTATTTTGCCAAAAATGAAATGATGTCTTTTAAACTAGTGATGTTAATTATTGCACTTATTTTCATTTTCCTTTGGAGAAGAGGGAAGAAATAAATGCAGAAATATAACTTTCTAACAGTTTTGTATTTTAGAAGGATGGTCTTTAGTTGATGCCAGCGAGAACTCTAACCTCAGCCTTTCAGGACACGGAAACTAGGGGTGATGAGGAAAGACTGTAATTCCAAAGCTTTGTCATTCCATTGGTCTTGTAGAGTTGTAGAAATGAACTAATGGTTCTACTATTAGAAGGAGGAAGAGTCAAGGAGGGTGGTCTTTTATTTTAATGAGAAACAATCATCGCAGTTACAGCAGACTTTCTCTTTTTTGATGTCGTACTATTATTATCAATTTTTAAGTAACAAAGCTTTTGTGAGAAATGAAATAATATATGTTAAGGTAATAGTCCTGGTGCTTTGTTTTGTTTTGTTGTTCTGTTAACTTGACATACAGTAAAAATATCTGAGAAGAGGAACCTCAAATGAGAAATTTCTTTCACCTTATTACCTGTAGGAAAATCTGTCAGTCTTTGTTTTGATTTATGATTGATGTGGAAGGGCCTAGCCCTCTATGGGTGCTACCACTTTTGGGTAGGAGCAAGTGTCTCTGCAGGGCTCCTCCATGGGTTTCTCTTTGTTACTGCCCTGTCTTTTCCTTGTGACAGAATGTGACCTTCAAGTTGTAAAATGTAATAAATTGTTTTCTCTTCAAGTTGATTTTGGTCAGGTGTTTTCCAAACCCAATAGAAACCCTGACTAAGACACCAATAGTATGAATAAACCTCTGCAATTTCTCACTAGCAATGGAATAATCAAAGCTAAAACTTCTGGGACTTATCTAAAAGATACATCTAGATCGTCCAGAAATGACCTGTGAAAGAGTTTTCTTTTTTTTCCCTGTATAAAATGACACATTCTTTTGAATTATACATGGGATTGAACTATAGAACATTTCACAAAGTTATTTGCCAAAAGCTAAAAACAACATATTCACATAGGGAAAGGTTCTAACATTTATGGAAAATAATTGATAATGAAAACAAATAGAAAACAATTAATGCCATTCATGATGTGCATTCAGGGTTGGAAAGCATTTTCTAGGTAGGGTCAGAGAGCAAGTACTCCAGGCTTTGGGTACCACACAGTTTCTGTGACCACTGCTCCACTCTGCCATTGCAGCCTGAAAATAGCCACAGAGAATGTTCTCAGTGACTGAAGCAGCTCCTCTTACAGCGTCAACTCCTGGAAGCATCTGCTCACATCCACCCAGGGGCCACAGTTCATTCACACCTTGTACTGAGCACAGATAGTAGGATAATGCTGGATGTTTTACTGACAGTATTACAACAATGCATGGAAAGATATTCAAAGAGCTACACATAGGCTGGCAAATTTGGAATTCTATTTGAAAATGAATATCAACTTATTCATTTTCTTAACAATTTTTCCAATAACCCAATCTCAAACAACCTGCTTTTACCTAGCAGAAAAAGATTTTCAAGGCACAAGGTCTGCCCTCTGCAGAGCAAGCATGGATGAAAGTTTAACTGATTATTGTACTTCAAGAAAGATAAAACAGAACATAAAAAAAGGCTTTAATGTTCCTATTAGAACGATCAAAGAATTGGAAGGATCTCTTCATCAAGATACACACGAGTAATTAAGATCCTGTAATCTGGAATGAATAAGAGGCGAAGTGTCTGAATTTATTAGAAATAACTTTGGAGTTGCTAATAGGTTACATCTGGTTATTAATACACTCAAGGCTGCTTGGGGAGTCTGTTCTATTTAGTTTCTTCCTGTCCATTAAGAACAAGTCACAAACAAAGAATAGTTTGCAAGGAGCAGAGCTGAAAATCCTCAAAAAAGTACACCCTCAAAATAGTTCATATTCTAATCATTATATGTGCATGTATATGCTTTACTTTGCAATTCATTTTCCAGATGGGATGTTTGATTTTTTTTCATTTAATATGACGGCATATATATTCATGCAGTCAGTCACAAATCAATTCTATTCAGTTAATAATGATTTTTCGGTATGATCTTTGCTTTCTAGTGGAACCTAGAATTCTTTGATGTGCTTCTTGTTGTGTGCACATTCTGCAAGCACAGACATCTGGGTCCCAAGTCTTTACCTTACCTGCCCACTGAAACTTCCCTTGAGTTTGACTCAAAATCTCTTGAGTTATCATTATCTCTGAGCAGAAATGGTGTACCTTTTTTTACTCCTAATTCCATATTAAACATTGCCACCTTTACACCTTAGAAATGATGCCCTACTCTACCTAGTAAAATGCTAACTCTCACTGCTGCAAAATCAAGACAGAACAGCTCTTGGTAGCTTCGGTGTATCCTTCCATATTCTTCCTACAGATGTGGTCCTTCAATATACCACTTCTTGGTTAAGTCCATCATCATCTGTCAATAGTAATGAGAATTCCAACAAACACAAGTAAGAAATAGCTACCTTGCACTGATTAACAAGGAGGAGACCCAGCTGACTGATTGTATCCCTATTTAGAACAATATTGTGAGACTGATAACACTGGTTTTGTTGTGTTAAAGCTTCCCATCTGATCATTTGGTGTGACACTTTCTCTCTCTCTCTCTCTCTCTCTCTCTCTCTCTCTCTCTCTCTCTCTCTTGCTTTCTTGCATCTTTTCTTCTCTTTACCATCAATAATTCATAGCAAACTCAATAAATTTCTACTAAGACAAGTAAGCATCAATCCAAGAAGAATGACTGAAAACAAAGGTCTAGATTGACTTTTAATTTGTATTTGGTTCTGGAGATGAAACACCGGGGCAGATGTATCCTGGGCAAGCACTCTACCTCTGCATTCCAGGCAGAAAGAGCATTGAACATCCAAAAGAGGAAGGGGTCTAAAGACTGTTCAAACTACATTCACAGATTCGTCTCTATTGAACAACTGAAAAGAACTGTTTGTTATCAGATCAGCAAGTGATTTTGCTTAGTTTTAATTTGCAGAAATTATTAAGTACAATTTATTTATCCATTTAATTTGTTGTATTTTGATCATTTTTACATTTGGTTCAAAAAGTTACATATCACACCAAAACTTCCAATCTCATTCCATTAAGTAGGAATGCCATTAACACCACATGACAAGTAATTTGCATACAAATTAAAAGTTTGAAATATAGATTTATATACACATTTGTATACAAAAGCACACACTGAATTTTTATTCCGTTATCAAACTTTGTTAGAGTTAAATTGATGATTTTTAAGTGTTTCTTAAAGCAATATAGGTTAGGGTGCTATCAATTATGAACATACAATACATTGAAAAACTATAGTCTATTAATTATAAAATGTTTAGAAATGTTAGGTCCTAAATATGTGAAACTCACAATAAGATTTACAGGAGGCTTGTGTGCATACAAATAATACCACTTTGGATACAATATAAGAAAGATATTAGCCCCAGCTCTGAAGTGGCCCTCAGATCTCTCCACATGTGAGGTATACTGAAATATATAGGAATTATTTGTAAAATGTAATGAACCACCAATTGCATTCACAGGTATATAGTGTAGCATGTTTGTCCCAGTACACAGTCAGAGCATACAATTGCTACGTCCCCTAAAATATCAGTCTCAGTAATAGTTGGAAGCATATTCTCATCATAGATGAACAATATTTGTATAAAAACTAAATACTTACTTTACTGGGTCAGGATAAAATTGCATCACAGGATTTCTGAAAAATATCATTTTTAATGTAGAAATTCTAAAACCATATTTCTCATTCTATTTACTTTTTGTTTAAAATTTGAAAACCACTGATAATTACTGATAATTTTTTACATAAGAATCACTTCATTTCATTGCTTCTATTAACCTCACTCTCCACATTAGAAGATCTTAAGTATGGCCCAGTCACTCCGTGCACACAGACTACCTAGAAATAACACAACAAGAAAACACTAGCAGGTTGTTTTCTTCACAAGGAGTCTTCAGTTCTGGGTGGGAGGGAAGCTTAATTGTCTTTGTTGTATTGTGTTGTATTACACGTCCTTTTAAAATGTGGTTATTATTTAAAATTTGTATGGTGTACCATCTGTAACAAATGAGCGGTGTAGTACAAATGCGGTAAATGCCACAATTGGGGGTTGTTTTGAAATGTCGTTTGCTACAACTTCATTCTGAGAATCCAAATGTTCTTGACTCTATATAGTCAGTGTGAGGGAAGTTAGGAACTGAAATGTAAATGTCATTTTCAATAAACTTTTAATGCATAAACATTATAAATTTTAATTTCAGGAAAACACAAAGAATGGATTCTCATCTTCTTTTCCTGTAGCTGATTTGTGAAGCTTATTTAGTTAATACTGAAAATTGCATTATGTGCAAATTGCATTTTTTTTACAGTGAGGAAGAGCATCATTTGGAGAAATTAGAACTCTAATTCAGAACAAAAAGCTAGTAAATGGAAGAGCTGTGGCTTGACACACAAGCTTCTCAATGTGTGTACATCATGTATTGTTTTCTCACAAGATTGCCAAGGAGGTGAGTTTGTATTTCTGTGAGAAAG
Organism: Alexandromys fortis; assembly: GCF_014885135.2. Lineage (NCBI taxonomy): Eukaryota > Metazoa > Chordata > Mammalia > Rodentia > Cricetidae > Alexandromys > Alexandromys fortis. The sequence continues at coordinate 5,426,044 of NW_026067916.1, read as the reverse complement.
AACCCACCCTTGAATGCATTAGACCGATAGAACAGCATATAATATTTTATTCATGAAATTGTGAGGATGATAATGGCAAGAGAATGTATGTTAAGGCTTGGGAGGGGCCTGGTTTTTGTGCTCTGAACATTTGGGATTCATAATTCTGTGTTGATTGCTAGGCAAAGGTTGGGTCCACATGCTGAGTCCATGTGTAGAGAGTTCTTCTGATACCCGTTGTCCCTTAGAGTCACAGCCTTCAGAGTCCTTGCTCACAATAAAGTTTGAGGGCAGCATCTTCTGTGATAAGAATCTGATGGATGAGGTTCACTCTGTAGTCGTACACTCTGGCTGGAATGAGAAAGTACACTTTTAAAAACTTGCCCCATCACAGACTTTATCGGTGATGCTTCGGAGGTGCAATGAAGTAGCTGTTGCACAGTGCACATTAAAGTTAATTGTCTACAGCTTCAGCCTTAAAATCACAGACATTTTCTTTCACTTACATCAAAATGAAATTTCTTCTGGGTCACTAGTTCCTCTGCAAGGATCTTGCCTACTGGAGTCACAATTACTTTAGCTATTTTTTAACACAACTTTAAGATCATTAAAACCTTTAAAAATAAGTTCCTCAATATTTCTTCGTAATACTTAAATCATATTGTAAGGGATAGTTCTTTTTTAAGGGTGAGGGGAGTGTAGAGAAAGCTGCAGTGAAAGGCTGGCTGACAGGCATAATGTTACAAATCAATAAAAGACAAAAATAGTGGTGTGTTCTAGCTCAATGTGTGGACTACAGATTGCAACTGATTTTAACCTGTCCACCGAACTGAGATGTTAAATACTGGAATCAAGTGATTTGCTAATTACTCTAATTTGTGTGTGACACAGCAGATGCAAGCAGTAAAATATTAGACAAGACCGAGAAAAGATGTGCAATTACTGTGTGTTCACTAAACATAAAACATAATAATTAAAGTGTAGGTTTTAGGACTTCATTCATAGGTCACTTAAACCTTGGGTAGCTCATTGCATAGCAAAAGTCAGTTACCACAACCAAGGAAGAACTGGTAGACCAATGCTCTTTGATTCCCATTCTGGCCTGGCTGTGAATCACAGTCAGAGGGGATTTTTGCTTATAATGCTAATTCTTCAGATTTCCCAGCCTGTAACAAATTCCTTGCTATTTGTTTTCTTTTCTCTAGTAAGTAGAAGTAAACCCACAAACATGTAATGTCAAATTCATATTTCTCCACAATCCACTTGTGTGTGTGTGTGTGTATCACTTTAGGACATTTTCATAAGAATTACAAGCATTTTTAAGGAAGGATTATTAATTTATGTAAACATTTAAAGTATCAGGTCTAGCTACATTCTTTCTTATTGGCCCTGTTTTATCGAGTCATTTTTTTTTTCAATTTGTAGAAGACAAAATGAATTAATAAATGTAGATTTTATTAGGGATTCATTAATCCTGCATTGCTCAGAGTCAGTCTCTTAATTTGTATATGCTTATAGTTAATCTATGAAAGTGGAAGATGTTGTGGTTAGTAAAGTAGCCTTTCTTACTCTTTCTTTAAATTACGAAGTTAGTGAGGGACATCATCACTACTCACGAAGTCATCACCGGTGAAAGATAAGCAAAGGAAATGGTTTCCATCAATGATAATTATTTGGGGAGCATATCTAACAGACCAGGCCACTTCCTTAAATTACTCGTGTAATCCTCAGAGCTACCTCCTGGCAGAGACTATTATTATAATGAATATTTTATAAAGGACAGAGACAGACACAGACAAAAAAAAAGTCAGCTTGCTAATGATAACCTTGAGTGGTCCCAGCTCTGGTTCTCAGCCTCTCTCCCTCTCTCTCCCAGAAGAAGAAGGCTGCTTAAAGAACAAATGTTAAGCGATCCACACGTATTGGGGCCAGGAAACCGGATGCTTTGTGCGATGCATCCTATTATGGTCTGAAGCTCTAGAAAACGAATGTAAGCTGTTTTATAATGATTGCACGCTTCCCTTCTTTGACTAAACGTTTGTATGATGTGTAGCTTCCTGGTACAAGAAGTACGAAGAACTGCAGAAATAAATTTGCATCTCTTGAAGAGCACGCACATCTTACTGGCCTCTTTTCAATAAGTACATATGGGTCGCATCACAGCGAATGATAAGTGCATACCACAATGACTGAAGCATGGTAGCAAAGCAGCTGCCTCGAAAGTTCATTTCGCCTCTTACCATGATCTAGCCACTAGGAATCGCTGGCATGATAGCTGTATCGGAACAACTGTGCTATTTTTAAATATTTTGATTTCTAAGCAACTTCCCACTCTTACTCCCTAGTTTGGGTGTGTTTTTATCTGCTTGTGCATATAAATTATTACTTGAACATGAAATAGCCCAGGAGACAATGCGAAAGAAATATTCTTGAGGGGATACAAGCCCAGACCTAATGCTCCTAGATGTATCTGAAGCTGCAACTGCATCTGACGTACATAGCTTTTCAATAAATTTGCTACCGCATGCCAGAGTTGAGAATCTAAAGATTGGTTAATGATAATGTCCTGCTGTTCTCTGATGAAACTTTACTCTGAGTCAGCACATTTTCTCCTATATTATGTGGCTTGGTAGTAGTGATTGAATATTTCCCCTTAGAATATGAATCATTGATTAATAAACTAAAGTTTTATGATAGATCCACAGGTGAAAAGTTAATTAGCAACAATTTTCTGTTCAGGTAGAGTTGCTCTAGGCAGGACAGTAATGTATATGCACACACATCCTTTGGCTAGGCAAGGAAGATTATGGACATGTGAAGTACAAACTACTCCACAGAGAGCCCAGGCCATTTGTTTCCTCTGTAATTTGCTATTTAGCTGCACTTAAAACCAGCACAAAAACAAATGCCCTTAGAAGCACGATGGCTAGGCATTCTGTTGTCAGATATTGTTTGAAATCACGAAGCTCATTGCCAAAACTGCTTTTCTGTTGCTAAATTCAAGGGTTGATGAATGAAACAGAAGCACTTGGTCTAAATTCATACTTTTTTTTCACTTTTTAAAAAATAAGCTTTCAAGAAACTAGCCAGGGACCACCCACCTCCATCCAGGTCTAGTAAGGTGAGCATCCAAACTGCCTAGGCTCCCACAAAACCAATAGGTGCAGTAGGATCAAAAACCCATTGCCATTGTTCTTGAGGTCTCAGTAGTCCTCATTGTCCATTGCTCTTTGGGCTGACGAGGGAGGGGGACTTGATTGGCGGTGGGGAAGAGACAGAAATCTTTAATAAATAAATAAATAAATAAATAAATAAATAAATAAATAAGAAACTAACCAGTAGGTTCTAACACAGAAGGATACGATAAACCACAAATTTTCCTGAAGTTTTTCTTAAGTGAATATAATAACAAAAAGGTGGTGAAAATGTTGATTTAAGGAAGCACATGGTAAAGATGCTATGTCAAGAACGCTAACTTTGCAAATGTCTCACGTGCTGTGGTGTTACCTCTATTCCACAGGACAGCAGGCTGACCTAACATTTAATAGTCTGTAAGATACAGTTCTTTAATTCATTCAGGTTACGTTATTTGTATTTGACAGGTTAAATATGTGGCTTTTCATTTTTTCCCCAAACTTAGTTATAGACAAAGACCATGCTTTTTCTTAGATCCTTTGGCTCAAACTTAATTCAAGTTTCTTAAAATAATTTCCACATCTTCTTTCCCATATGGCTGAGGTAAACAGTGTTCTGCCTCATCAGAACAGAACCTCACAAGACAGTGTTTAATGTGCTATTCACTACAAATATTTCTGTATTTTTCTGTTCTCTATCTGATGAGGTTCCCAGCTCTGAAATGAAACAGAGTCCTGGATATCATGTCCCCAGAGTCTACCTTACCTGATAGATGACCTTGCAAGGTAATTCCTATACCCTTATTCGGTCCTCAGGGTCATTCCGTATCGTTTTTATAAAAGAACAGAGCTTTGCTTGCCAACATGAGTAACCCTACAACAAATAGAGCTTTTGCTGGCTTTTCTCCTCTCACCTACTTTTACTTCATGCTTGCCTTATTCATGTAGCCAAACATCACTTACAAGATAACTGACAAGCACCAAGTTCTTCTCTCTGGCTTGCATTGAGTGAAAAACTAGTGAATTTCTGTGAGAAAATTCTAAGAAACATTCCCATCTCATTCATCAAACATCCATCAAACCTTTGAAAATAACAGTCCCAGAAAGCAGCACCTCCAAGAGTTAATATGTATGATTTAAAGCTTGGGCGTTCCACAGCCATTCCTGCACAGAGAGGCTGCATTTTATCTAAAAGGCAAACAAGACTGCCCAAAGTTTTCCCTGAAATTTTGTTTGATTGTGCAAGAAACTTAGCAGTCGCCAAACCTTTGGCATTTGGCCAATACTAACCTGGGCTAATTATCTTATCCATAGCCACACCCAGCATTGCTGTTGCCAAGATGTGAAGACAGGCTCTCCAGTGGAACAGATGCCAAGCAACGGAGTGCTGGTTTTAATTTGACATGATGCTTAAAGATGGACATCTTTTCAATAATTTTTAACTATCTCACCTCAACTCGATGAATTGTTTACTCAGAAATTTTCAACTTTTATTCTATGTAATAATTCCTGTTTGTATATTCTTATGGATGCAAAAGTTAAACAATATAACAATTTGATGTGCTTATACATATAATGAAGAGGTTGCTTTCTATGATCATAAAGATTTTTAAATGAAAACTGGAATGAAATCAATTATTTAGTCCAAGCTAAAAAGCTGTGCCCACACCTGTGTTCAAAATAACTGTATCCCCCATATATGGAGGTTGGAAGCAACCTAAAGTCTGACATGAAAGACATAAATAGGACTTGGTATATTGGAATATTATTCAGCCTTAAGGAAGAAGATCCTGTTACAAGATAAAACATGAACAAATGTGGAACACATCAGACCAATTGAAATAAAAACATCACGAAAGATAAATGATACCTATATAAGGTATTTAAATGAACCAAGTTCACAGCAGGTAAGTATAGAACGGGGGTGTGAATAGCGTGTGAAAATGCCGAGGGAAAACTAAGTTGTTCAGTGAGTATCAAAGTTTAGATTTTCAGTAGGAAACACTGTGATGACAATACCAACAGATCTGAACACTCAAAATGATTAAATTGGACATTTTTGAATTCTATAACCCTTACCATAAAGATGTTTTCTATAAGGAAATTTTGAAAACATTTCTGCTGTAAAGCAGTGTCCTCATTTTATATCCTCCCATATAAGTGTGGTTCTCACCCTCATCAAAGAAACAGATGGAGACAATTACAGGAAACCTCACTTGACCCAAGTACAGAGAACATGAGATTGTGGTGTCCAGTACCAGTCGTGCGTGTATAAGAACGATTAAAGAAAAAGAGGCAGTGAATCTGAGCGAGAAAAGAGTATGCTTAGAAGGGTTCCGAGGAAGGACAGGGAATGAGAGAGGATGTTCAAAAGATAAAAATATAAAAAAGAATGCTAAAATTGTGAAAGTATGCTTTTAACCAAGTAGAGGATTCTGGTTTTGTCACAATGTAAAGAAGTTCAGAAAAGCTGTAGAAAAATCATAAAATGCTAGAAAAAAAAAACTCTATGGGAGGATAAGAAATACATGACCCAAAGAAAAATAAAGCGATTTGATTTGCTGTGACAGCAAAATATTGGTTGACTAGCATTCTAGTGTATTTATAGGTTGGCATACCTGTAAGAATGGCAAGAAAACAGCTACACTGGCATAGACTTAAGATCGCTGCTAATGATAATTTTATCTCAAATTGCTTTCTCAGGGATATTTGAATCCAGCTTATTGCAGACCAATGACGTAATTCAGATAATCTCATTAAGCGCCTGTCTGCTCATCTTTCCTCTCATGAGGCTCATAACAAGTCTGTCAAAGTGGGACTGTGTGTGCAAGAGCTTCCCCATGGCTAACCTGCAGAATTCAGATGGGAATATGCTGTAAGCATTTATGTTCAGTAATAAAAAACCACAGTCTAGGTCTTTAGTCTTCTGTAACACTGTTGTCAAAATATCAGCATAATCGCCCCTAATATAGTTCCCAGTTGCTAGTGATGGAATGTTGTACACCTTGTTGTCCGTCATTGTTCAAGAAGTGGTAGATGTCAGGGAGTCAGTACCAGCCATGGTGATTGAAGGTAAGGGGTGCTCTTACAGCCAGCTTAATGATAACTACTCCATATTGCAGTGATGCTTCTCCTCTTCTTCAAAAGTCACATTTTACCTTATTACAAGAAGCCCTTTTAACTTGCTGCTAGGGAAGCCAAATGTAAAGAACTACTAAAGTTGTGATAATTTCCTTTGATAGTCTCATTTAGTAATACAAATATAAGCTTTTTATCATAAAAGAAGGCAAACTTTTTAATATAAAATCTTAATTATTTGTTTTTTCTTAATAATCAATATTATGCGGAAAATGAGAGTATCTCAATGATGTTAAAATTCCTAGCTAAAGCAAATTACTTCCATAACACAATATACTATAGAGGAATTTTTGATTATTCTTTTTCATTGTAAATCACATAAACTTAGCATTCTTATTTTGTAAATATTGGGGTTATTTTACCTTTAAAGGGGACCTAATTTTCTTTTTTAAATGGTAAAAATATATCTTACCTGTATATCATACTATAATCGTAAATGATGTGGGATTCCCCTCTGTATGCTATGAATACCATTGGTTAATAAAGGGCTGTCTTGGGCCTGCACAGGGCAGAATAGAGGTAGGCAGGGAAAATTAAACTGAATGCTGGGAGAAAAAAAGCAGAGTTGAGGAGATGCCATGTAGCTGACATTGGGAACAGACATGTTAGAAACTTGTCAGTAAGCCACAGCAACGTGGGGAAACACAGATTAATAGAAATGGGTTAAATTAAGATGTAAGGGTTAGCTAATAAGAAGCTAGCACTAATGGGCTAAGCAGTAGTTTAATTAATATAGTTTCTGTGTGACTATTTTAGGAGTCTGGGCTGCCAGGAAATGAACAAGATGCCTCCTAAAGCAGTAAAGAAATTAGGAATAAAATGTAGATATGCTATAGAGAATGACAATTTTTCTGGAACTCATCAAACTCACAGAGATCCACCTCCCTCTGCCTCCTGAGTTCTGGGATTAAAAGCATACACCACACCTGCCAGGTGAGAATGACAATCTTAGTTGAGATTTTAAGGTCTTCTATTTTTCCACACTGACTTTTAGGAGATTCTGCTAAAACAGGTACCAAATGCGGCTGAAAGACTGCGTATAGAAGGAATGTACCAGTAATTACAAATGCAGATCTCATCTTATTGGTTGTTTAATTTACTTAAAAAAATACCATTCGTGTAGTATATGATTTTCTTTATTCGTGTAGTATATGATATGTCTTTGCTTCAACAGGTACAAACAGTTTTCAAATTACCCCCTCGTATAGGATTAAGACCCCCCCCCCTCTGGAGATGTGTATGGAGTAGGTGGTGACAAAGGCAAGCATCTCCCATTTGACTGCTCTTACGTCTTGGTTCATATGTCCTCTCTGCAGTGTTTCTGAAAGTGCAGCCCTGGCCATACTTCTCCTTTGTTGGTTCACTTGGTTTGACAGTTTGGTTAACTAGTTTAGAAAATGTGGCCTTTGTTTGTTGTGACTTTGTATTCAGAGTATTCGGTATTCCATTACCCTCTTTAATGCAAGCACCTAACCTCCAACAAAAACAAAGAGCCATGAGGTGTGCTTGTGGAATAGAGTGAAATAACCTTTGCTTTTTTTCCAACAATGTGTTTGGCACCTAACTGCTTACAATAAACAACTCTCTTCCTGTTCTCTGGGGGAATTTGATCTTCCATTGAGGTAAATACTGCCCCAGGGGTCTACAAAGGATGGAAAGAATTTAGAAACCTCAAAGTTGGCTTCTATTAACACCTGGCCAATTATTGGAGACAATAAACAGGAAACATAGCAGTTTATAACACAATTTATTTCCAGACTGTCAGTACGTATCTGCATGTACTTGCCTTTTCAATTCCCAACAAAGACTATGGAAGATGATCCTCCAGGTTCAGAATATGAGCTCTCATTTCTCATTTGAAGAGATGGATTAGCCACTGACCTGCAGACTCAGTACCTGAAAACAGCCTGATCTAAAGACAGGAAATCTGCTTACAAGGCCAGTTAGAAGGACTGGGTGACTCTACTCTTTTCTATTCATTTTATTAATTTTTTCAATTTCTCGTGCTAATAATTACATGTGTACCTGATTTGGTATTGCTTATATTTAGAGAAAGCTAATACTCATGATCCTATTGCTTTCCAGAGTAAGAATCACAACCTTAGTGATAAGTTTCTTAGTGAGGAAGAATCTATTATGTAACAAATGTTAATCTTTATCATGCCATGTTATTTTGTTATTATAATTTTACTCTTTACAACGTTTAAGTTTGGGTTTAGGGATTTAGCTCAGCGGTAGAGTGCTTGCCTAGCAAGACAATGTAGTGAGTGGGTTCAGTCCTCAGTTCTGAAAAGAAAAATTTTAAAGTTAAAATTTGCGGTAGTCAGAATGGCTTGTTAAGCAGGTGACAAAAAAGGAAATTGATGTTTGCGTGATGACACCAGATGTTGGGATCCTATCAGCTCCTCCATTGTGAACTAAATCATGGAGTGCTATAAGATCTGGTCTCAGAGTTGCACACTATAAAATGTTTTTCTGAACTGTTGTTGATGAACTCAGATTCAGGTATGGTGGGAAAGCATGGTGCTGAGCTGAGGTTTCATTTCTGTGCATCATTTTTGTCATCATTCAAAGCCTCAGAGATTCCTCTAGCCACGAACATGGATGTGAGAGAACCAGCCTTCTGACACATCATTTTTTTATGCTTGTTGCAATGAGCCTAAGGCCTGGAGGTTCTGTAAAAGAGACTGTTCTTCATGTGAATATGTGCATAGACTGTGCTCTTGCCATAAAAATGAATAATTTACATTCAGTAAGTGCCTCACAGTTAACTTCCAAATGCCTTTGTGACTAAGTTCAGGCTGTGTCTCATCAGGACGCAAGTGACTATGCATTTCTGTATAATTCTGAGATGCTAGAGGCCATTTCTATCTTACTCCCCCTTCTCTGTGTACCCTTTCCACCGACCAGGAGTTCCAGAGTGACTCATGATTAACCTGGAAATGCCAAGATGTGTTAAGCATGGTGTTATTCTTTCAGTCCCTGCCCTAGCCACGCCCACTCCCATAACCTCTGACCCGCCCATCGCCATATTGGGATCCTTCCTCTTTCTGCTTCCTTGGCATGTGCACGCGTTTTCTCTGTCTCTCTCTTCTTTGATCTCTTTTCTCTCCTTTTATCTCTTTTCTCTGTCTTTCTTTCTCCCTCTTCCTTAATAAATACTTATGGCTATTTCCTGTGTTTACGTGTCTGTTACCTGCCGCCACCNCATATCACCATAGAACCTTCATCTGGAGATGGATGGAGATAGAGACAGAGACCCACACTGGAGCACTGGACTGAGCTCCCAATGTCCCAAGGAGGAGCAGAAGGAGGGAAAATATGAGCAAAGAAGTCAGGACCACGAGGGGTGCACCCACCCACGGAGACAGTGGGGCTGATCTATTGTGAGCTCACCAAGGCCAGCTGGACTACGACTGAAAAACCATGGGATAAAACCGGACTCTCTGAATATGGCGGACAATGAGGGCTGCTGAGAAGCCAAGGACAATGCCACTGGGTTTTGATCCTACTTCATGTTCTGGCTTTGTGGGAGCCTAGCCAGTTTGGATGTCCACCTTCCTAGACCAAGATGGAGCGGGGAGGACTTTGGACTTTCCACAGGGCAGGGAACCCTGACTGCCCCTCAGACTGGAGAGGGAGGGGGAGAGGAGTGGGGAGGAGGGGGAGAGGAGAGGGAGGAGGGGGGAAAAGGGAGACGGGAGACGGGGAGGGAAATGGGAGGCGGGGAGGAGGCGGAAATCTTTTTTTTTTTTTTCAATAAAAAATTATATTAAAAAAAAAAAAAAGAATAACACATGGACCAAATCCGCACCAGAGAAAAACTGATAGAAGGAAAATGCAAAACTGAACTTTCAAATTTTTTCCTCTTCACTTTATCTCTGAAGAGCAGAAGACGGTCTATAAAGAAACCCAAACGGTCTATGGTCTTTAAAATACAAGTGGCTTCAAGTCTCTGAGGACAATGATCTTTCATTAATCCCACTATAGAATGTCAAAACAATGGTTTATGAGGCTCTGACATCAAATATAACACTTTGGCTTTTCACATAAATAAAACAACTTGGGAACAAAGATCTGGTTCTCACAGAAGATGCTGTTTAAAATTAAAAGAAGGATCATAAAACTGCTTTTATTATGTGTTTATACTTTGCCTTTATTCTAAAAATTATATCTTTCACACTAATGATTATTGCAGCACTGCTTATAGTACCAAATTTGGAAAAGCTTAGATTCCCATTAATGGGAAAATTGATATACAAAGAATATTACTAGACAGTAAGAGGAATGAATCACGCTACTTTCATGAAAAATGGATGGAACTAGAAGTTTTGTGCTAAAAGAAACAAGTCAAATTCAGAAAATCCAGTGTTACTCATATTTTCATTTATGTGGAATGAGAGAGGGGAAGGAAGGAAGATGGAGGGAGAGGACAGATGAAAGTAGATAGGGAAGGAGATCAACGGGAGGAAGAAGTGTCAGCAATGGGGGACAAATATGAGAACTCATACACGTGTTTACAAATGCCAAAATATTGCCAACTGTTTTATATACTTAGAATACACTAATAAAATTAAGCGAGTGACTGTGTTTTATACCCTCTAGGCTCTCAACTTATCTATATAAATTATTTTGATCATTATTGGAAAACTTAATAATAGCAGAGACTTGAAAACTTTGTACTTTGGATCTGAGTCTCTAGGTTTTCTTGATAATCATGGTACTTCCACCAAGAAAAGCCTTGAGGATGAGAAGGCCTAGTGAGGATTCGACAGGCTAGCTCTCTTGTCAATGGCTAGGCTCATGTGCGGGACTACTCTAGGCCATCAACCCTTGACTGAGCATAACTAGACAGAAGGAACTGTCTGAGCCTGCCCAAAGATATGAGAAGCTGTGGATACATACTACTCTAAGTAAGCTACTGAGTTTTGAAGAAGTTTATTGCACAACAAAGCATAATTGAAGCAAGCCTTGCATTCCATTCCCTTTGTCACTTCTGGTGTAGCTTTGCACAGTTAGAGCTCTTTCAGGAAACATGGCTAGCCATTCCCAGAATAGAGAAAGCATCTAGGGATGCAAAAATCAGTCAGTCAATAAATAAATGTGCACAGGACTCAGCCTTTCTAGGAATGACTCTAATGACGTCTTTCTGAAGTACAGTGAATGTGCTGCTTAGCCCACACAGCCCGGAGTCAGTTCACATGCTGTTTCCAGTACCACATGGGCTGGAAATGAGAGATACAGCCGTGTTTATGTTGATACGTCTTCATTGCAAGGTTAAGTGTTTGATTTGTTTATACGTTCCCCCATTTCCTCGCTTCAGCTGCACTGTCTGGGTTTTACCAGGCTTTGGTTTTCCCTCCTTGGTGAAACAACGTCTGAGTTAAGGATTAACATTTGTGCAGTGAAACATAAATGCCTGTGAGTTGTATATAATATTTTAACAGAAGCTTATTTAGATATACCACTTCCACAAATTTGGGGGTTAGCAAGCAGCGCTGTGATACTCTCTTCCAAGTCTTGCCTGATGGATGCTAGGAATGCAATAAGAAATGTGCACGGCTTAAAGTCTAGGGTCAGTGGATCAACCAGGTAATTACACTGTGTGCTGGCAGCCAAGGGGAATAAATTTCAAATTTTATTCACACACTCATGTCTTTCTCTCCTCATATTCTATTGCCCACTTTAACACTTTGGTCTAAACAACCCTCTTTTAAAGTTACAATGGATTAAGTATGTATCTGAACAGATTTAGGCTAACATTTGATCATAGGAAAATCATGGATGGTTAGACTGTTTATGTTGTATATAAAGAACACTGCTGAAAAAAAATCTGTTTTCTTCATTTCCCCTCTTTTTCTCCTTGTGAAAAAGCAATTCTTCTTGTTAACTGTAATCACATAATCTAAGTATCTTAGAGCTGGATAAAAATTTAGAGGTTCTCAACACTGTGCATTTAAAAGGTGTTTTATTATACTTTCATTTATAATAAGAATTCCCTGTGGACATAAATTTTGAACTGGTGCAATAGCTGCATAAATTGTTTTTTTTACTTGTAAATTCAATGCGTGCAATGTATTCACTTGGATTTTAGTCCAGGTCCATACTCTTCTACTATGTTCTGCTTTATGTCCATTAACTTCTCTGTTCAGTATTGACAACTATATTCTAAAAGGACTCCCCTGGGTTGTTGCCCACAAGTATAAATATCACAAAGAAAGAAGTTCACAGTTTCTGATGACTGTTTTTTTAATTGTGCTTTTCTATTCCATAGCCTTTGTCATCCTTTTTCTCTGCATGACGTGCATAAAGTTTGGGTTTCAAGATCACCCAGGACTTCAGATCCTTCATCTGACCCTTCTGTGAATCTCCTCCCTTTGATGCCCTCTGTTTCCATAGTTATCTCTACAATCAAATCCCTGGATTTGATTACAGTTTGTATCTCACCCTCACGGTCACACACATCTTGTTGGCAGTGACTTCTTTCCTTTCCCATCTTCATTCTGTTCTTCCAATTGATCTAGGATGCCCTGTTGGAAAATAGTGCTTATGGCAACCACATTTATTGATATCATTTTACGCAACCCCAAACAACAATAGTAATACTTTTAATGGCAACAGACAGGTACGAATTAAAAAATATCTTCCAAAAATGAGAAAAAAATTAAATATGAGTTATGAGTCCCTTTACTGATTTAAGAAAATAAGAAAGATTTTTCACTTGTTTTCCTTAATGTTTCTTTATTTTGCTTCTATAGACAGCTGATGTATGACTATTTCACATATATGATGTGACTCTTGAATATGTTTCCCAAAGCCAAGTCAAATTCTCTTTTTCATGTGACCTGAAGCCTAGTATCTTTTGACTTCCATCACCACTGGAATCTCTAAGGAGCCAGTGTTTGCTTTCTTACTTTTACAGTCTGTTCAAACTCACATAAGCTCGTATATAAGTAATACACAGTGTCTAATCGCCCTCATATCTAAGATGTTCAATCTGTTTTCCTCATTCATTTCACATCAAATATACCTACCTGTTCCAAGCACATCCTATTCAAATGGAATGGGTATCATCTGCCACGGCTCATGGGGCTCTTGGCTGTGGGACTGATACGTTCTTGCTGTCTGACCAATCCCACGGAATGGAATACATGTACTCTTCCATGGCTCACGGGACTCTCGCCTATGAGAGCGATGCATTTTTGCTGTCTGACAAACCCTGCTGGGGCAGTAATCTTCTTTAGACCAACTTCTCTTAACTCTCTCTTTTCTAAAAAAGCCATAAACCAATTGTTCATTGTCTCAGCTGCACGCAGTCAGTGAAATAAAGGACATGGTCATAGGCTTCTGCTGTGGGTAGGGGTGGGGGTGAAATTGCCACATTCTCCAGACAATTATATTTGTAATTAGTCCATTTTAAAAAATTTGAAATTAGCCAATGAGAGCTGAGGCATTGCTCAAGTGACAATAATGGCACCTCACACCTGAAACCCACCTTTTGTCTCACTTTTTTTCTTAGGCTGATTCTAGTCTATATGCAGGATAAAAGACATGTGAAACACAAAAGTTAACATAAGAAGCATTATTTGGAGCCCTTTTCTAGATAACTAGATGAAGGTGCTTAATTTTGAAGGTTAAAAACTGAAGAGCTGAATCTTTTCTTGGACAGAATATTAGTATTTACATTCTTACATGTACTAGCTATCAATTAGTAGAGGTTAGAAAATGAATAAAAAAAGAATATGAATATGTTCAAGACATAATGAGGTCATGTTTTCTTCATAGTTCTGACTGTGTTATTTAAATTATAATTTAAATTTTTTTTAGTTTTTTTGGTTTTTTTTTAATTGATTTTTATTGAGCTCTACATTTTTCTCTGCTCCCTTCCCTGCCTCTTCCTTTCCATTCAACCCTTTCCCAAGGTCCCCATGTTCCCAATTTACTCAGGAGATCTTGTCTTTTTCTACTTCCCATGTAGACTAGATCTATGTATGTCTCTCTTAGGGTCCTCATTGTCTAGGTTCTCTGGGATTGTGATTTGTGGGCTGGTTTTCTTTGCTTTATGTTTAAAAATCACTTATGAGTGAGTACGTGTGACAATTGTCTTTCTGAGTCTGGGTTACCTCACTCAAAATGTTTTCTAGCTCCATCTATTTTCCTGAAAATTCAAGATGTTACTTTTTCTGCTGTGTAGTACTCCATTGTGTAAATATACCACATTTTCCTTATCCATTCATCAGTTGATGGGTATTTAGGTTGTTTCTAGGTCTTGGCTATGACAAACAATGCTGCTATGAACATAGTTGAGCACATGTGCTTGTGGCATGGTTGAGCATCCTTTGGGATCCTTGTGGCACAATGAGCATCTTGAGGATATAGACCCAAAAGTGGTATTGCTGGGTCTTGAGGAAGGTTGTTCCCTAATTTTCTGGGAAATCGCCACACTGGTATCCAAAGGGGCTGTCCCAGCTTGCACTCCCTCAATCGAAAAGTGTGCTTGGCGTCATATTAGAGTACTCACCAGGCTTGACACTGCTTGCTTTCTGAGGTCAGCGGAGCCTGAGTATGTTAATGGTGGCAGTACTTGAGACAGAGGAACTATTTAGCAACTTTTTGTGTGCTGGAGGAAGAGGAAGGGTCATGACCTTACAGCCCATGATAAACTGACCATGTTCCTGATAGGTCATATATCGCAGACTATTTGGGCAGCTCATATTGGCATTAATGGAAGAAAAGCATAAGACTTGTCTGAAGGGAAAGAGATGCTGGATTTGGGTATAGTTGAGCTGTGGAAGAGGAGTGAATAGAATCAAAAGACACATATAATTTTCAAAGGATTAATAAAATATATGTTGAACATTATGTTTAGAACTAAAAATCATGTGAATTTCTTTGTGACAATAGTAGAATATTATATATACTTTAGGGCATTTCAAAATGTAGAGAACTGTGCTTTGGACAGAAAGGTTCTTTGTTCACAGTTCTTATAACCCAGTACTAACCCTGCAAATTGACAGCTGAATAATGTACAAACAGTGAAAGATTTCTGTCTGCCCTGCTTCTGGAGAGGCAGCTTCTGCTTCTGCCTCTCTCTTTTCTAATCCCCTTTCTCTTCTTCTCCTTTTCCCTTATAAGAGAGAGAAAGAGAGAGAGAGAGAGAGAGAGAGAGAGAGAGAGAGAGAGAGAGAGAGAGAGAGAGTGAGAGTGTTTGGAGCACAAAAGCCCTAAATAGTGAAACTTTATCAGCCATGTCCATCATGCTCAGGGATATATGCAGCAGGAAGATTGATTGATAACTAACTCCAAGGCAACCGCGTCTTCCAGACACACATGACTGATGCTCATATGAACTCACAAAGGTATAACATCATGCACAAGACCGGGACAATTTCAAGAACGACAAAATAACAGCATGAAGAAGGGGAAGAGGATACATTTCCTTTTGTAACCAAGAAACTGTAACAGATACCTGCTGGGAAAGGGAAAATCAGTTTCCTACATACAAGTGCTTAGGGGTACCGACCACACTCCAGCAGGATCGATGCCCAAGAGTAGTTAGCCAACACAAAACAGATTCCATGATTTCTGGTGCACTCTTTATTTCATTTTAGATCATTTGATGATTTTTGTCTCACTCGATGTTTATTTTCCTTTTTATTTAGTTATTTTTAATTTTTTGATGGAGAACATGAAGTTAGTTGGGTAGAAAGGTAGGGAGAAACTAGTAGGAGTTTACATGAGAGGAAAGAATATGAGAAAAATAAATTTTATTTAAAAAAAGATGTAACTAGCTAAATAACATGATATATATATACCCCCATGACTTCATTGAATTGGTCAGTGTTTCTTTTTCTTTTTTTTTTAGAGACTGATTTCTTCAAGCAGTAGACTAATAAACTAATAAGATATGGTTGGAGCTGCTTGTGTTTATAGCAAAGTCTAGAGTGAGAGTCCTATTCCATTCCCTGAAACAGTTAGTTCTGTGTGGGTTTGAGAATGAAAATGGAAACACTGCTCTTAAGATAGTCCCTTTAATGGGCTTTAAATTTTTTCTTCTTAAGCTTTTTTAATTTCCGAAGCTGAAATTGTTGTTCCTTTTGGAAACTACAGCTCCCAGATTCCTCCTGGATTACGGATAGCTGCAAGCGCGGGCGCGCACAGGTGCAGGACATTTCTCCCAGATACCCTTGCGCTTCTCGTTAAAAAGCGAGCTTCCACGAGGTCTCGCTCTCTTGCCCTTTACCCTTGTGTGTCTTGCACACCTGTCCCTTATCGTGTCCCCCTCCCCCCATTAAAGTGCACCCACGTGGGAGCCGCCTGTCTGTGTCTCCTCCTATCGTGCGTGTTTTGTCTGTCCTGTGTTTGTCTACACACACACCCGCTTTAAAAGAATAATAGAAATTAAAGCCTGATTTTCACTGAATTCTATTGTTGATTGTTTTGGTTTTGAGAGAGTCTTGTTATTTAGTATAGGTTGTTCTGAAACTTGCCAATTAAACATAACTACTTTTGATTACATAATAGAAAGAAACATTTGGGGTCATGACTTCATATTGAGGAAATATTCTCAATAGAACTTAGTCTAAAAATGCTAAAGATAATATAATTAACCATATTAATTTTAATACCTAATTTAAACATGCCTTTTATACACATAGAAAAAAATACAAGCTACAACCTGAGGATTAGTGTGTCATAAATCTGGTTGTCAAAGGATTATCACTAAAATATCTGAATAGTTTTTATTCTTTAAGCAGTGACAGCTAAACTGTACCATTAAAAAGAATGAATATACATTGGTGACCATGAAATCCCCAATGGTACCCATTATCAGAACATTTCCAAGTATTATTTCATCCCTCAAACTCAGATGGGCCATTTTGTCCATGAGTCTCTATGCCAGCAGCCTTGGACAGAGTCACAGAGCTCTGATTCACGACATTTGGGGTGGAGCCTTGGAAAATTAATTTTGAAAATAGTTCCCTGAGGGTTTCTGATGTGTACCATGGTTAAGACATATTTTCCTGAAATTTTAAACTCCTTGCCCAAGGGAATCAATTATCACTTCTTAAAACTGTCACTCCTAAATACCTTTTCATTAATCTGTCGCTTCCACCCAGATGCCTCCCTTTAGACAGGCTCAGCAAGCGACTTAGAGGTGGCAAAGAAGTTGTCTTTAAGAGCCACACAGCAGTGTAACCTGACTGTATAGGAAATGTAAACGCTATCACTTGGAGACACTCCACATGTACACAGGAAGGAGGAGAATGTAGCTTTCCTGAGGTCTTCCATGCTAGGGGGAACCAATCTCTTTACTCTTTCTATTGGTATCCCTCCATCCCACCAGAGAGCCTGTATCTCCAAGTTTGCCTAGGAAACATGACTGTCTTCCCCTTTTGTTTTTCGAACGGACATGAAGAAGGGTCGTTGCTTACTTTTCTGGTCAGAGCCCTCATGCCATGCTCGAGAAGACTCCAGGTCAGAAATGGCACTGTTAACTGGGAAAGAAGAGAGTTATAATGAGCATGACAAAAATGACATATGACAGCAATAAAAGAAGACAAATGATGAAACAAAATAAGTAAAAGACATGGGGACAATCCACACACACACACACACACACACTTTATAATAAACACCATCTAACGTCAAATAAAATAAAATTGTAATTATACTGAGATGAGTAGTTATTACTTATTACACTGAAAAACTTCAAAAGGTTGATAGCATACTTTGTAGTTAAGACGTTAAAAGCAGGTATTCTCAGTTGTTCCAAAATGGTCTATCCCGACGAGGTAAACTTGGCCATAGATAATAAAATCCACATGTATACACACCCTCTGACTGGAACCTCACTTTCTATAGCTGTCCCTGAAGATAAACATTCAAAATTACAAGTAACATAAAAGGTTGTATCTTGTGATGTTATTTTGTAATGGCTAAATTTGAAAATCTAAACCACATGTAAGAAACTGATTGAACAAATTGTTATAGGAATAAGAAAAACAGCTATGAGAAAACAATAAAAATTCATATAAACTGATTCATATAATCTATTTTAATGAAAGAAACCTAGATTCAAGTGTATTTTATACCTTAGAGAATACTACAAATTGTAAATAAGGAGATATATTTTAATTCCAAAATGATCTACTAAAGGATAACGAAGAAACTAATAAAAATTATTGTCATTTAGTGGATGGAAGTGTAACATGGTGGGAGACAGATTTTATTGTTTAAATTTTAACAGAATTAAAAAGTCTAGCTAACACAAAAGCAATCTCCAATTGATAACCACTTGCAAATATAGATTTTGTTCTCTACTTTTCTTCAGGACAAGCTTCATGGCCAGCAGCAGGCAGCCAACGGAAAATGAACTCAACAGTACCTTTGGAAGTTTCTTGTCTCATGATGTCATGTCAAGGCTTTTCTTGTTTTTACATTTTCAGTGTAATTTTTCAATTTCATTTTAATTTCATCTTATTTTTATTCTATTTGATTCCGTGCTTTTTCTCCTCTCTTTTCATCATACAGGTCTTTTGCATATATATTATGGCCTCTACTTGAGTGTTTTTATGGGATTCCTGAGTATGCAAATAAGTTGGTCCTTGTTTTTTATATTTTCTGTTGGGCTCTTTCTTTCTACTTGTTTGTTTTGTCTAATTGCAGTGTGTTAGGATTTGTTTATCTTATCTTTTCTTTATCTCTTAGAAGCCTGCTTAAATTGTTTTCTAATGAGAGACAGAAAGGAGGTGTCCTGAAGAACTGGAAGGAGTAGAGGGAGTGGAAACCATAATCAGAGAAAAATTCAAAATATATAAAAAACTAAAAAAAAATCAATCATAAAAATTTCTAGATAAAAAGTCAAAAGCTGTTTATTATTACCAACATGGTCTAATAGTAGTAGCATTGGCATATTTCTCTTTTCATGGTATATGATAGAATAAACAAACATGTTAATATTATCAAAAACCTCACAGTGAGGAAATAAGCAATACCTGAATGCAGGACGTTGTAAACATTTGGCAGCTCTACAGGGTGTTTTTTAATGTATTTATTGTATTTGATTCCTGCTTCCTAACATATACAACATAGTTCTATAAACACAAGTTGGGTGTGAGATTTCTGTTCCTTGCAACAGTGCATCTTCTCCTGTTATTTGGTTACTATCTCGCTTTACAGAAGCGACACCACTTCCCACTGTAAGCTGTCTGTCCAGCTCAACAGTGAAGCACCTGAAAACAACTTATTTATGCAACTGGTCCTCTCAGGTGGGAGACCAAAGATCTGTTCTCGGCTCTTCTTCTCCTTTCCCGCTAATTCTGTAATGGAAAAGCATAGAAAAACAAAAGGCTCTTGAACCAACACAGGAAAATACTCAAGCTCATGTTAATTGGTATCATAACTAATACTGCTTTTGTTTTGACCATTCACAGTGTTTTTATCCTTCTGAGGAGAAAAAAAAATCTATGATATAACTGGGAGATATATCTTCCAGTATCAGGAAAAATCCAGTAACTTAAGTGACTGTCATATCTCAATAGCCAAATCACATGGACCTGAGGTATATCCCTGAGAACATCTTCAACATATGAGTCAACAGGTAAGTATGCGTTTCCTAAAGTGGTCATCAGATTCAGAATTCTTACTGTAAGGCCAGGCTTGTGCTTCCGCTAAGGTACACACAGCATCAAAACCCACTGATTACTTAGGAAATGTTAAGCAGTTGGAGGAATGGCGACGTCGAGACAGAATAAACAATGAGTACTAGATAAACATCTGAGTATTAAAGAAATTTCTAAGTGAGGTAAGTTGATTAAGAAGAAAATAGATCAAAACACAAAAGAGAGATACTATGAAGAAAAGCAAAAGAGAGGTTAGAGATGAGGCTTTGATATCAATAGTTTTCTTTCATCTTGCAGAAGGCCTGAGTTCAGTTTCCAGTACCATGTCTATCATCAGCGTATTAGTGCTTGTTACTCTCCCTCCAAAGGTTCTGACTCCGTCTCCTGAGCCCCACGGGTACATGCACTTTTGTTCACATACCTGTCAGTTCTTACACATATTAAAAACATAACTAAAATAAATTTTAAGAAAAACTATAAGAATAACAGAAGAGACCAAAATAATAAATAGGCCATACACAGAGAGACACTTTGTTCACTTTCTCATCTTTAAAAAAAATAAAAGATTTGTTTATTTTTATTTTTTGTGTATAGATGACTCATTGACATGTGTGTTTATATACCACGTGTTCACTGCTCATGGAAGGCAGAAGGAGACCAATACCATGGTAATGAAGAGATAGACAATTATTAGCTGCCCTATAAATGCTGGAAATGTAACCGAGGTTGTTTACAAAAGTGTCCAATGCTTCTAACCACTGAGACATTTCTTCAACCCCTCTCCTTTTCATTGACACCATCTTTCTATGTAACCCTAACTGGCTGGAAGCTCACTATGTTCTTCAGGCTCAATTTGAGCGCACTGAGCTCCATCTGCCACTGTCTCCCAAAAGCTGTGATTACAAGTGTGTGCAACCACAGTTGCTTCATTTTCTCTCATATGATGTTAGACACACCCACAGACCTGACGAGAAGGTACCCCAGTGAAAGTACTGAAGCTGGGGGGAAATTTTCTTTATTCATACCCAAAGCTCTCGCACGAGAAAAGCAGAGTCAGTGTTAGAATGAAAAGGAGTAAGAAACTTGAAGAAATCCAAATTCTGTAAGCTCAGACAAATGGTTGAGCACAGTGACTAACTGAAAGCAAACACCCAGTGGATATGTCCAGGAAAGAGTGGTGAGACCGACCCAACAAAGTAACACAGTATAAAGTTTTGTGGTGTTATTGGATTCCTTGATTTTATTTTTAACTTTCTATGAAATTTCTGGACAGAATGGTAAATGTCAATCATGAAAGTGTCTTTTACAATTAGAACTTAAAAATCTGAAAGGCCTAAAAGATATTCACTCTTCTGATTTAGATTTTATTTGTAGTCTAGGTTTGTTTTCTTGTAGTCCCCGACTTTAGAAATTTTAATCATTGCCATAGTAAGTACTTTATGCCAATTTAAAAATATACGGCAAAGGCTGAAGAAAGCAAACCTTCCGACATTTTGTATGTTGGCTGCAAAATAATCATTGCCTCGGTGGCTGTTTGAGAGACAAAACTGACGGCCCCTGGAAGATGTGGGATGGAAAAGAAAGGGAAGCCTTGTCAAGAAACGGCAATTAAGGAGATGTCTGAAACACCGAGTCTATTTTCCTCTCAGTCCTCCCCTCTCTTCCTGCTGCGTTAGTCAGCAGCCCACAGCTTCCTTTCATGTCAGGGCAAGTCAGCGAGCTCAGAAAAAGAACATCCATCATCCCTATGCTATAGCTCCTCTAAAGAGACGGGCCCCGCCCACGGCTGTGGTGTAGAAGTCTAGTCTGGGTCACTTTTTTCTGTACCTTCCATGTCTGCTCAGAATAAACACCTCTGGAAGAATTTCCCACAGTAATCACATGTGAGTTGCTTCCCTCCCTCTGAACGCAAGCATTCTTTCCAAGCGAGGGCAGGGAAGATCCAGTCACTATGCCGAACAGGAGTCCAGTGACTTCTCTGACGGGTCAGATAAACTGCGCAGCGAGTGTTTACTAGAAGCCTGCTTGAATGGTACATTACATTACAGGGAGGTATCTGCTTGAATGGTACATTACAGGGAGGTATCTGCTTGAATCCGCTATTTTCCGTGTAAACAAAGTGTGCCTGGGGAATTTTTTTTTACCTTATTCCTAGAAAAAAATGCCATGGGTTAGATGGGAAATTTCTGAAGATGTCACCCTAATTTTGTTTGGCTGACGCTCTACACCTGTGTAGCCAAGAATGTCTGTTCTTGTGGCACGTGAATTTGGATCAAGCAAAAACTTGAAAAAAAGCTGTGAGTCTACTGTTGTTAATCATCAAGACCTTGGAAAGACCAACACCATTGGCTACAGCGACTGTTTATAGACTGACAGACAGACAGACAGGAAGGAAGGAACACAGTGGTAGTCCTAAAAATTCCTGTGAACTGTGGTCAAGGAAGCAGGTAGGATACCTGAAGATCTTCACCTCTCCCTCCATTTCTGAAAGTCCAGTGTCAAGTCTCTTGTCCAGCTGTGTAAGCACACCTCCTCTGAGACCACTCTCCCTGCTTGTCCCATCTCCAGTGGATCACCTCCTCTCTGATCAATGTTTTACCTCAGCTCCCAACTCCAGCCGGCACTCTCTGTGTGGTGGTAGTTCATTTGTAGTTTAAAGAATAAAGCTTGCCTGAAGGTCAGAAAGTAAAGCAGTCACACTGGTTAGTCTAATAGACCAGGCAGTGGTGGCACACACCTTTAATGCCTGCTGCCACACTAGTTAGCCATAGAGGCTAGACAGTTGTGGTTGCACACTTTTAATCCACTAGAGAGGAATAGAAGCCTGAACGAGACGGGAAGTTGCTTTCTTTCAGGCTGGTATTTTCTTAGAGAAAAGAGCTCTTTAGTGGCTTGGCTGCTTTGCTTGTCTGATCTTAAGGATGCACCCCAATATCTGTCTCTGGGATTTTATTAATCATACTACATTTTGGCATTCAACGTTTTCAGTACGAATCTCTCCGCAAAAACAAGAACAAGAACAACAACAACAAAAACCACCAGCACAAGCCGGAGATGCACATGGGGTTCCAGTCCCACCTTGCCAGACTTCTTTTCTTTTTCCCACAAGCCTCGGGGAAAAGTTTGGAATTTCCCTGTTTAATCTCTGACACAGTCTCCGGCTAACACCCAAACTCCAGAGCACCTGGGCTGCGAACTAGCTGGTTCTGCCTTCAGGCAGTCCCCCACCCACCTGTTTTTGTTTGTTTTTTTTTTTTGTTTTGTTTTGTTTTGTTTTGTTTTTTTTTTTTTGCAAATCAATCCCCTGTGAAATTTTCAGACAGCTGGTTCTCTTCCTCCCTCCCTTTTTTTCTCTCGCCTCTGTCTTCAACATGGGTTGTGGGCTCTTCCTGAACCCCTTTCTTGGGCTGCTGCCAAACTTAGGTAGCTACCTGGAAATCCACTTAGGCTTTTACTCTCTACAAATCAGCAATAGGCCTCACATCTTCAACAATATCCATGGTAGATTTGGTGAGACAATTGGGAATTATTAAAGGGAAAAATTAGTTAAAAGAGAGTATTTTCTACATTAAAAATGTGAAAAAAAACATTATAATGGAAGGATTTCGGTCGATATGCTAGACAGTTTCAAAATAGAACAGTTAAGTGAAAGGATAGTTAATTTAGATGGGATTTATGTAATGTCAATTGTAAACATTATCAACATTATCATATTTGTCTTATCACTAAAAAAGTTGGTTAATCTGAGTGCTAAGGAACAGGCCTTAGAAAAACCTAATAAAACAGATCAAAGAGACATTCACATCGAGACAGAAGAGTTTAATGGAGAGCCAATTTCATAATGGCATTATAAGAATAGAGAGGAACAGCCTAAGGTTTTCAGACAACCAACCTTAATATATCCTATCGGGGGCCTTGAGTACCAGACTCATTACCCTCTCAGGGCTCAGAATTGGATGTCTATGGCAGGCAAGAATCTAACATTTAAAAGTTAACTCAAAGATGTTACCTCTGCATGTTCTCTATTTTTCAGGTGAGGGACAAAAGCGAAGTGAGAGGGCACGGAGGAGAAGGAGAAGGGGAAGGGGAAGGGGAAGGGGAAGAGGAAGAGGAAGAGGAAGAGAAGAGGAAGAGGAAGAGGAAGAGGAAGAAGAAGAAGAAGAAGAAGAAGAAGAAGAAGAAGAAGAAGAAGAAGAAGAAGAAGAAGAGAAAGAAGAAGATGAAGAAGAAGAAGAAGAAGAAGAAGAAGAAGAAGAAGAAGAAGAAGAAGAGAAAGAAGAAGAAGATGATGAAGAAGAAGAAGAAGAAGAAGAAGAAGAAGAAGAAGAAGAAGAAGAAGAAGAAGAAGAAAAAGAATAAGGAGAAGAAAGAAAAGGTGAATAAAGGGAAGAAGGAGAAGAAGTAGGAGAAGAAGAAAAATAAGGGGCAATCTCCATGAGGTTTCTAATTTTTACAGACATTGTTGGAAAATTCCATAGGCAAGGACAATGATAATATGCATATCCATCACAAAAAAGTTAGGTCGAACCCGACAAATCAGCAATCTGGAACAGGGAGCACCACACAGGAAAGAACCAGCATTCAAGGGATAATACCTGATATTCCAAACCATTAGATACAGTTGCTAAACATCCCCGAATTCTGGATTTACCCATTCTTCTCATCTAATTTGTGGGCAGAGGTTGTGAGGAGTGGGAGGGGTACTGTGGCCAGTTGGGATGTACGGTATGTGAGAAAAATCGATTTTCCATAAAAGTAAATAAAACAAGCAAACACAACAACAACAACAAAATGAAAAATCGACTCAAAGAGCTCAGGGGAATAACACCTTTCAAAATACCCTCAAGTAATATAAAATTTCCTGGGGAAGCTCTACACAAGCAAGTGGAACATTTCCATGATTAAATTTTAAAGAATTGAAAGAAAATGAAGGTGATATTAGGGGATGGAAAGATGTCCTATGTTCAAGGATCAGGAGGATTAATATAGTAAAAATGACCATTCTGACAAGAAGAAATCTACAGATTCAACACAGATCATAATTCTAGCAAAATTCATCTGAGATACTGAAAGAATAATTTTCAATTTTATATGGAAACACAAAAAAATCCAGCATAGTTAAAACAATTTTGAGCAATAAAAACGTCTTGGAGGTATCACCATTTCTTTTTTCAAATTGCACTAAAATATTATAGTAATAAAAACAAGATGATATTGGCATGTAAGCAAACAGGTTAGTCAATGGAATTGAGTTGAAGAGATGGACATACCACAAGACTTATACACATCTGATTTTTCATAAAAAGCCAAGTAATATACACTGGAAAAAAGATAGCATCTTTAACAAATTGTGTTGGTAAAATAGGATGTCTTCATGTAGAAGAAAGCAAAAGGATCTATAATTATCACCTGCACAAAACTCAAGTCCAAGTGAATTCAAGACCTCAACATAAAATGAGATATATTGAACCTGGTAGAAGAGAAACTGGGGAATAATCTTGAACACATTTTCCCAGAAAAGATTTTCTGAACAGCACACTCTTAGTACAGGCACTAAGAAGAATGACTAATAAATGGGACTTCAGGAAACTGAGTTCTTAATTCAAAGCAAAGGACACTGTCATTAGGAAACAATGTCAACAGAATGAGAAAACATATTTATCAACTACACATCTGATAGAGGGCTAGTATACAACAGATATAAAATTTAAGAAGCCCGTTATGAAGAAAACAACCCAATTTAAAAATGAGGTACAGATTTAAACAGAGAAGTCACAAGAGAAGATGCTCAAGTGGCCGAGAAACACTTAAAAAGTGTTCAACACCCTTAGCCATCAGAGACCTGTAAATCAGGAGTACTTTGAGATTTCATATTACAACTGTCAGAACAGCTAAGATCAATAACAAAAGTGAGAGTTCATGCTTTCAAAGATATGGAGTAAGGGAAATACTCACTCACTGCTGTTGTGAGGGCCTGCTTGTACAACCACTATGTAGATCAATTTACCACAAGATCCAGCTATGCCACTCCTGTGCACATCCCAATGGACACTTTCACCTACCACAGAAAGCAGAAATTGGAAACAATATAGATGTCTCTCAACAGAAGACTGGATAAAGAAAATGTAATACATTTACAAAATGGAGTGATAATTAGCTGTTAAAAATGAAATTTACAGGTCAATGGATGGAATTAGAAAAAAAAAATCCTGATATATCCCAGATCCAAAAAGATAGCTACGGTGTGGGTATATATTCATTTGGATATTAACTGTTAAGTTAATGATAACCAAACTACAATCTGTAGAAACACAGAGGATAGGTATAGAGTAATCATCTGGGTTAGAAAGGGCAATAGATCTCATTTGGAAAGAGATATAGAATAGGTAATTGTGGATAGATGGGGAGGATGGAATGTGAGGATCAAATTGAGAGTAAGTAGGAGGCAAGAGGGGGATGAAGAAGCCGTATGGTGAGAGATAGCTAAAATTAACAGCCATTTGAAGGGTGATATAGAAATTTTATACTGTAGAAACTTTTCAGTATTTTCAAATAATGGGGAAGACAGAGTTCCACCTGGTAACTGGTCATCTCTTATCACAAAATGAAGTTTCCATTCTTGAAATTAGGTTGAATTTAATTGAATTGCTGATTGAGGCTTTCTCATAGGAATCCACCAACAACCCAGACTGTTTTCAAGATTGTTCTCTACAACCTGATGGCAATGTTCTATTGTTGAAGAAAAGACCTACACAACTCACAGAGCATGGAGATATTGAGCTGTGGCCTACATACTTCATCCCTATGTTCTGGTGTCTTTGACATAGGAAGGTCCTCTGCAACCTACCAAAAGAGAAAAGAAAATACCAACCCTGCCACTTTTGATGTACAATGATGTCCTGCCTGGAATGTATGCTAGTCCAAAGGAGCACAAAGTTTGTGGGAGTAACCAGGCAATAACTGATTTGACTGAAGGCCCACCTCACAAGTTGGAACTTAGAGCAAACATTGATTGTGTGGCCAAGGGCCTGCGACTAGATAGCTTTATTAATCAGGGGGAAATCAAATGCTTCTATTCTAAAAATAAAAACAGAAAGAAAGAAAGAAAGAAAGAAAGAAAGAAAGAAAGAAAGAAAGAAAGAAAGAAAGAGAAAAAAGTGTAAACTATCAGTAAAATGACTCCTGATGATATTTAAGTGCCTTTTTTCCTGCTATCATTAGAGAAACTTCCTTCTACAGCAGATGGGAACAAATACAGGGACTCACAGCCAGACATTTTGCAGAGAGTGAGAGACCTTGGAACACTCAGATCTAATTGGAATCCAACAAATACCTCCTTCAGTGCTCAGGAAACCCCACAGAAAAGTGTCCTTTGTGACTTTTAGCTTTGTGTTTTTATGGGATTCCTGAGTGTGTAAATGTGTTGACTTCTGTTTCTTGTGCCTTCTCTTGGGGACTTTGTTTTCTGTTTGTTTGTTTGTCCAATTCCAATGTGATAGTTTTAGTTTTATCTTATATTCTTTTATTTCATTTTATTATTATTTCCTTGAATACTGGTTGGTTTCTAATGAGTGATGGAAAGGGAGAGGATTTGGTTGGAAGGGGAGTGGGGAAGCACTTGAGGAGTACAGGAAGGAGAAACTGTTATCAATATATATTATGTGAGAAAAATATAAACTTATGAATAATTTCATCCTTATTTATAAACCAAGGAAGTATGACTTCAGCAAGTTTCAAAATAAATGCAGTGCTAAATATAATCATACATATGACAAATTTACTATTCTAAAATTTGCATTTTAAAAATCAAGACTGTAGTTAACAGACCACTTGGGGGAACACGGTGTGTTAGAACCTAAAACTTGACCAGGTGAGGTCAAAAGCATCCCAAGAACCAGGGGAAAATGGGTCTTATAGAACAGTTTATAGAATCTTTAAATATTCTCATATGATTCCAGATGTGATCTGGTTTCAAACTTATTTTCAAATAACCTGAAATCCTTGCATAAATATCATTTTTATTCAAGAGACCATCAAAGTGATGAAATTACTGAAGGAAACAGGAAAGAAATCTCCCGAATGCCTACTTGTAGCTTTCAACCAAATCACAAAGTTAGCATCACAAAATGCAGAAAAATATTTATCAAATGACATGGTTGTCTTAAATTTTTATTAGCTGTCCTTTTTGAGTGCAAATGGTCCTTGATCATAGTGAAATGAAATTTTTTCATTTTTAGTATACATAATAAAAATTGTTTTATTATTTATATTGAATTCTGTCATTCTCTAAAGGGACTTTAAAACAAAAAATTACATGTATTAATATTAGACATCTAATTATGAATTAATGTTACAAAGAACATCATAAAGTAAAATTAAGATAGAAAAAATCCATAATGAAGGAAAACTTAATGCTAAGATTTTTAGATTACTGTTTAATTTGGTTCATATTTTAAGTGTAGAGGATTAAATAAACATTCATTGAAGCCTGCCTATCATACCCCAAAACATCTCCGTCTAGTACTTGGATCAGATGGATCCTAATATGAAGAAAATTAATGAGTTCAAGTTCTCTGAAGAATGTGGTTCTTTAGAATACTTGTTATTTTTTTCAGAGGATTTGGGTTGAAGTCTCATGGCTTGGTTCCCAGCACCTACAATAAGATGCTCATAATTTACTATAAGTACAGTTCTAGGGCATCTGACACACTCTGCTAGGTTGCATGGTCATGAGGCATGCATACACTAACATACACATGAAGACACTCACACATCCACATAAAATCAAAGTGTTTAAATCTTTTAAAATTTCCATTTAAGTTATCCAGTTGAAGTAGATCATTGAAACTGCCATTTGTTTTTAACCTTACTTTATAATTCTTTGTTTGGTATTATCTCAGGATCAAGTCAGGATTATTTCTTTTTCTATAATCCAATAATTCCCATGTGTACCTCCGTGACAGTAGTTCTTCTATATGCAGCTTTATTAACTTCTTTCTATGATACATGTACCAAAGAATGTCAGTTAGTACCAATCATAGATAACACACTTAGTGTAAGAAAAGTTTTGTATATAGCGGTTTCCAAAAAAAGGCAAAGGAATAAAACAGAGTCAACAAAGTTATCAACAGAGCACTGAAATTGGTCTATTCAGTTTATTTTAACTTGTGAATTTAATTCATAACAAATACATTTAAAATTAATTGACAATATCATATTTCATAATTTCTAAAACAGTAGCTCCCACAGGCCACACATACTATGAATGCAATAAATATTTATTGTTTTGACTTCAATGATTTTCAGTGAAAAAGACTAAACTAATTTCACATAAGTAAAAGAAATAGTTCCATTTTTTGCACGAATCCCCTTAGTCCTCCCAGTGAAGTCACCTTGCGGAGAGCTTAGGGCTGTCACACTCCGTGTTGCCAGTTGGTTCCATCCGTGCTCTCCCTATCTTAGAACTTTCACATTTTCATTCCCAGGAGGGGATGCTTTGTTCTGATTGGCAGGGAGATGTGGAAGGCAGGTTTAGAGTCCATGGTCACAACTGATTGCATCCTCTGGAATTGTGGTTATAAAATTGGAAGCTGCCTTCACGAAGCAGAAAGCCTCAGGGTAATTGCCATGTGTTGCAGCCCTTCCTCCTGTTTGGAAAACAGAAATAAACCGCCCATCTTCCTATGCACTTACTGTATTTGCCAATGCTCTGCATGGGTTATATTTTGCCAGTTGACATCACTTTAGTAAGTTATTATTATATGGTCAACACCTGCCCCAAAAATATAGAATAGAGAAGTTATATTATATTTGTGCTTGGTGAAATGAAGTGTTACCCAAACTGTGATGTGGTGAAGACCTTTTGCGTTCTCTGTATTTATGGATGCTACATACCACTTAACATATACCAAATTTGGTAAGCAAACAAGTTTGACTCCAAGTTCAACTTTATATGATCTCTGTGACCGGAGATTGGTCATTCAGTTTTAATGTATAGTTTTAAACAAACTTGAATTCTAAATATGTTTACATTTTTTGTATGCTTCTTGCTAACTAAATATGTGTATTGAATAAAGGACAAATTCGGATATTAAATCAATGAAGCTTACTCTTTACAGCACAGGAAACAATAAGAAGTTCTCTTCCAGATTAGAAGTTATTTAAGGAAACATGGTTGGAAAGGTCTGAACTTTCTATATCTCTAAAACAGCGTGATGTAATGATGAACAGGCAGGAAGCCAGAGATGCTTGCATTTGTATTTCTCTTATTCATTGCAGCTGGTTGTTTTACATTTAACATTATTTCAGCTCCCTGAATTCTGTTCCCTTATTTGAAAATATAAATTCTGTGATGTCAGATTGTCTATAGTCATCTCAGGTAATTTATGAGAAAAGTCAAACTTGGTATTTGGTACATATATATGTGTGTGTGTGTTTTATATGTATATATAGATAAATACATATGTAATTACAGAGATTGCCATTAAATTTTCTATAAAACATCTTAAAAGATTATTATTTTAATACAAAAGTTATTGACCTTTGTCCTTTTGTGATTTTAGAAAAAGAATTATCCTCCTGATTATTAACAGCAAAGGCACAATAAATAACAGCTGTATCCAATTGAAACAGGATTGTCAATCATGAATTGTAAGATAAATGCAATCCTCTGGCTTCTTTATACCTCAAGTATGTTCTCGCTGGTATTTAAGGAGAATTTGGCAAGGATTTTTTGGTAAAAATTGCAGAATAAAAATGGGGTATCAAATCTTTTGAATTGGCCAGGTGGTAGCAAATTTTTCTTTTGAATTAAATAAACAACATCTTCATATTTTAGTTGAAAAATTTGAAACTACAGATATGAATTGTAGCTACACACATATATATATATATATATATATGATAAAGGGAATACAGGTATTCTAATAATTATTCTTTACTGTCATATTTCAAAAAATGTCAAACTAATCAAGTATTTAAAAATTTGAGGGATGCCAAAGGCTTTGCTTTCTTTATTACAAAGGGGAAAGTGTCATCGGAATGGAAGCCTGGGGAATGCTAGTCCACTAGATGAAATTGAGATCAATGGACTGGCAGACAATAAAACACATCACTCCATAAAGAGCTCACTTTACAATGAGAAATATGGAGGGGTTACTCTGCATGTGAATTCAATGCTCATTCTACACCTGTATATTTCATCTGAGAGGATAATGTGCCATTAGTGACTTTACTGTAAAGGATATTTTGGTCCATAAATACTAGCACACTTATGCAAGTAGGTCTGCAATAATTCTTGAACTA
Organism: Alexandromys fortis; assembly: GCF_014885135.2. Classification (NCBI taxonomy): domain Eukaryota; kingdom Metazoa; phylum Chordata; class Mammalia; order Rodentia; family Cricetidae; genus Alexandromys; species Alexandromys fortis. The sequence continues at coordinate 5,394,864 of NW_026067916.1, read as the reverse complement.
GAACTACTGAACCTCTGTAAACAAAAGTATTTTAAATCCTAAATTAACTTCATTGTAAAATCTTGACAATAAAAACCATCACTCACCAAAATTATCTGGATCCAAATTGTGTGTGTGTATGTATGCATGTATATCTTTTATGCAGTTTAAATATGTATTGGGAGCCTACAATTTCACTATCAATTATATGAAATGCACTTATCTGAATCTGGAACTGTCTATCCATTAAACCATCACACTTCTATTGCTACTGGGCCTTAGTAACCACCATTTGCTTTTTGTTTATAAATACATGTGACAAATTTAGATACCTTGTTTAAATGGTTTTTCAGTGCTTTTGTAGTGTGTGTGTGTATGTGTGTGTGCCTGTATGCATCACATGTGTATATATGGATACCAGAGACTTTTTTTTTTAGACTGGTTCACATAATTTTTGCTGGTGCTCATAGTTCTGGTTACGCTGTGTGTACAAGTACGTGTATGACTGTGTGGGTGTCTAAAGTCAAGATCATTTGTTTTCTGCCTCATTTCTTGGCCACAAAATCTCTCATTGAACATGGCTTCCATGGTTTTGCTAAACTAGGTGAGCAGCAATTCCCATGAATTTCTATATGCCTCTACAGAGGTGGGTTTGCTGATGCGTGCTACGCCATCCTGCTTTTATATGGGTCTGGATAATCCAGTAGATATTCTAGTTATGTAGACACCTGTTTTGGTTTCTCATTTATCCATTGGTAGACACGCAGTTTAATGCATATTTAGCTAGTTTCATTTTAGCTGGTTTATATGGGATATGCAAAATGTGTATACAATGCGGCTGCTAAATGCTTGGATATTTGTGTTATATAATTGAAATCATGTGGAAATATGTTAATTTGCTACCAGAAGGATATACTGTCCCATAAAATATAACCATTTCTATAGTTCAAAATATCTGAGTAGCATTTTAAATAAAATTATGTCCACATGTATCAAAGTATAATTAAACATGTTACAATAGTATTCTATCTCTTCAACATAAAAATTTTGCTGGATTTCTGTTTGTGTCAGTAAATAAAACTTTACCCCATCCACTTAAGCTGTTTATTAAATAACATGATAAATCAATATTGTGTAGCCTAATAACTTTTATGTCTGATATTTATTTCTGAGCTATATCATTATGTATTAACAGAAATACATGAGTTGCAACTTAAATTTACTCAACCAGAGTTAGTTAGGGTTTCAATTGTTCTGAAGAGACACAATGACCATGGCAACTCTTATAAAGGAAAATATTTAATTGGGGTGGCTTGCTTAACAGTTCAGAGATTCAGAATATTATCATTATAGTGGAGAATATGGTAGTAGTCAGGAAGACATGGTGCTGGCTACATCTTGATCAGAAAGCAACAGGAAATGGACTGTCATACTGAGGGTTATCTTGGGCAACGCAGACCTCAAAAACCACCCTAAAGTGACACACTTCCTCTACAAGATCACACCTCCTAATAGAACCACTCCCTGTGAGGTAAAGGTGGCCAATTTTACATTCAAACTATCATATTCCATTCCTGGTCTCCATAAGTGCTGTGGAATATTACTTTAAATGGGCAAAGATGTGTTATACTTGTTTGTGTTTCATTTGTCTAATAATATAAAGATATGTTGTTTTGTTGCCTAAGGTACTTGATTAGTCTATTAAAAAGCTGAATGGCCAATAGTTAGGCAATATGGTGATAGGCAAGGCTGACATGAAGAAAGAATATTTAGGATGAAAAATCTAGGTTCAAGTGAAGAAAATGAGAAGAGAAAGAAAGAAAAAAGTTCTGGGGCCAGCCAGCCAGGCAGCTGTTAGCCAGAGAGACACAGAGTAGGACATACAAAATGCAAGAAAGGTAAGAGGTCCCAAGGCAAAACATAGGTGAAGAGAAGAGGTTAAATTTTATTATAAGAGCTAGTGGAGCAAGGATAAAGAAAGGCTGAGCATTCATAAACAAGAAGTCTCCATATCATGATTTGGGAGCTGGTTGGTGGTCCAAAAGAAAGCCTGCTACATATAAGCTTGTAACAGTATCATAATGCAAAATGTATTTATTTCAACTTCAAAAGCCCCAATACTCTATCCCAGTCTTAACAATGTTTAAATTCCCAAGTTTAAAGTCTCTTCTGGGATTCTGCAATCTCTTAACTGTATTCCCCTGCAAAATGAAAAATCACCGAGGAGGTCACCCACTTCTAACCCATAATGGAACAGGATATACATGATCATTACAAAGCACAGAGAAAGGAGCACAGTGAGGAAACACTGGACCAAAGACAAGACTGAACCCAGCTGGGCAAACCCCAAACTCTGCATCTCCGTGTCTGATGTCCAAATGGTCTTCAGATCTCCAATTCCACTTAGCTTTGTTTACTGCAACAAACTTTCCTCTCTTTGACCAGATCCCTCCATGTTAGGAGCTCTCCTTGACACGTATCCCATGGCTCTATCATCTCTAACATCTTGGAGTTTGTAAGACAATCCAGGCTTCAACGTCACAGCTTTTACACATTGGCCTATCTTGGCTTCCATTCATGAACACCTCGACACATTCTTGGCCTCAATGACTTCACATGTAGAGGCTAATTCTCTAACTATTTTTTTTCTTTCCTTCTTCTATAAAATGAGAGAATCACATGTCCAAAGCTGCCAAATTTTGCTTCTTACTGAGACTGGAACATGGCCCCCTCATTTACTTGGATCTTCAACAGACTGTTGGCTGTAACTTGGTTATACTAAAAGTTGCTCTGTAGATCAAGCTGACCTAAACTCAGAGATTTGCAAGCCTATCTTCCCAATGCTGGAATAAAAGGTGTGCACCACCACACCAAACTCTAAGCTTTTCTTTAGTTCCTTTTCACAAGTTGGAAATTCAGCTAGGTAGAATCTTGCCCTAACATCATGACTCTTCTTTGTTTTGTTTTTCTAGACAGGGTTTCTCTGTAGCTTTGGAGTCTGTCCTGGAACTAGCTCTTATAGACCAAGCTGGCCTTTAACTCACAGACAACCCCCGGCCTCCAGAGTGCTGGAATTAAAGGCGTGTACCACCACCACCCAGCTGTCATGACTTTGTTTATTCCATTTTTTAATTTGTTCCCTCCTTTAACCTAGAACTTAGCTGCATTCCACTTTTTGGTACTCTTTTTCCCTGCAAATAATTTTCCTTGCACAGCTTGCTCCATTTCTCTATATAAAGTCAATAGTGACTAAGACCAGTATCCATAAAACATAGTCTATACTGGTCTATTTTGAGATTTCTTCTGCCAATGCAATTACTACAAAAATATTCATTTTAACCTCAGACAAACTCTTCAGACAAGGGCAAAGACAGCCACATTCTTCTCCAAAATAATACAAAACAATCTCTAGGCCACACATTAATATTCTCCACTAAAACCACTTGATCCTCATTGTTCATCAAATAGCATTCAACATCACTGTCTTCCATGCTCCTACTAGAACAGCCCATTAAGCGGCACTTAAAACATTCAATTGATTTTCTAATCCACAGCCCCAAGGTCCATATTTATCAGATAAACAGATAGTCAGGCCTTTCACAGCAATCCCCTAGTACCAACTTCTATCTTAGTTAGTGTTTTATTGCTGTAAAAAGACATAATAACCATGTAAACTCTTCTAAAGGAAAACATTTCATTGGTGTGACTTATAGCTTAGAGATTCAGAATATTATAATCATGGTGGGAAGCATGGCAGTGCACAGGTGTCATGTTCTGAATGGCTGCCTACATCTTGATCAGAAAGCAACAGGAAGTGGACTGTCATATTGGGTGTTATCTTGAACAAAAGAGACTTCAAAGCCCATGTCCACAATGATATACATCCTAAAAAAAAAAAAAAAAAAAAAAAAAAAAAAACCTCCAACTACCACAAAAAGGCTAAGGCTATATGGTATGCTTCCTAATAGTGCAACTCTATAAGCTTATGGGGGCCAGTTAAATTCAAACTACCATATGAGCTATAAAAATATAAGACCAATAATAGCACCTCTTCCGATAACTGTTGATGTGGGAAGTCCTTCTGTATATGTGGTGCTTTTATTGGTTTTATGCAAACAGAGTCTATTTTGGCCTAAGGAAGAACAGAGTTAGGTAGGAAAACTAAATTGAATGCTGGGGGAAAGTAGGCAGAATCAGTGAGATACCATGAAGCCTACAGAGAAGAAAGACCTGAGCTTCCAGCTGGTCCCTTGCCAGCAGGCCATGAGATTCATGGTAAAATGTAAATAAAGGAAATGGGTTAATTTAAGATGTAAGAGCTAGTCAATAAGAAGCTAAAGTTTATAAGCCAAGCATTGATTCGAATAATGATTAATTTGAGTCAGGGCAGTCAGAAACAAAAGAACAGCCTCTGCCAACAAATTGTCATGTCCCTAGACTCCTGAAATCTAAGATAATAGTCATTAGGTTGCATATAGAGACAGACCACAATCCTGTAGTTTTCTGAGGAAAAAAAGAGATTGCAAGGACAAGATATGGACTTAAGAATCACTATATGCCTGAACTTTTCATCTATTACAACCAATGAATTGCCCAACTCTAGAATCATGGAAATTTTAACAAAGTTGGATTATTAGTGAAGTCCATGTGTGGAAATAATCTGCCTGGTAATCCCCCAAGGCCTTTAAGACCATGGCTCGGTCCACCATGAGCTACTGCTTATGCTGAGGTTGCAAAGTCTTGTTGAAATGAACATCATTCTCCCTAGTATTCTTGATGGTGCTGGGATAATGATGAAAAATAAATGGATCGTTCCTATAAATATGTCTATATCACTAACACAGGAGAGAGTTTATTAATTATGTTTTTAAAATTGTAATATTTAACATTGTCTGTATATAATGGGAATTGTTCTATTTATAATTAGAATTTGGCATTAATTCTGTAAGGAGCTGCATCTGGACTTAAGACACATGAGTTTTAGCTGGAGACACCGGGCTTACATAGGGACAGCTTAACAGTTTATCTTAGGGTTGTGCCCATAAGGCAGAGAATGAGTACATTTTTATTGCCACACCATATTGAATATATCAACAGGTAATTGTAGCCCTTCATGGAAACCATGTCTCTTCTGTTGCACAAGGTTAGGGTGGGACAGTATCATACCTGCCCCGCCCCCTGCAACAGAGGAGTACAAGTTCTAAGTCAGCCTTACCATGTTGTCCATTGCATTAAGGACTGTCTTTGTCTCGATCACGTCAACACACGTTATTCCTGAAACGTAACCTGGACATGCTCAAGGGGAGAAGGTCACATTCACCCAAACTCATTTACTTTTGCTCTAGCAGTCTAGAGCCTTGAATGACTTTTTACTCTCTCTCTTTTTCCCTATGTGACGACATCCTACCTGCATTAAAACCAGATGATCATACTGAGAAAAAGATCAGAGCTGACCAAGAGAGAATGATGAGCTGAAATATGTCTCATTGTCATTAAGGCTAATATAGCCTGTGAGTTATAAACACCTCCACTATCACAGCAAGGATGAGCTGATCAGGTACAGAGGTCATGGAGGACTGGCAGAAAAGTTGATAATGAAGTATAACTCATTTGACTTTCTTTCATTTATGCTCTGTCATGAAGATGGCAGATTCTTCTAATTGTGCTACTATGGAATTAGAAATCTGTGCTTTGAAACTATTAGAGGATATATTTTGTTATTGCTGTTTAACTCTTACATTAATTTAATATAAAAGCCGCTTACCAGACTGAAAATTGGTTCAGCAGCTAACAGCCTTTGCTGCTCTTGCTGAAGGCCCAGGTTAAGTTCCTAGAACTCTCATGGAAGCGCACACCCACCTGTAATTCCAGTTCTAAGGTATCCATCTCCCCATTCTTGCGTCCACAGGCACCAGGCACACATGTAGAGTGTATGCATAGATGCATGTTAGAACACCCACACATATAAAAATCACAAAGACAAGAACTGCTGCTCAGTAGTAGATATGTAAATTGAATTTTTATTTTATTAAGTCAGTTGGGTGAGCACATCACAGTTCCCAAAATCAAGGACGTAAAATCTACAATGCTCACAGTGCTGTGGCCCATGAACCACATTGCTTTTCCATGGTCTCATCTGAAGAACACACCACATGTTGTTCAGGGTTTTGACTTTGGACTCAACAGCATCCTGTACTCACTCACAGCCTCCATCAGAGCAAATAGGTGTGGGTGGAAAAGAAGCATGACTCACTGTTTACCTGACTTCAAAAATCTTGTCTTCTCCCTCAGAGGTCACCCCGTTTTATATTTTGAAAGTGAATCTTCTAACTAAACAGTGTTTTAAGTGCCAAATTATGTTGACTTGAGGTACAAGAGCAGAAAGGGAAAATTACTGACCGATTATGCCTTAGTAGATTGCCAATGGGGAAAAAGATTTTCTTAAATAGCATAATATATTGATTAAGATTATTTTCTAAATAATAAATTCTTATGAGCTTCAAAATTAGTCTACCTACTAATTGACTTACTATGATTTATGGCTGGTTATTTTAGTACAGCATACATGTTTTCAATGATCATTTCCTATAGTGCTTGAGGTTATTTACCCATTACCTCATTATACTGTCTATAATGAGGGATATGCTAAACATAAGGGAAAACATGACTTTTTATAATTCTGCTCTTCATTAGGAAATCTGATCTTAATTTCCTTTCATTTTCTTTCCTAATGAGAGACTAAATAATTGACTTTATAAATTGCTTATGTATAGTAGAATAAATGCTAGCCAAATATAGCCTTGGTGTCTTCACCTTCCTTGGTATTTCTTTCTCCTCCTCCTCCTCCTCCTCCTCCTCCTTCTCCTCCTCCTCTTCTTCTTTTTCTTCTTTTTCCTATCCCTCTTCATCTTCTTCATTTTTGTATCACATATGCCGGCAAGCAGTTCTAGTCTTTTGTGGCTTATCATGATGAAGATGGGTAAAATGAATGTGCTATGCATGTACTGAGAGGAATTGGGCAACATAAATGAATAAATCAGCATACGAAACAATTTATTTTTTACCTACTGAAAATTTCTCATTTCAGGAATATAAATTGTTTTGGAAATACAACTTGCATATGAAGTTGTAGTTCTTTTACAGAGCCTCTCTGGGATATTTTCAAGGAAATTCTGCCATGAAAGAGGTTAGATAAACTTTGGAGCACTCTCAAGTCTTGAATCTGTGACATTAGCAAATATCAATAATAATTTAAAGTGGGTAAGTTTTAGTTAGCTCATTCTAAGAGCCAAGCTAATCATCTGGTTTTAATGAACTTCTTTTGAAATGCAAAATTTTTAATGCTTGCTCCGGGGAGCTATAGTTTTATTGCTTATATTAGACATGTGTTAAGCAGTAACTAAGAACTAATAATTGCCCAATACAGCAATGGCAGAATACTAGTCTAATTTAGGCTGAAATGTGAAGTACTACTGTTGTTCATGATAAGGAATTTTATGAAATCCATTGATATTTTTTATAAAACTCGGAAATTTTACAAGTAGAGTACAAATAATATGACTGATCTACTACTGTCTTTGTTTGTAAATATTTCATTTATTTCAAGTTTTAAAAATTAAAATAGGAATATGTAATTACAAATTAGGAAATTTGTAATAGTTAATCACAACCATATGTTTCAGTTCTCCACTAACTGAAACCAAAGGAAAGCAAAACAAAATAAGCTAGACTGTATCTTTTAAAGATCAATAACTTCACAGGAATGGGGCAAGTTAGTACTTAAATGTTATCAACTTCATGAGCCTTATTTTGATTGTTAAAATGCTTTGTCAATGTCAAATTCCAGTGGTTATCACCTAAGTAACCTCTAATCAGAAAAGAAACAGAAGAAGCTATTGGCAGTGGATAGCAGCTGCGGAGGAAGAATCATTCATTACTGGAGATAAGATCACTGATAGTAGTCCCATGAGCCAATGGATGGCCCTAAAATCATGTACATATCGTCAAATTTAACTATTTTTATTAAGTATGGTGGTTTGAAGGAAAATGGCCCTCATACACTCATAGGGAGGAGAGTTGGAGTAGGTAGTGGAAGATCTTCCTTGTTGGAAGAAGTGTGTCAATATAGGCAGATTTTGAGGGTTCAGATGCTCAAATGAAGCCCAGTAACACTCTCCCTTACTGCTGCCTTGAGATCTGGATGTAGAACTCAACTACCTCTCCAGCACCATGTCTTTCTTCTTGCTGCCATACTGCCAACCATGGCAATAATAAACCTCTGAACTGTAAGCCAGGCCAAAGTAAATGTTTCACTTTATTAGAATTGCTGTGGTCCTGGTGTTTCTCCACAGCAATAGAAACCCTAAGATATATTCCACACTTTCTTCATCCATTCTTCTATTGAAGGACATCTAGGTTCTTTCCAGGTTCTGGCTATAACAAATAATACTGCTATGAACATAGTTGAACAAATGCTGTTGTCATATGATAGGGTATTTCTTGGGTATATTCCCAAGAGTGGTATTGCTGGGTCCAGGGGTAGGTTGATCCCGAATTTCCTGAGAAACCGAAACACTGATTTCCAAAGTGGTTGCACAAGATTGCATTCCCACCAGCAATGGATGAGGGTACCCTTCCTCCACAGCCTCTCCAGCAAAGGCTATCATCGGTGTTTTTGATTTTAGCCATTCTGACAGGTGTAAGATGATATCTCAAAGTTGTTTTGATTTGCATTTCCCTGATTGCTAAGGAGGCAGAGCATGATCTTAAGTGTCTTTTGGCCATTTGAATTTCTTCTGTTAAGAATTCTCTGTTCAATTCCGTGCCCCAATTAAAAAATTGGCTTAATTAGCATTTTAAAGTCTAGTTTCTTGAGTTCTTTATATATTTTGGAGATCAGACCTTTGTCTGTTGCAGGGTTGGTGACGATCTTCTCCCAGTCAGTAGGTTGCCTTTTTATCTTAGTGACAGTGTCCTTTGCTTTACAGAAGCTTCTCAGTTTCAGTAGGTCCCATTTATTCAATGTTTGCTGCTGGGGTTATACATAGGAAGCGATCTCCTGTGCCCATCTGTTGTAGGGTACTTCCCACTTTCTCTTCTATCAGGTGGAATATATACACATTAGAGTACTACTCAGCGGTAAAAAACAATGACTTCTCAAATTTTGCATGCGAATGGATAGAAATAGAAAACACTATCCTGAGTGAGGTATCCGAGACCCAAAAAGAGGAACATGGGATGTACTCACTCATAATTGGTTTCTAGCCACAAATATTGGTCATTGAGTTTATAATCTGTGATCCTAAAGAAGCTAAATAAGAAGGTGTACCCAAAGAAAAACATATAGTCGTTATCCTGAGTATGGGAAGTAGACATATTGCTGGGCAAAAAATTGGGAACTTGGGGGTGGGGTGGGTCGGGGGTAAGGGGAGATGGGGAGAGAAAAGTAAGAAGGGGAGAATGGGGGAACTTGGGGAAACGAGATGATTGGGAGAAAGGAAGGTTGGATAGAGGAGCAGGGAATCACATAACTTAGTTAAGGGAGCCATCTTAGTGTTGGCAAGAGACTTGAACCTAGAGGGGCTTCCAGGTGCCCAGGGCAATGTCCCCCCAGTTAACTCCTTGGGAAGCTGAGGATAGGGAACCTGAAATGACCCTATCCTATAGCCATACTGATATGAATATCTTGCATATCACCATAGAACTTTCATCTGGTGATGGATGGAGATAGAGACAGAGACCCACACTGGAGCATCGGACTGAGCTCCCAAGGTCCCAATGAAGGGCAGAAGGAGGGAGAACATGAGCAAGGAAGTCAGGACCACGAGGGGTGCACGAGTGACTGATCTAATGGGAGCTCACCAAAACCCACTAGACTGGGAATGAACGACCATGGGATAAAACTGGACCCTCTGAATGTGGCTGACAATTGGAGCAGACTGAGAAGCCACTGATATGGCACTGAGATTTGTCTCTACTGCATGTATTGGCTTTTTGGGACCCTAGTCTGTTTGGATGCTCACCTTCCTAGGCCTGGATGGAGGGGAGGGCCTTGGACTTCCCACAGGGCAGGGAACCCTGACTTCTCTTTGGACTGGAGAGGGAGGGGGAGAGGAGTGGGGGGAGGAGGAGA
>NW_026067916.1:5350253-5384640 GCF_014885135.2 Alexandromys fortis | reverse complement strand
AATAAAGTGAATTAATAATATAAATAAATGAAACCCTAAGATAGAAGTTGGTACCACAGACTGGGATATCGATGTCATAGGCTTGACCATGTTTCTTCATGGAGGAATAACGGACACTTTGGGACTTTGGACTAGAAAAAAGTCTGGATACTTCAAGCAGGGCTTAATGGGTTATACTAGTAGAACCATGGAAGACTGTGGTGTTGAAGATGTTTTGAACTGTGGAGGCTGGGATCAGTTGGTTTCAGAGGTGAAGAATATTTATATGTGGCCTAATAATCATTTTTGTGATATTTTGATGAAGATTGTGGCTGCCTTCTATCCTAAAATATATGCCTGAGTCTAAATTAAAGAGTTATGGATTAACTTTTTTGATAGAGGACATTTCCAAACAATCTAGCATTAGGCATACTGTGTGGCTCTTAGTGGTCAGGCTTATGCAGATCTATAACCAACTGGAGCAAGCTGAACTAAGGAAAATATAAAATGTCAAGTTGGAGAAGAAAAGAAACACAGAAAGCATAAATAGATGAAAGAAAATTCTAATGCTAAGTGAAATAATGGGAGTGGTGATCTGAGAGCAAGACTGTACCTGGCTAAGCTTCCAATTTGTGGAAATGGATTAAAGAAAATCTTAGAGTCACAAGTAAGGGTGTACTCCTGTAATCCCAGAACTAAGAAGGCAGAAACTGTCAGATCTTTGTGATCAAGGCCAACCTGTTATATTGAGTGAGTTCCAGGACCGCTGAGACAGTGAAGGAAACCACTGAAAACAGAAAGCTGGTGAAAATTTATTTGAATGAGAGGGTCATGTTTCAGCCCCAGCAAACAGTGGAACTTGGCAGCTTTGGACACATGGTTCTAGATTTAGAGTCAAGGATACAAGAAAAGGATTATGGAATCTCCCTCCGAGACTTAGGAAAACTGCTGAGGTCAGGCATGTGTCAGGAGTGTCTCTGCATGGAGACCAAGAGAGGGCATTGTATGAAGCTATAATGGAGACACCTAGATTGTCTTAGAGATCCCAGTCAGCCATGTCAGAGTCATAGAATATCTGCTGAGGAAAGCTGCTATCAGGGACAGAGCCAGCCCACCAGGAAGAAATGTGATGCGGTCAGCAAAACTAAAAGGAGCTGAGGATGTGAAGACTGGTGGTTTCTTTTGTTGTGCAAATGTTTTCAGATTTATACGATTCTGTCTGTTTAGGCACAAATCTGTTGGCTCTGCCATTACAGGTGGTTGCATGCTGTCCAATACAGGTGCTGTGCACTGAACTTGAACTTGTATCCTCTGGAAGAACAGTGAATGTTCAAAACCCCTAATCCATGTCTCCAACTTCATCACTTTTACCTTTTCAAGTCTTCTACTTAATACTTGAATTCAGTTACTATGCGTTTGGAAACAAGGTATTGAAACATATCCTGAACACACAATATTCTTATTTCAGCTGGATGAGTATCTCTTGAGTACCTAGCTTACAGACATATGCTATAATGCTCACCTGAATTGATGTTTCTATATACTGCTAGGCCATCTAAATTCACTATGCACGTGGCTATTCGGTTTCCCTAGCCCTGATTGTCACAGAACCAGCTTTTTCATGTTACATGTTTTTGTCACTTAGACAGAAGATCAAGTGATTGTAAATGGGAGGCTTTTATTTATCACTCGACCTCCATTTTATTACACACACACACACACACATATGATTTTATGCCTGTGCTGAGTAGTTTGATGTCTCCAGCTTTATATTTTGTGGCTTAAACTCACTGTGATTTTGGGGAGTTTCTTTATTGTAATATGATTTTAAAATTGTTTTCAATTTCAGTACAAATTTTCATTGTAAAGTTTAGAAGATTGCATTATATCTGTAGATCACTTTGAGTAGCATAGCACCTGTATGACATCAGTTATTTCATTTTGTGAATGCAGGGTATATTTTATTCACACTGTTGTCTCTCATTTCCTTCACTAATGCTTTATAGTCTTTTTTTATAGATCTTTCAACTTCTTTCGTTAATTTTTTTTTCTGCATGTATCCTTATGACATTGTAAATGGAACTGTCATGATTCCTATTTCAAATATTTAAGTGTTACTATATGGTAATACTATTTATTTTTTAAAGTTGATCCGTTATCCTCCAGCTCTACTGAATTAGGATATTGGTTCTATTCTTTTGCATGTTGCTGTATCTAGGATCTGTCCTCAATCCAGAACTCCAGTATTAACTACAATAGCTTTAGGATCGCCATTCATACACTGCTGTCCACAATGCATCTGGAAGTTTCATTGTATTTCTGGACAATTTATTTCTTTTCTAAGCATATGTGTATATTATTATTATTTGGCAATTTAATATCTTCCTTACCTATTTTCTTTGCAAACTGTACTTGCACAAAGAGAAATAGTAAAATATAATTAATATTCACATAGAAGTGAATACATATTATATTTGTCTTTCTGTGTCTGGGCTACCTCACCCAGGTTTGTTTTTTCTAATTCCATCTATTTCCACAAAAATATACTGATTTCATTTATTTAATGGATGAGTAATATTCCATTGTGTAAACATCAATGATAACCAAACTACAATGCAGAAAACCATAAAGGTTAGGTACAGAGTAAGGAATTGGGATTGGGGACAGACAGAAATCTCTAGGAAAGGGAAATAAAATAGATAGTTATGGATGTATGGGGAGGAAAGTTGGAGGAAAAGTGTGGAGAGAGATGAAATCAGGGAATACCAGGAAAAGAAAAAAATTGTTCCTTAATATATTTCATAATCATAATTCTAGGAAGCATTATGATATTACTCCTACCAATATAAATTATAAATTAGTGAATATAATTTAATAGATTTTATCATATATACTATAAGTACTTAACAATGTGTTTCTCTTGTCATATGTAAGTATATGTGTATGTACATACACAAAAGTATATATGACTACCTTGGTTGATATCTGTATTTCTGTAATTATATATATATATATATATATATATATATAATATACATTATTTTAAAGATTTATTTTTGGGTGTGGGTATGTGTGAGTGTCTGTATGTACATATGTGTGCCATGCATAATTTGGCGCTCCAGAGACCAGAAGAGGGCATGGAACCTTTTCAAACTGCCTCTTTGCCATTGTGAGCTGCCTTATATGGGTGACAGTAACCAAATTCTCTAGTAACTGAGCCATCTTTACATCCCTTACAAATGATTTAATATGTTTTGAAGAAATAATATCAAATTGCTTGGTTTAAATATATATTACATTTAGAACCAAAGCATTTTGTGACATTTATATATGTCATTTACTAATTTAAGCTTATACTTACCAGGAAAATAACTATGTCCGTGTCTTACTCCTCATCTTCCTTTTTCCACTAGAGGGACAGTAGTGTGAACAAATATTTGGGCCATTTGGGAGCTCTACCCATAATTCCTTCCTTCTATTTCCTTTCCCCAATTCACTAGTCAGTATGAGTTGCACGATGGCTCCCTATCTTGCACTTGAAAAACTGCTGGGCACAAATGAATGTTTTTACAACTTGAGTCACCAGGATTCCCTTTTGTGGCCAGACGTGTATGGAAATAGACATGAGGATGGCTTTCTGCTGATAACAGTTTTTCAAATCTATTCTTTCAAAGAGTAGACTGCCACAAAGATTTTCCACTCAGAAGACACCCACATGTGTGCTCTGAGTCAGACAGTGGCTAGCATGTTGTCAGAAGGGATTCCCTACATAGCCATCCAGTCTTTCCATAGACACTAACAGTTCTTAGAAATGAATATGGGTTTTCAAGTTTTATTTAGCCTGCTGATGTTTTAGTTATATTCAGTGACTCTTTGACCACTTTGGGGAAATCATGGAGTTATGACCTAGACTAAATACAAAGTTAAGCAGACCAGGGTTCTCCCAGTGTAGTGGCTTATATCATCCAAGTTTAAGGAAACTGAAATAGAAGCACCACCAGACAGGCTATAATTAAGCTCATCAAAAGGTATCATGAGGGTCTGGTGGAAAAATGGGTCCTGTCACATTGGAAATATCACAAAGGCTTCACAAAATAGTAAAACCCATGCTATTTTCAACACAGAAGATAGATCCTAACTGTACTGGATTTCAACACCTTTGAGGAGTATGACAAGTGGAAAGCAAACAAACAAACAAACCTGGTGCTTGTTTCAGAGAGAGAGATGCCCCACTGATTGGTTTCTCTGTCAAATTACAGAGCTACTAGGAAAATTCTGAAAATGATGCCCATCGTTAATTATGGATGACATTTTGAGCAATTTGGTAATTGTTTCTAAATTGGCAATTGTTATTTTTTAGTGTAATTACATTGAATCAAGATAGAGAAAGAATAACTGGAAATCTTGAGTCAAACTAAACTATTTAGGAGGCATTAAACTATGAGGCTGGTGTGATGAAGAACAAAGCTCACGGCAGAAGATAGCAAAAGGAAGAAGAAACAGTAGAAAAATAAACAGAATGTGGACTGACAAAAATAGAAATCATGCAGTCAAGATAGATAAGAGTATGCACTCAAGGCACTGTAAGCCCTACCTATTTAGGTCTGCTTTGTTATATAGCACAGACAACATTTCATAGCATGGGGGAAAAGTGAATGGAATTAGATTTCTCACTGCTAAGTTTCCAATAATCAATTCCTTTAGGCAGTTTGTCTAGCAGACCACTAACAACAGAGATCTGAATGTGGAGGAGAATGAAGAGGACTCAGTTAAAAAAAAAAGACTACATAAATTGTTAAGGGTTAAAAATCTTCATCATTCTCGGTGTGGGAGGGCATGCGTCCACCTTGGAGCATGAGTAGCTCCAATGCCACTGCTTTGTGCACCCACCCTAGCTGACCAGGTGTGTGCCATGACTGGCACGTATGGTCTCATTACTTTCTTCTGTAAATTATTTCCTTTCTCCAATCATCACTCACATAGAAGTAAATCATTATTAGGTGTTCAACAGTACATTATTGCAGTATTCAATAGCAGTCAAAGGTGAATGGCATGCGGTTCCTTTTCTCAGAGTTATGGAGAACAGATATTTTCTTATTTCAGAATCACAAGTTCAAAGTTCTCATTATATTGTTCAATTTGTACACAACTCTTGGGAATTAGTATAAACTAATACACATACATATATGTTCCTAAAACTACCCGAAGTATGCATATATAGTATGGGTAAAGAGGATTGTTTTAAAATCTATTTATGAGAAATAAAAACCATAATTTCAGAGTAGTAACTCTACTGTAAAATCAGACTCCACTTTTCAATTTGACATAGCACACAGATGCAAAAACACAGTGAACGGTTTTTGATTACATATATTATTATTTAATTTAAATTTATTTAAAATATGTGGCATATCTTTTAGCAATTTCAGATGGGCAGGCTCACTTCAATGTGAAGAGTTATTCTTTGACCACTTTCCATTCTTTCTACCCTTGTCCTGTTTTGTCCTTTTCTTTTCTCTTTGAACTAACATAGAAACCTGGTGTTTTCTGATGCAATACCCACACTATCATTAGTTTAAGTAAAAGTAATATAATTTGGAAGAAATGTTATCTCTACCTAGCAAAGAATGGACATGGCATGAAGCATGGCACTGGTTTCTTTTCTATTTCATTACATTTACTATTTCTCACCATTACCTATGATTATGTGCATATAAACAAAATGGTTAATCCATAAAATCTAGAGGACATTCAGAAGGAAATAAGACAACAAGACCTACAATTACATGGCTTTCAGATGGACTTATTAAGGGGGTTAGGATTTACCAGAAAGTTTCTGAGTTTCCTGACATCATTTTTAATAATTTTGTGTGGCGTCGTCGTGGTTGAACAAAGGTCTCTGTGGGGGTCTAACATCACAAATGTGGAATAGTAGAGAGGATTTCTCTTGACTTTTCCCATATGGGATAATTCCAAGAAAACATAGAGCCTTCTTTTATTTCTTTAAATTTCTTGGACAACGGACAAATTAAGCATCCAAACATTTTATGCAAAAAGTAACATTTTATAAACTATTATGTCTCCTTGGTTTAACTACTTCCTCATGCTAGCATCAAAGGTTTTGAAAAATACAATAGCTTCTTTCTACAGCACTTTCTTCAACCCCCTTTTCCACTTGGAGCACTTGAAATGAACTGAATGAAGTGATATTTTTAAAACACGACAACCACACATACAAAAATCCTTTCAGATATGTAAGGATAATTTTAGATAAGAAAACACAGAATATAAATATAAAATGCTTCATTAATCATTTCAAAATTTTTATGGAACTATTGTCCTTCCTTTGAATCATGTTTTAAAATGCTTCATTTATATCTGTAAAGCCCATGATGCATAAATGACCTAAAATGACATTTAAAAGTTAACAAATTTGACAAATTATTTCATTTGGCTGGGCATTGTGGCACACACTTATAATCCCAGCACACAAAAGACAAAGGCAGGTGAGTTCAAGGTCAGCCTGCTCTACCCAGTTATCTCTAGACTATGCAGTAAGCTCTGTCTCAAAACTAAATCAAAATTCATTTTTATTTACACTTTAAAATGATAGACAAATTTAAATGCATGTAACTTATAACATGGTATTTTAAAGTTTAGAATACCTTTCAGTGGTCTAATCTCGTTAATTAACATGTATATTGCCAAATGTAGCTGTCGTTTTTATGGTGAAGACATTTAATAAAATCTTTGCTGTATTTTATGTTAATAAAATACAAAAATACAAAGGTTTTAAAAAATTGAAATATAAAAATCAATGAATCTCTTTTGCATTTGTATTCATAAAACATTTTAATTTCTTATGAATATGGAGTAGCATTATCTATATTAATTATGTGTGATTGACATCATGATGTATTCCTCCTGGTTAATTTTAACTTTGAGTTTTTAAAACAAATTCCCAGTCTATTCTACTTAAATTAGCAAGTCTCTAGTAACCATATTTTCTTCACTTATTCCTTAGTTGTAAATACTTCCATGGATTTTCTGTCCTGATTCTTGAGAAAAAGGCCTCAATAATGGAGGGACATTAGATGTCTCTTCAATCCAGATTGGATTTCTTTAGATGTGTACCTGGTGATAGGTTTGTTAGACCATATATATGATGTTTTTGGGCTGACGAGTGAGGGGGACTTGATTGGGGGAGGGGGAGAAAAAGGGGAGGCGGCGGTGGGGAAGAGACAGAAATCTTTAAAAAATAAATAAATAAATAAATAAATAAATAAATACTACACTGTCTCTCAAATACTACACTGTCTCTCAAATTTTTAAACTCTATTCTGTAAAATAATGAATTAAGTTCTGATGATACAGTACAAGGTTAGTACATGTGCGGTCAGAGGGCTTTAAATTTGACATTTCATTGCAATGTATTAAACATGTAGCTGCAGACACTATATTATTAAAGTTATACTAGCATAGACATTGGAAATGCAATATTGTATAACTTCCTTTTAAAGTTAAGTAAATGCCATCCAAACCACAAATCTTTTATTTGAAATGTTGTCCTTCCTGAAAAATACCCCAATGCCAAGCACAAAGCTTATGAGATTAATCATCCAATACTGAATATGATTTAAGGTGCACTTCACAATGTGGAACATATATTGGTGTTGCTTTAGCTATCAAGAACTTAAGAATTGATATCCTAAAGACCTAGGTGTTGTTTGCGTTTCTTTCCTGCCCAGTTCTCACAGTCATTAAGTACCAAAGAAATCACAAAGAGGTCTACATTAGTTATAAACTGATTGGCCCATTAGCTCAGGCTTCTTATTAACTCTTATAACTTACATTAGCGCATGATTCTTGTCTATGCTAGCCATGTGGCTCAGTATCTTATTCATCAAGACAGTCACATCTTATTTCTTCTATGGCTGGGTCATGACTGCAGACTAGGGCTTCCTTCTTCCCAGAATTCTCCTGTTCTAATTGACCCATCTCTACTTCCAGTAGTTTGCCAGTGATTTCATAGGAAAAATAAAATTTGGGGATATAAAGGAAGAAAAACTTATTTTTAAAGAATTCTGATGACAAAAATCCACAGATGAACATATTTCCCCTGCATGCTCACATGGCCTTCCTTTTGTAGATGGTACATGAATCAGAATTTATTCTACTCAACTCAGCTAATTGCTTTTCTGTGTCCAAGTACATTTGAATTAGGATCTAAGGACTAGGTTTCAATGTGAAGATTATAGACATACACAATTCAATATATAACAGCAAGAATTAAACTTAAAATATGACCTTGTATTTTAAAATTAAATACAGAATAAGGTTTTAAAAATTGCTAATTATGCATAAGAGCAGAATGAGAAACATCCAAAACTGAAGCTATCATCCTACAATGACACACTGAATACTTTCAGTGATAAGTCTTTGGCTAATTAATACTTTCCACATCAATTATACTAGCTTCATTGGCAGACAGGGATGCTGTAAATGAGAATACATTACTGTTTAGTAGTCTGGAAGTCCAGAGAAAGGACATCCTTCAAAAAAGAAATGGCTGCTTGCCCTGGAACAAATATTCTAATACAAAAAGGTACACAAACATAAACCACAATTCTTTTTCGCATTTAGTTCTCTGTTTTTCTCAGTATAATTATACTAGTGCTATTAAATTGAGATGACACATTGATTACATAAAACTTAGATATTTATATTTGAAATCTCTGATCCAAAATTTCGTTCCAATTCAATTCTGTATCACTTAAATCCATGGGTGCAATAAGATAGCTCAAGAGTTGAATTGAATAGTAACTGGATTAGGAATGATTCAGTCGAGAATGTTGGCAACTATAGCATGCACAGTAAGTGTAATGACAATAATTGGGTTAAAAGAATCATGCTATAAAGCAACTTATTTGTTTAACTTTAAATTTTAAAAGTTTTGGATGCTTTTCTAAATACGTACTCTATTTACTCGTAAGCTCACAGAACTCATGGAAAATGATAATGTAATTAAGACATGAGTGAAAAAAGAGGAAATGTTGAATGCATGTATATATGATGCAAATGTTTATACTTGTCTTACTAATATGAAAATGGACAATATGAGTCCTTGCAAATTCTGAAGGAATAAGACAAAAGGTCTATTACAATGCCCTTTAGTGCTAACTATCTGTGTGCAAACGGGCTTTGAGTACTTCGTAAAAAGCTTATACATGATATTTTTTTAAGATTAGCTAAGATTTTTTTCATTTACCTTTTTAAAATTAGAAGAAAAGTCACTTTTGATTGTTGGGCCTTAAAAGATAAGTAAAATGGCAGATGTGGAAGGAAAGAAAATGGAAGGGAGGAAAGAGAGAGAGAAACAGAAACAGAGAGTAACAGTGAGAGATAAAATAGAGTTTAAATTCTTAGAATGGCCAAGGAATAAGCTTATAATCCATTTTATATATATATATACATCTATATTATAGACACTATTTACATTACAGTGGGCAAAGGTTTAGTTATGCTATCTAATTTTTTAGTAAAATATTTTATACTACAAAAGTTTGAAGTTATTATCTTTAAAAATAAATTGTCATAAAATATAAATAAATATGGCTGTAAAGCTATTTAGTACATGTTTTATACTATCTAATACCAATAGTTTCTTCTAGGAAACTGTCATTACATTTCTCATCCCATCAGATATTCACTAGTGACATTTGTACTAATCTACAAAGCTTTATCAAAGCAATGGGTACAACATATTTGAGGAAAACTCTGATCTCTTTTCCATGTAGAGTATTGCTAATTTTTCCCATAGCTGGTAACTCTCTATGTTCAAAGATGTAATATGAGGTGGACGTAAAAGGATGAAGACGAGTTAGAAATATAGTTGACTGCTGTTTTGCTTTATGATAGTGTGCAGGGTATTACATGTCAAATTCTGCTACCTTGTATTCAAATAAAAAATCAAATGATCTATGACACTATGTGTTCTGTGTCAAAAAAAGAACATTTTCTTATAGACAAATGCATTGAAATACTTTAGCCTACTAACTCTCGCTGCAAAAGTAACTACAGAAAAGTAGAGTTGAAGATCAGTGTATAAAGGAGGGCGGATCACCTGTGTACACATAGAAAAGTCTCAAAGGACAAGCGTCTCAATAAGCTGGTAAATGGTGTTTACTTAAAGAACACAAATGTACAGCCTCACTTTATTATTGATGTTAAAAATTCATGGAAATTAAAGATCACTTTTCCTTTCTATTTGGCAGTTCCCTGAATATACTGTGTCCTTCCTTCCCTCGCTCCTTCCACTCCCCTCTTTATTCTGTCCTTCCTCTCTTGTTCGTTAGTGGCAATTAAAATTGACATACGGTTGTTATGTAAATTATCTCAGACAGTGCTTTTCATTACAAAAATGGCAATTGGATGATTTTCATTGTTTTATCGCTTGAGAATTATTATCTGCTCATGAACATTATGATGGTTTTGCTTTTGTTTGCTTTTTGTCTACTAAATAATTCTAAAAGTTTTTTTTAACTATTCTTTCATTGTTTAAAGCCAAACTATGGGTCCTCTAAGATTGATTGAGTTTCTTCTTGATTATAATTTAAATTTTCTATGCCTTTGGCATGGCAGATGCTATTATTTTAGAATTTCCATTTATGGTTATATTCTCCAAATTTCATGTAGCTTTTTTTGTAGTAGTGCATAGTTATTTTGGTTATAATGTTGCAGACTCCCAGTGAAACGACTCAGGCCTATCTGGGCCCTTCCAGTTTTCCTACATAGACGAACAACTGTGTAGTGAGAGTGTAGGAAGAGGTTTGTGTATGGAACTGGAAATCTTTCTTGTAATCCTATAAGCAAGGTAGCGCTAACTTTCTAAGCTTTTTTTTTTTTTTAATCACTTTTTACTGCTTGGTCCTGCTCACAGAATAATATATAAGACAAATAAAAACACACACAAAACATGTAGAGAAAACATACACACATACATGATGAACTCATTGAACACTGTTTGAGTCTTATAGTTGAAGATTGCCTTTAGTATCTTCTGCCTGCTCCTTGGCATTCTCTATTTCCAACAGAAAACTGACTTTAAATTAAATTCCTACAGAGACTAGAGTTATTGGAAGAAACATCTGACAGGAACCATCACAAAAACAGATTTTCCTCCATAAATTTACCATCTCTAGTCTCTCATATATGTACCTGTAGGAAAGGAAAGTCATTTTACTAAATTTCTTGATACAAATGGCTCTTGACAAAAATGTTGCACGAAAAATATCTTCAAATACTTCTCAATAACATAACTAGAAAACTTATTTGTCTCATTAACTAGTTAAAAACATACCAGCAGCTTACAATGAGATTGCCATCAAAGGTATTATATGACTTTTATATACCACGCCTTAATAAAAGCAGCTTAGGTATGAATACTTTGCTCCCCCAAAATAATGAAACTGTTAATGAGATAGTCACATATCTTTTAAAAATCATTTAGAAAAATGACTATAATTACATTTTAATATAGAAGTTTGTAACTTATAATATCTAGTATTAGTTTAGACATGATGTAAAACAATGTTATATCATGTACCTAAAAGTGCCTTTGATATAAAGAAGTAATATAAATATGTTTGTATAAATGCTTATGATGTTGATAGTATTAATTCATACTCTAGCAAAAGTATTTGTTTGATCTGGTATTAGACTTAGTATGATTTTCCAAATTAAAACATATTACATTCATTCTTTTCACTACTAACTTGATGAAACATAAAATAATAAAACTTACAAGTAAATTCATTTTTTTATTGCTGACAGCAAATATATGTGGCTGTGTCTGTTTGTGGGCAAACAGAATAGACTAAACAGTGTTTAGTAAAGGGTCTCCTTCTATAGGAATAAAAGTTGAAACTAATTTACAAAGGTAAAGACTCAGTATAATAAATGTAAAAAGTTTCACGTGGATGGCAAAATAAGGAATAAAGGGACCATATTGTCTTTCCAAGATAGGAACTTCAAGCCATAAAAATTAATGACAAAGCAAAAGTATTCTAGACTAGATAAAGGAAAAGTGGTTACAAAACTAGGCATTCAGCCAACTGTGACTATAGTCTAATTCTACAAATATGTTTTAAAGTCAAGACCGTCAGCATGAACTTGAACCTAATTACCAGAATTATGAAATCTGCTAAGGAGCCAGGCACTCCCGAATCACTGGATATTCTCATATTAAGTGTTGTATGGTTGCCAAAACCTTAGAGCCTTCTCTTCAGACTTCTTGTACTTAACTTTATTTGCACTCAGAGGATGTTATCCTAGATGCAACAAATCCTGCGTAGTTATTTAGCTATTTATTTTCTTGGTTCTGTTTTGGGGCTGGCATTGAAAACGTATGCCACTAGCAGGCATTTGTAGGAAGACTTGGGTCTAAGGGCCATAGAAGGTACAACATGGATTAACGGCCAGAAAATTATCAGACACTTTTGAGAAGTAAAAAATGTGAAGCAAGTGTCGGCCTTGTAAAATGATTTACTGGTAATTTATAACATGGGGCTTGATGTTTTAGCAGAGTATTTCTTCTTAGATTTGCCGAAATAATAGAATCTTAGTAATGTTTTTAATTTCTGATGGATATACCATTAGGGATTTCACATCACTGAACATCTTCTTAGTTTCTAACATGAGAATGATCTTACTAAAAATAACCTTCCATTTCAATACAGTAAGTACATGTCTGGTGCTTGGCTATAGTTAATACTGTCAGTTGTGGGTTCCTTCTCCTTGCATGGGTCTTAGGGAAAATCAGACACTGCTTGGCTGCTCATAGAAGTTCTATGTCAGTATTGCCTTAGCATATTTTGCAGGGACAGCAGATTTTAGGTCAAAGATTTTTAGCTGGGTTGTTGTCTACATTTTTCTTTGGTAATCTGTGGGAGTACCTTCAATCACCATAGAGACAAGAATGTAGGGATTAGTGTCTATGTAGTCACAAGGTCAATTCCTCAGTGTTCAGTGAGTTGTGTGGTGTTGTTCTTGGCAATGGGGTTTCCACAGTCAGTTTGTGGAAAGCAAACTTTTGTCTTAGCAACAGCTTGGGTTGTTTGGCAATTGTCATGTGAATCCCTTAGCCAACATATCAGTTGACTGCAACTTTGTCCCTTTACTGGAAGCCTCATCTGGCTGTAAGAGATTGCCAGTTGAGACTCTGTATCACCCACCACTAGGAGTTCTCATTTGGATCAACTTTATAGATTCCCAGAAATTTCCATTGAACTAGGCTTCCATACCGTCATATAAATTCCCTCCTCCTAATTCTGGCTGTCTCTCCCCATACTGTCTGCTTCTACCCCATTGTAGTGATATTTATTTGCATTTTCATAGATAAAGTTGACTAAAGATAAGAAAGAAGAACAGCCACACTAGTCTATCGTACAGGCCAGACAGTAGTGACACACGCATTTAATCCCAGCAGCTGTACTTGTTAGCAACAGAGGCTAGGCAGTGGTGGTGCAAGCATTTAATCCCAGCGCTAGAGAAGAATGTAAGGCTGGATGAGACAGGAATTCGCTCCTTTTCTGTCTGAAGATTTCGTAGAGGTAAGAGCTCTCTAGTAGCTTGGCCGCTTTGCTTTTCTGATCTTGAGGTTTTACACCAATATCTGTCTCTGGGTTTTTATTGTTCATGTTATCCCCATCTCTCTGCTACCTGGTGAACCCATCTACTTCCATTCTCAACTGCTCAAGACTGACATAAAATTTATTCTATTTCTCCTTACCTTGGAAGTTCAGCTGGTCCCACCTAGACTCTTTACCCAGCTTCCCAGTGTCTACAGATCGTAGCTTGGTTATCATTTATTTAATGCCTGATATCCACTTATAAGTGAATACATAACATATTTGTCTTTTTGGGTCTGCGTTACCCTACTAAGGATGACTTATTTTCTAGTTCCTACCATTTGCCTGAAAATTTCCTATTATAGTTTTTAACAGAAAAGTAACAATTCATTGTGTAAATGTACCACATTTTCTCTATTCATTCTTCTGTTGAAGGGCATTTTCTTTGTTATGAGTTTCAATTATTAATAAAGACACAATGAACATGGTTGAGCAAGTGTACTTCTGATTAAATGGAACATTCTTTGGGTATAAACTAAAGGGTAGTAAAGTTGGGTTCTGAGGTACCCAATTCAATTCTCAATTTTTTGAGGAAATGCCATGCTGTTTTCCATAGTGACTGTTTAAGTTTGCACTCCTCCCAACAACAAAGGAGTTTCTGCTTGCTCAGCATCCTCATCAGTATGTAAGTGACCTTAGCCATTCTGACAGGTATTAGAGGAAATCTCAAAGGAATTTTGATTTGTTCATAAACAGACTAAAATTTAACAATTTGCTAATTGCTCAACATTTCACAAATTTTTTGTTACAACTCATGCATATGTTTATACATATTAATATACTTAGCCCCAAACCTGAGATATGTTTATGTTCAAGTCCAGATCTTCTTTAGTATTGGAAAAACACTACAGCCTTTGACCTCGATTAGAGGTAAATGTATCATAAGAAGAATAAAATACTTATGATTCCTGTCTCTGTTATATTTAAGAACTTAATACAAATAATTGCCATTCCTGATATTTTCAAACACTAACTTTTATAATTTTGTTACTACTTTGTGTCTGTACTTATTGTGAACAAATGACACTTATTTTGTAGTTATTCAATTGCCAGGTATTATGTGAGGCAATTGTTATTATTTTCTTCTTTGTGGTTCATTAGACTTATTTCAAGTTAAAATGGTTCCATGTCTGTACCTTTTGTTAATATTCAAGAGTCTCATGCTGAATATTCAGCATTGTGAATTCTCACACTTATCAGGTCTCATGGGATAGCAAATGACTTTGTACAACTGATAGTTAAATTGGTCTAATATGTATATATATTTCCCTGACGATCCTTTTCTCTCACTGATAATGGTTTTATGACTCTTCAGCAGTTCAGGCTATTAAGATCTGAACTAAGAGGTGTCAAACAAATATCCTTCAGTGTGTTGGTCTTCCAAACTGTCCTATTTAATGCCATTCCTCTTGTTTTCTGAACTTTTAAGAGTTGATTTTTAATATTTTTAATTATGCTTGTTAGGGGTAGACTGTATAACTTGTGGGAATTCCTAGATGCTGAGACCAGAGGTGTCAGATCTCTTGGATCTACAGTTCCAAGCAACTGTGATCCCTTCAACTTGTTTTGGGGACCAAATTTTGCTACTCTGCAAGAGAGTAGATATTCTTAATTCCTAAGCCACTTCCTCAGCTGCCTTTTGTAATTTTAATCTATCATTTTATATGACTCTATTTTCCCTCATAGTATATCAGTTAGTTTCTTTAAATTTTTCTGTGGGTTGACCTAGAGTTTACAATGCACTATTTATTAATATTGGTTCAAGACAAAGAAATTACAATGTTTCAAGGCAATAATGATCTCAAATAAATGTATTCCCATTTCCTTCTCTCATATAGGATCCCCTGTTATTCTTCACTTTTCCATGACCTATAATAATCCAGGTATATCTTTACAATTAACTTACAAGTTACTTTTAATTAGTTTAGAATATCAAAATAAAGTATTTATATTCATTTGTTTTTTATTAACATGTTTTCATTATGTAGTCTTAATGTTTGAAATATATAAATGTAAAGGTATTTCAACACTTCCTTCAGTATATGCTATAGGAAATGAAATTGTTACTTTTTAATTTTAACTCATTTTTCTATATTTTAATGAAAATTTAAGTATATCACATTTAGTCTTTTTTCTTACCAAGTGTCCTTACTCCAGTTCCTTCCATGTGCCCCCAACATTCTCAATTGGTCACTTTCTTTTAGTATCTTTACATATATATGTATGCACACACACATACATGCATGTAAATACGATCTTCTGACTGAATAAGTCTGTACTTTTCAATCTTGAAGGGCAATTTTCCCATATAGAATTATAGTAAAAAAAACTTGATATATTTAATATTTTATTTCACTCTCTTGCAGTCACGGTATCTGACAAGCTTATAGTATTATTTGTATGCATGTTTTGTGTAAGTAAAATATTTTATTACTCTAGTTTATTTCAGAAATTCCATAAACCTGGTCTAGTTTGACAAACATGAGTGCAAACACACAGAGGACTTCATCTAATAAAATCTCTTCAGGGAATTGTTTCAGGGGGCTACTTGTTGGTTCCCGGCTACTTAGCCCCGAAATAACCACACAGAAACTGTATTAATTAAATCACTGCTTTGTCCGTTAGCTCTAGCTTCTTAATGGCTAACTCATTAATTTAACCCATTTCTATTGATCTGTGTATTGCCAAGAGGCTGTTGTTTACTGGCTAAAGTTTCTGCGTCGATCCCTGGCAGGACTATGTGGCTTCTCTCTACAGTAAAAAAATTCAAAGAAAACACAATAGTATGCATAGGGAATTTAGAAAGTTCCCTCATAGGAAACTAGCTTTTTTTTTAAATCAGAGATAAAATTAGCAGTGTTTCCACAACTGAACTGAGAATGCAATATGCATGCTAAAGAAGAGAGTCATGAGGAAATCCCTGAGTTCCTTCTACCTACCAAAGAGTTACTATATGAACAATAGGCATTTAGGTATTTCTTTTATTGATTCAGAGTAGCTAGTTAATATTAACTCAGTCATACACATAGCCTTCCTACACCACCAGGCTCTTCTTCATATTATTTTAATGTTGAATGCTCTATGAGGATTGAAGAGAGACACAAAACATTGAGAAATAATTTTATGTTCCTTTTGTTCTGAGAGAGGGAGATGTCTCTAAGATAGGAGATTCTGACTTGGTTTTGATTAAATGTGAGGTTGAACTTTTGACCTCCAGTCACATCATTTTGCTTTCTTAACAAATAAATCATCCACATCAGTTACGGAGTTTGTATTGTAGATGTATCAATTGGGCAGCCCATGGTCTGGTATTCTTACAAATCGAGAAATTGTGGTTTTCTGCTAAGGACTATGTTCCAAAAAGAAGCTCTAGATTGGGGTATTGGAAGTCTGTGGGTATTAGGATGAGGACTTGAAATGCAGTTAGAAATTATACTGCCTTAGGAATACACAAGTAGTGGCAATCAGTGGCTACAGAGAAAGGGAGAGTCAGACTCCTCCAGTTGATAGGTTGTGAAACCACAAGTGTGAAGTCCTAGATACACATGCATACAAGTAATACTAAATGGACTCAACAGGTTTTATGTTTGCGTGTATGTGTATATGTGTGTGTGTTCAGATACTTTTATTTTCAAGGCAAATTAATTACATAGCAACAGTCAGCACACACATATATAACAGTTATAAAATATCTTGAATTTGAAAGGGGGTTAGTGGACACAAGAGGAGCTGGGGGGGAAGAAGTAAACATGATAGTTGTCTTAAGGTTTCTGTTGGAATGAAGAGACACCATGACCATGGCAACTCTTCTAAAGGAAACATTCAATTTCAGGTGGCAGCTTACATTCTTAGAGATTTTATCCACTGGCATCATGGTAGGAAGCATGGAAGCTTGGAGTATGGTAGCAGACATGGTGCTGGAAGGTAGCTGAGAGCTTCACATCTTGACTTGCAGGCAACAGGAAATGGTCTGTCTCACTGGGTGTGTATTAAGTGTATATGAGCCCTCAAAGCCCCTCTCCACAATGACACACTTCCTACAACCAGACCACACCTACTCCAAAAAGGCTAGACAACCTAAGAATGCTACTCCCTTTGGGGGTCATTTTCTTTGAAAACCATCATAATACCTGAAAAATAAGATCAGTAACATGGATCTCAGGACTTGAGAGATGGCTCAGTATTTAAGTATGCTTGCTGCTTTTGCACAGAATCTAGGGTCAATGTCCAACATCCATATTATATAGGCTTATAGTGGTCTGTAACTACAATTTCCAAGAAATCTTACACTCTTTCCATGCACAGTGTACGCAAAACAATACTCAGGCCCACACATGAAATAAAAATAAGTAAACTTTTTAAAAAGTAGATTATGAATGAATCTATTTACTTAATGATTGAATTTACAAAAATGAATGTTGAGTAGTGTGGTCATTACTTTCACTGAAATAAATTTCAGTAAATTTATGTTGATTAATACTTGTTTTGTGAGAACATGCACATTTGATGGAGAAAATATGTTTCCTTTTACTATTTCCTAATAACATCTGTGAAGTTCTAAATAAATTTATACTTCCTAGGAATATTAGTTGATCATCTATTTTGGGATTGTCACCTTATATGGGCTGTATGTACATTAAAGCATAAGAGAATTGACATAACTTAACATTTATTTTTACTATGTAATAAAATCAAATATTGTGAGTAATAAAATACTTTCTTTTCCTTATTAAATTAATGACACAAAAGAAAAAATAGGATAACAGGGACAATTCTCAGAAATTTCATGTGAATTCTCTTTCATCTTAATTCTGGACTTGGAAAAGCAATGAATGTTTCTTAGGATAATAAATATTTATTTTGGTTTCACATAAAAAATAGTTACTTTTTCCTTCTGATACTGTTTTGCTGTATTTTTATGACTTCCTTCTTTGTTAAACAGAAGATCCACAGTATATGAGGCCAGATTCTTTTCATTTAAAAATGTTTTAAAAACTGATTGATTTTACAAGGACATTTTGAGAATTTATTATCAGTTTAATTGATTTTAAAATATAAACTTATATTTGTAATATAAATATGTTCATACTTGTAATATAAAAAGTCCATACTAAATTAATAGTGAACATACATCCTTTAGAAATCAAAATAATTAGAGAACTCACATCACAGATTTAGTTACTAGAAAGATCAAAATGAACTCTAGTAATTCTTGAGGACATAGAATATTTCATGTTTAAACAAAGAACAAATAAGTTAAGCATCCAACCATAACACTTACATATCTAAATTATTCATATAAAATTTGAATATGCTTTCTAAGCAAAATAGTCCATCCTTTTTCAAGGGATGGCACAAGATAAATTAACTTTAATTTTGAATTCTTTTTTGAATATTAGAATTTACAATTTGCTCCAGTTTTGGACAGAAGTGTTTTGATGTTCCATTTTGGTAGCAAGAAAACAATTGCATGTGATCTTACTGGAAGAAACCACAAATCACATAATTCTCTAAAAGAGAAAAAGAAAGCTAAGCTAAATCCTTTCATGAAAAGGTCTGAGTGTATTATTAATTTGCTTAAATGGAGAGAGCTGATGGGCGTTAATGGAACTGGGACTTAAGTTTTATGGAGCTTAAAATAAATGGCTGAAATTTTGGAGCTCTAATACTTATGTGATGTTACCAACTTTATCCACTATAAGTTAATAAATAATGTCCTATTTAATGACATTTAAGTTGTATTTTTACTATATGTACTCAAGAATTTATAAGAAACAGCTTTGACTCTTTATTATACTTTGTATTAGACCAGGGAACAGAAAGACTATTTTTGGCAAGTGGTCTTAAATTCTACCAATGAATATAAGTCTGTTGCATGTACAATTATATACATTAAATTAAAAAGTCTTATGTTTTCAAAACCATAAAATGTCTATCATTTTAATATCTATAATAAAACTATCAAATGGGTAGAATTTTTGTTTATAAAGTAACACTTCATTTCTTTACAGATGAAATTATATACAAAGTAAATTTGTACTTGTAAGATAATTTTAAGAGTTTGAATTAACAGAAAGTGAATATTGATTATGTAGTTGAAACCAATGTTTTTATTTATAGCTGTTATTGCATGATTATTCCACAGACACACATATTTTTGCTGAATTTTTTGTGGCACATGCATGCCACGATGACTAAACAATCTTTAACTAATAGTTGAAGATTCTCTTCTGCATACAAACAGCAAATATTTGTGAAATATGTGGACTTTAACCACCCAAAGAAATTGAATGTTTAAGTTCATTTCTAAGCGTTTACAGAAATGCACAAATGTGTTTTATTCTCAACTTTTCTCTGAAGTTATATACATATATAATTTTCCCATAATGTACTGTAATGAGGTAAAGCAGATATGAAGAGTAGGAATATTTCGTGACCACACATTTACAAGAGTCTGAAAACAAACTGCATAATTATGATGTTCAAATCTATTCTTCCCTTTTCTTTAAAAAAAATTAAAAATGGAATTAGCCATCAACAATTGGCCTGGAATTTTTACTTATCTACACTCTGTCTGGTTGGAATGTTTGGCCAATTTACAGTGCACAGAGTTATGTGGGCTTTTAAAAGCAAATAAAGAATGTAATCTTATACTAAGGGAAAAGTGGAGGTAGGAAAGAATTCTGTTATATAAGCACAAAATGTCTTTGCCATGTGGAAAGTTTCCAGAGTGATAAAGAATACCAACTCCTAAACTGATATAAATGTTTTGCATGTGCATGTAGTACATTTCGAGACCAGTACTAATGCACTTGGGCCCACGGTAGGAAGGCCAAATGAGGCAGGAATATGAAATTCCAAACCACCATTTTAAGCAGAATTTTTGCTCTGTCAGCAGTAGGCTGTACAATTGGAAGACACTTTCTATTTATTTGTACATGTTTGTGGGTTCTAATGCATATCGCCAGATTTTGACAGACACATGTGGATTTTCCAGGCAAGCTAATAAACTGACATTCCTTTGAACAAACATGCTTTCAATATTTCCTTACATAAATGAAGAGGATGGTTTGCTTCTATGTCGCTTGAAAGTAGGGAACATAGTACACCAGAGGATGCCTTTGTTTATTTTCTACAGTGGTTTGCCTATAGCATTGCGTCCTACTTAGTAAAACAATCAGCCTTACAGTAAACAGAGCCCATTTATAAACAAAAGGCATAAAGCCAATGTCTCAGTATAGGATATCTTTTTAGCATCTTATCCATTTGAATAAACCAATTCTCAAAATTTTTCCAATCATGTATAACTCACAAAATGGTCTTGTAACCTTAATTAATATTTTGTGCATCTAATAAAATTGGGCCTCCTTTTAGCTTTTGAAATCATACAGTTACTTCTGTGTGCACTTGAACCAATACATTAAACCTCAAACCTCACTGTAGTTTTGGTTTGCCTGTCTCAGAAAGTTAGAAGTGTTGATCACTTTTTATACGCCTTCTGGCTGTTTGCATGCTTCCTTTGATAAATGGTCTATTTCGGACTATTAACCCATTTTAAAATCTAGTAATTATTACAACTGTTCATTATTGTATATCTAAAGTTCCTCATGCATTTGAAATGTTAACTGATTTTTTTTTCTTCAGGATAATTATACTAGATTAGAAGAACACTTCCCAGGGTTTGTAAGCTCTAAACTGCTCAGAATAGAAGAATGGATGAAAGAAGTGGGAGAAAGCCATACCATTAAGCAATTTTGGCTCTGTGGTGGCTAGAATCATGGTATGGGAAGCATTCCTATTGGCCATGAGACAGGAAGTTAGAATGATTAAAAATAGTAGGTCTGTCTAACTCTCGACTCCAGGTGAGTGTTGCTGTTTTGAAACTGACACAAGGTCATGATGTTCTGAATCAGGAAGAAAATCCTCAGTGGAAAGTTTTGTAAATAGAGCTTATGGATTTAAGCCTGCTGTCTAGAGAGTGAGAAGACTTGAACTGTTAAAGAATCCTATTGACCATTGTTTCATCTCTGGTTAGACTTCTGCTGTTGGTTGTTTGAAAACATTCAGGTGGTCAAAATTAACAATTTTCTCTCTATCTTTGAGGACAATAGAGGATCTGTTTCTCGGGCATCCTTTAGCTTTCCTTTCACAGGTGCTTCCTTCTTCTGAGATTAAGTCAAAGATCATGCTTGACCATGACTTCACTTAATTTTCATAGTTTCAATTTTTCCACTTCCACTGTTTGCCTTAGGAATTCACTACATCAGAGAATTTCATAAGTAATTGTGATTAGTCAAAATACAGTCAGTTTAAAGCAAATGTCTCCTTTATAATGGTCATTACTTGTATAAACAGTTGTTATTTAATTCTGTCTTCTTGCTTTAATTTTTCAATTAATTATAAGGTTTTTTTTTTCAGCATGTTCAAGCTACCAGGCTATCCAGGAATTTAATATCATTTAATGAAGCTACCGTTGTCATCTTAAAAGACTGGAGACTGAGACTTGAAAGATTTCAATCATTTGATGACTAACACTTGCTCAATATTATCTTATATTTACTGGGCTGACAAAAGTTATGTCAATGTTTGAAGTTTTACAGATATAATAACCAGCAATCAATCATTCTAATACATAATTCGTAAAACCTTCCCACTTTTCTCCTTTTCTCACTTTCTCACTTGAGAAATGTTACACAGCCCTGGGTACATAGAGACATAAGACAAAAATATAAACCAATCATTTATCAAGAATAAATCAGAAAGAAATTTATTATAAGACAACCCTTTGGTATATCTATAATTTATTATTGATTAACTAAGAAGGTAAATTTTGACATGACTGATATTGGTTAATTCTGTTTAGTACAGTCCAAAAATAAAACTGACTCAATATTTACATGCTGAAGGATGATGGGACAAAAATAATAAAATATTTCTTTTCCATAACTAAATCTTTTCTCTCAGAGCTGAAAACTTTATATGTTTATAAACACATGAAACTCAGTACTTTATAATTCTGAAGTCTTATTGTGTGTTTTAAATGGTATCCTCTGCCATTGCCTTGCTTGGTGTACAACATGTGATACAAACGGGACAGGTTGCAAGTTCAGAAACAAGGCTACAAAGTAAGGGATGCATCATTGCTCTAAGAATAAAGTCAGGACTCGGGAGGCTGAGACAGGCAGATCTCCGTGAGTTTGAGGCCAGCCTGGTCTACAGAGAGAATTCCAGTACAGGCCCCAAAGCTTCAGAGAACCCTGTCTTGAACTGCCCTCCCCCAAGAATCGTCTCAAATACCTAATTACTCATTTTATTTCACTTAACTTGGGAACACTGTGTGTTCAGAAGCCCAGTATTTACTGGTACTAAATATTTTGCATCCCACTGCTGCAACTCAGAATTTAAGGACCTTTTCTTCAATGTTACAATATTGATCTTAGATATGCTATATTTTGGAACAATCTCTGGATTTTATATACCTTTGCGTTGCCTATTTTATAGATAAAAGCCCCATTTTTGTAGAGTATATACATTATTCTTACAACATGCCCATTATCAGTCCTGCTTCTCTACAAAAGGAGCGCTTCTGAAAATACATTTCTAGAAGGTCAGTCTCTTGGCTCAGGATTTGTTGAATGACCCTAGAACAAAGTGAAAAAAACATGCCTATGAGCTGGGCGGTGGTGGCGCACACCTTTAATCCCAGCACTCGGGAGGCAGAGGCAGGCGGATCTCTGTGAGTTCGAGACCAGCCTGGTCTACAAGAGCTAGTTCCAGTACAGGCTCCAAAACCACAGAGAAACCCTGTCTCTAAAAAACAAACAAACAAACAAAAAAAACAACAAAAAACATGCCTATGGTTCTTAAAGCATTGGTTGAGTATATTGCTGGATCTTAGTCACATATCATAAATGTAGCTAATTCCTGCTCATTACTTTGCTATCAGCAACTTTGTGTTAAATCTTGGATTAAATGACCTCAACTAGACTCTATTATTTTGATCACCACCACATGGTTCAGTCAACATTGCTATAAGATTAGCTATTTTTGTTATCTTCATAATTTATTCTAGACGTTGTTGTTCCACAGAATATCTGCATAAAACGTATTCCATTTGCATATAATGCAAATTTATTAAGAAAAGGGAAGAGGTCACACTCATTGAGTGACAGAAAAGGGACGTATTGGGCTAGACAGAGATATATTATTTAGCTCACTTTGATTGTTATGTATTTCAGGTATTTACCATGATTATAAGAAGAACATATTATTACACCAAAGTAATGATGTTCTGCTATTAAAACAATTCCTTTTTAGAATTTCTACTCTTGATTACCTTTATACCTTTTAATACATAATGCCATGTGTTGCCAAGGTAACAAGGAGGTAATTAGGTGCAAATATGGGAACAGAATAATGATATACATATATGAAAATGTCATAACTAGACACCCTACTTTTATATCCTAAGTAAAAAAAAAATAAAAGCAATTTACTTACTTGATAGTCATAATAGTTCAAAAACATACAAGAATCATCAATATAATGAAGTGATTTTCAGAAGGTTTCACAAGTGAATTATTCTCTTCTACAAGAATAAGTTTGGATTTTACAATCTCTTCTTTTTATTAAAGCCAAATTAACTTTCTATATGCCTCACTGTATCTGTTTACAGTTGATCCTTAGCTGGTTTATCTCTTTGAGAAGATTGTAGAATCTTTTGGAGATAGTCTTGTTAGAGGAATTGGTTCACTGAGAGAAAACTGAGGGGTTTTGTTTTGTTTTGTTTTGTTTTGTTTTTTTTTCCTCTCCTGGCTTCTATCTATAATTTCCTGTTCACTCTCTGCTACCTAAGTGCAGATGCAATACAACCGGATGACTTCCTACTCTGGCCACCATGGCTGCTTTGCTGCTGCTATGTCTTCCCTGTCATGACGGACTCTATCCTTCTGTATCTGTAAGGCAAATCAACTTTTTATCAGTTGTTTTTATTTGTGTATTTTGTCACAGCAAAGAGAAAGAAATTAGTACAGACATTGGTACCCAGACGTGGTGCCCCTGATGTTTTAAATTAATGATTCTTAGGCTTTTGAAAATAGTTTGTTAAGAAAATGTGGAAATTTAAAACTTTGGGCTAGAAATGCCATCAAAGGATGTAAATAAATGTTAAAGGGTTATTCTGGTGAGAGGTTAGAAGACAGAGAAAAATGTGGTCTGTGGAGGCCCATTTCATGAATTTCAGGGGGAACAAAGACTCAATTGGGAACTGGGCTACAAGCCATTCAGGTTATATTCTGGTATAGAATCTGTTTGTATTGTTTTAATGTTTTAAGGACTCAAATAAAATTCAAAAGTAATNTATATATATATATAGAGAGAGAGAGAGAGAGAGAGAGAGAGAGAGGTAGCGTTATCTCAGGGCTGGAAAACATTGAAGCCATGCCATGATTATTGCTCACTAATCTAATTCAAGTGTAAATGAGAAGAGAAATAAGAACAAAAATAAATTTTAAAATGTGGAAAATTTGGTTTGTCAAGGAAAAGAATTTGAGTAATATCAACATTGTGAACAAGGGTGATGATGCCAGATAATTGCAATTGTTAGAGATACTAGATACATTAAGGAGAAACACTTTCAGTTGTCCTGGGACAAAAAATAAAGGTGAACTCTAGACAAGATTCAATGATTCCACATGTGAAAATAGGTATCATTTAAAATGGAAATGTAAGATCAGGATTATGAGAGGGAATCTCTAACATTGATGCAAGGGTGGCTCCATCTCTCAATGGTAGACCAACTATACCATCCATATTGTACGGTTTTTAGAGGACTGAAAAATCAAGACTGAAGGGTTAGTGTTATATTCTCTGGCTTAAGAGAGAAGCCAAAGACAAACAATGACAGGCTCAGATCATCAGCCAGGGAGAGCTGTTAGCAAAAACAGGAAACAAGAGGTGTAGGTTGCAGATCAGGAGGTGTGGAACTTTCTAAAGTTTTGGAGTTGAGCTATCTTCATCATAGACACCAGATACTGGATGCTGGAGATGCACATTCAGGATTTTGTGTGGGATCTGTTGGGTTTCACTCTTTTCTTTGCCTGCTCTTTCTTTCTATTCCCTCACGTCTTTTTTTGTAATGGAAATATGTAGTTGGTGGCTGCTTGTTCATTTCCCAGCCACCCAGACCCAAAATTACCACAGAAACTGTATTAAAGCACTGCTTAGCCAATCACCTAAGTGTATTGCTAGCTAGAGCTATATCTTAAATTAACTAATTTCTATTAATCTGTGACTCACCATGTGATAGTATCCTAGGGGTAAGGTTCTTTCCAGCATCTGGCGTCTATCTCCTGTGGCTGTTGCATGTTTTTCCCTCTGGTATCTCTCTGACATGGCCTCTCTCTGACACTGCCTACTTTCTCCCAGCATTCAATTTAGTTTTTCCACCTAGTTCTGTTCTGCCCTGTCATAATCCTAAGCAGCTTCTTTATAAACCAGTGGTATTCACAGCATACAGAGGGGAATCCCACACCAGGAATATATACTTTGTACCATTGTTTGTGAGAAGCAATGTATCTTGTTTGGTTTTACAGGGTAGACAGTAAGAGATTGATTTGAACTTCAGTATTTGGTCTTTTTGTTAGGACTGAAAGACTATGAGGACTTTTGAAGTTAGAAAGAATGCAATTTTTATTATGAGATGGCCCCAAGCCTCTGAGGACCAGGAGTAGAATGCTGTAGTTCAAACAAGCAATGACCCTCCTTAGGCTCCCCTGTTTGAACACTTGTTACCCAGTTGGCGTTCATATTTGGGAAGGTTGCAGCACCTTTCTGCTGTGGAACTGTGTTAGAGGAAGTGAGTAGACAGGGCAGGCCTTGCTTATAACCGAGTTCTCCTTCCTTTTCACTCTCTGCTTCCCTTGTGTAGAAGCAATATGATCAGCCAGTTCTGTTCCTGACCCCTTGCCTTCCCACCCCTTTTGCATGCATTTGGGTTTTTATGACTATTTCCATTTTTTTTCATTTTTGCTTGAAAAGGTATATTAAGGGAAAAAATCTATGGTATCAAACATATCACACAAAAAAAGAATTTGTCCAGCATAAACATAAGTACATATAAATGAAAGATCTAGCAATTTGTGATTGTATCTTTCTTAAATCTTTGGCTAAGGCCCATGATCCTGTACAACAGCATCTCCTGTTAGTCACTGCAACAGAAAGCAACTACTATCCACAACACCCCTATACTCCCACCCCTGTTCTATTTAGGGCTCAGAAGCCTCGTCTGATATGCTTTGGTACTTTCTTCCTGTAGAAGACTGACAGGTCCAAAGGCGGTTATAGGAAGGCTGAAGTATTTGTATCTTTTAACCCATAGACCACTTCAAGGGAAGTTTCCTGCAAATTTTCTATGAAAATCTTTAATTTATTTCTCAGTTCCAAGACATCTCATTTCTGTGGTATTTCCTTAGTGTGGCTAAACCGCACTTCAAACTTTCCCCTGGCAGTAGTTCTCCTTCCTGGCAAAAGCTCAGTGCTGTGGAACTGACCTTGGCTTGCAGAGCCTACATTATATTCTTTCCCTAAAACACTGTGGTCTGAAACTAGTGCACTGCTCCAAAGCTTGCCTTCCACTCCTGCAGCAAGTTGGTATCATTTATAGTTTGACATGGGCAGTTAAAACTTAAACGCTATTGAGAGCAAATCAACTAATGTTCCCCACGACTGTTTAGTTATTCTGTTGTGTGTTTTCTTTTCTGTTGCCATTATTGATTTTGATTTTATTTTTTCCAGCAATGGCAATGTATGTTAGAAATTCCTAGGCTGACAATATGGTTCAGAGGGTGAAGTCACATGCCACCTGATCTACTTTTGAATCCAGGGACCCAGATGATAGAAGAAGGGAAGAACTGAGTTCTGAAGGTAATCTTCTGAAACTAGACCCCACACACAACCCACTCCTCGGCATGAGGTCACTCATACAGATATACACGAAAATGATGAATTAAATTTAAATACTTCCAGATTTGCAGTCAGATGTTTGTGTTCCAATTCATCATCATAGTTAACAAGGTACATATTTGTTCTCCTCAAAAGAGTTATTTTCAAACTTAGCACCTTTTAGCCCTTAGTTTTTGAGAATTTGATAAAGGTAATAAAGGGGACAAACTGAGAATCATAAAATACAATCCAATAATTTAACTTGCCACAATTATGCCTGCTGTGTGTTTGTGCACTGTGTAAAAATGTATTGCTGTGATTGGTGTAGTAAAAAGTTGAATGGTCAACAGCTAGGCAGGAGGTATAGATGAGACTTCCGGACAGAGTGAGAACTCTGGGAAGAACAAGAGTTCCCAGCCAGACACAGGTAGGAAAGGGAGATGCAAGATGGAAGAGAGGTACTGCCACACGACAGAATGTAGATTAACATAAAAGGTTTTGTATAAATTATAAGACCTAGTTAGAAAAAAGCCTAAGCTAAGGCTATAATGAGTTTCTGTGTCATTATTATGACACATAATGTGAAGACTTGGTTGTCCATGTAAAGCCTCAGAAAGTGATCTCTCTGGTAGAATAGGCATACAGAGGCATGACTCTGTTAAAAGCCACTGCTAATGTGGGCTTCTTATCTGTATGCTGTGATTACCACTAATTAAAAAGGAAACTGCTTTGGGCCTATAGCAGGGCAGAACAAAGGTAGGCAGTGGGAACTAAATTGAATGGTGGGAGAAAAAAAGACAGAGTCAGAAGAAGCCATGTAGTTTCCCTATAGACAGATCAGGACAGAACTTTGCCGGTAAGCCACACCACGTGGTGATATGTAGATTAATAGAAATAAGTAAAATTAAGTTGTAAGAACTAGCCAGTAAGAAGATACAGCTTATATACCAAACACTGATTTAATTAATACAGTTTCTGTGGGGTTATTTGGGGCTGAGCAGCCGGGATCAAACAGGTGGCCCTCTGCAACACCCTGCTGTGCATGCAACTCTTGAGCAGATGATGTTCCAGGTAAAATGCCTGTGGCATCATGGACATAGAAGATTCCTAGAGCTAGGACCGCAAACACTCCAGCATCAGGCTAGGTTCTAAAGGCACCAAGGGGAGTGGAGCCAATGATCAGAGCTGTATAGCAGCTGGCATGAGCAATAAAGGTTTGTCTCAAAAATAGAGAATGCTGCAGACATGTAGCAAAACAGTCCAGACTGAGAAAACCTTTAAACTGATACTGTAATAAATGGGTATAAGCAGATACGGAAAAGAATACTTTAAAAATAGTAAAGTCTTTAAAGAAGGAGTATAGTGTTTTATACATAAACATCACATAGAGATGGAAAATACCCAGGGTGTCTAGAGCCTGTATAGAGAGCTTTATTAACTTTGAATTTTTAAGTACAAAACAATAATAGCTGCTGAGAGACATTGGGTTAGAGAAACTGCTAAATTAAATGAACCTATATATCTTAACTTCAAAATGGAAGTCAGAAAATATGTTGTGTTTGGAAAGAGGTTATGCCTTTGTTTCAACAGGAAACAAAAAGTCTTCAAAATTAATGAAGATCAGATTTGATTACGGGAGACCTACTGAAAATCTTGGTTACAGACATGAAAAAAAAAAAAACAAGAAAACTACAGGACTACAAACATATATTATGATCCGTCTGCTATGGAAACAGCTCTGAGATTGAATGAGACATGATGAATCTTATTGGCTACGGATTCCTCAAGCCTTATTATTACATGCCATCCTTTAAAATGGCAAGGATAGAGGTTTGGTTATACATTCCAAGAAACTTACAAAGTTGACAGATACTTTTTAACCTGCTGAAACATAACAAGAAATCATTCTAATGGACTTGTGCACACTGTACATTTAATACTTGTGTTAATACCGATATATATGCTACTTTTAAACATTTGTGCTTTTTAGCAGAAAAGGTTCAGGACCATTAAAGATATATTGTCCATATGATCTTGCCATTCAGATTGCCTCTGTAGCAGTTTACTCAAAATTCTTCATCCGGAACAACTTCAAAGCTGCTAGCTGAGACTACAGCCAAGACTTAGAATAATCTTTACATTTTCCCAACACACAGAGACTATATAAAAAATAATACAGCTAGCTCTCCCAGGACATGACCATTATCCCAATTATTTCAGGGTCTTCCAAAGCTGCTATTGTCCCAAGAACAAGACACCTATGCTTTCAAGAGGAGAGATGGGTAGTTTTTGGTCATTGGTGAGTTTGTCATAATTTAGGGGTTCCTATTGGTCATGGTCAGGAAAAAGGCTGAACAAAGAAAAT
Organism: Alexandromys fortis; assembly: GCF_014885135.2. Classification (NCBI taxonomy): domain Eukaryota; kingdom Metazoa; phylum Chordata; class Mammalia; order Rodentia; family Cricetidae; genus Alexandromys; species Alexandromys fortis. Next base: position 5,354,667 of record NW_026067916.1, on the reverse strand, counting down.
TAGATTTATGTATCTCTTCCTGAAGGGAGACAAATAGATATAAAAATCATGGGATAAAGGAGTGTACTGTAGAACAATCACTACTTTTGAACAATCACTAGTCTCAAATATTTTATATATGAATACAAATAGGTTATTTTGTTATACTGTATATATGTTTCTACTCTTGTTTAAGCTATTGTGCCTATATAACTCTTTTAGAAAGGTAATATAAATTTTAGTCCTTGTAAGCTGTTTAGGATAATCAAGAATAACAGTCAATATAACTATCAAACTTATAGACATGTTAGGTATGTTTCCAAGGTCAAATAGATATATTTTAAAGAGATAGATGGTCTTCAAACACGTAAAAACCTTCAGAATGTAGCATTTTAAATATTTTAATAAGATAAGGCATTTCATGACAGTGAGACACGTCTGCCTCTGGCAACACTAATCTACTTCAGAAAAGATGATGGGCATTGAAGAACCTCCATATGGAGTTGTGTTTTTTTTTCCCCCAAAAGTTAGCCACTGGACAAGAAACTGCCCTTGCCTTGACTATGGACAACATGCTGTCTAAATTGAGAAGGACACAAATGAAGGTGACTGCTGAACTTTCCCAACAAAGAAGGAGAGTCCTTCAAAATTCCTGCTTCACAGACAATTCTGTCAGATATTCTAAGCATGTAGAATGAAGATGGATGCCTTAATATTGCCGAGGAACCTTGGGTAACTTTCTAGGCAGTCAAATGTCCCTGTAATTTTTATAGTTTTTAAAATATTTTACACTACAGTTCCTGTTTACTCAGGTAATATTGTATCCTTCTCTGGACTTCGGTGGAATTGAATACTAGATAGTTAAAATTTTATAGTTTTCTTTTTTAAAAAATTAAAAAAAACTTTCACAAGGGATATAAAGGTTTTTTTCTTTTTTCTCTTTTCTTTTATACTAATTTTTATTGAGATATAAACTTTATATGACTGAAAATCTTAAAAACTTAAGTTGTTTTTCTAAGAAGATGTTTTACAGTCTAAAAGCTTTTTTTAGAATGGTAATACTTGTTATGATAAAAATAATTTAGGTATAAAACTTTAAACTTACTAAAATAAGATTGATAATACAGTATTTTCTCTGAATTTGCCAAATACAAGTATATTGGACACTGTGAATATAATTCTTGCTTGATAAGTGTTCTGACACTATATTTATTTTAATATGTTAATGTTAAAACCTTTCCCCTTTTTAGACAAAATGGGGAAATGTTGTGGAATGTTCTTACAATGATTGAAGACATATTTGTTACAATTAGTATAGTTAAAAGCTGAACATCCAATATTTAGGCAGAAGGTATAGGTGGGACTTTTGGACAGAGAGAGAACTCTGAGAGAAAGAAGGCAGAGTCATTAGCCAAACATGGAGGGGAAATTGGAGGTGTACGATAGAAGAGAAATAACAGATTAGTATAAATGGGTTAATTTAAGTTATAAGAGCTAGATAGAAAATAGATTAAGCTATGGTCAAATTTTTGTAATTAATAATAAATCTCTTTGTTATTATTTGTGAGCTGGCAGTCAGTCCAAAGACAGTCCAAATACATACCCCAGATAAATAAAAAAAAATTCATATTATTTTCTCTTCCCTGATTTCATGTGTGATATGATTTAAACTAGTGAAAATTTGAAAATTGCTATAATCTGGACATAATATTTGTCTTCCCTTAAAATCTATGTGCTCAAGCTCTAATGCACAATGTGGCTGCCATGAGGATAAAATTAATTAATTCAACTTTGATGGAACTGTGAAAATGGGGCACTTATCCTTGAATATTAGTGCCATTAGAAAAATCTTTTTTTCTCACTCTTTCCTGTATCTCCCCCCATCTCACCTCGCTCTGTTTCTCATTATATGAAGGCACAGTAAGTATAGGATCAACTACTAGCCAAAATCAGCTCCACCAGCAGAAAGGAACCATGTTGGCCTCTTTGATCTTGGCATACTCAATCGTCTGAATTATGAGATACAAAATGTTCTGTTTAAACCACTTAGCCCATGATATTTTGTTCTAGTATTCGTCACTTACCAAGGCAACCTGAGAAACAGAATGTGATGTTTACTGGAAGCTATTATACCCCAGAACCATGAAATTTTAAGAAAACATGTATTAACTCATAAAATGCTTATATAATAACCATATGGAATAAAACACATACTGGTACATTTACCATCAAGTATAAATAGGATGAGAAATTGTAAGCAAGACATCAAAAATTTCATAATTTGCAATTGAATAAGCATATGGATTTTCTGTTATTATAAACTGCTAGCATGAAATAGCATAGCTGTTTTTATATTTCTGTGGAATATTCCTTCTGTCCATTACTCTCATTAGTTAGTAAGGAACTGACTGGTCAGTAGCCAGGCAGGAATTATAGGTGGAACAGCCAAATTAAGGAAGAGTAGAGTCAGTGAGGACACCAGCAGATGCAGGGAAAAGCAAGATAGACATGCTTTACTGAGAACAGATACCAAGCCACATTGCAATGTATGGATAAGAAATATAGAAAAATTAAAAATGTAATAACTAGTCAGTAATAAGTCTGAGCTATCAGCCAAGCATTTATAAAAAATATTAAATCTCTGTGTTGGTTATTTGGCAGCAAGTGTTTCAGGACAGGAAGAGTCTGCCTACATTATCTAATTCTTGAAGTCAGTTTTTAGCCCAGGTATTTTGGGATTATATGCCTTCTGAAGGCTCTGGAGATTATTACTGTTGTGTTCATTCAGTTCTGGTGGCTATACGAGGTTTCTATCCAGTGTCTACAGTCTCGTCCTCTATCTTCATCTTACCTTTTCATTGTGTCTGTCCCAGTTTTCCCTTTGCTGTTGTCTTCTAAGGAGATCTGTCACCTACCTTGGCAGCATTTCATACGCTCCTGTATGACCATATCTCAGCATTTCCAACTAATTACACAGTCTATAAAAGAGAATATCTTCTTATGTTCTGAGAATTAGAATGGATAACTTTCACTTGGATGTTCCTACTCACCCCAGTATAAGGGCAGTGTTCGGACTCAGACTGCCCTGGTCTCATCAATGCATACCGGTTACAACATTTAAATTGAGAGGGGTAGCACAGTTGTAATTGAAATTGCAAATTGATGTTTCCTACTATGCTTTATGCTTTCAGCAAAACATTCATGAGTAACTTATGAATAGTGAAACCCATGGTACATGGTACTGAATTAGGACAAGCAAACTTCTAAACCCAAGCCATGCTGTATCCTTTAAAAATGAATGAATGCATCTGCCAGGGAAGCTCATCTCAAACCAACAAAAGATGTCTCTTGTGCGCATTACTCAAGAGCACCAGCAATTATGTAGTAGAGTTGATGCAACTTGAGTATTTCTTGATCATTTTGATAAAACAATTGAATAACCTCTTCCATATAAACAACTTTTCTAATTACTAAACACTATTAAAAATTCAGTTTTTTTTCTACATGTACTATTTGAATATTAATTTTCATATAATTTATAAGAATAGTTACAGGAGTATACAACACGTTGAAGCACCACAAATACCTCTTTCATGTGAATTGACAGCATCGAGGAGTCTGACTGAAGTTTTCCTGGAAAACTCAAATTGTGCTCTTCTTGATATAAATCATTGAAAACATTTACTCAATTAGATGTTATTTCATGTAAATTGTAACATAGAAAACAACTTATGTTGAAGATAAATAAAAAAACTTGTGATCAGGAAATCATTCTTATAGGAGAGTATATATAAATCTGAACCTGAAGTAATTCAGCTCTGCTATTTATAATATTTAATATATATAATCTATTATATAATATAAATATATGATTTATATAAATGCCAGAAATATACCTATATCTCTATATCTATATTTATAAAAACCAGAAATATATATATTAATACCAGCGCTGATAATACTTCAGATTCAGATGTCCTGCCAGCTGCTTGTCCTTTGTTTTAGTTGTCCAGCATTCCCAGGAATTGAACTGAAGGCTTCCTCAGCTGCTTGCCAATCTTGTCACAGTGCCTGAAGCTCACATTTCTATAACAAATCTGTACCTGTGGCAGAAATGTTCCTGGAGCAGCTAACTTCACTTACATTTTTCTTCCTCTGAATTTTATCCTGAAACTTCACAATAGTTTTTTTTTACTCCTTAAACAAATTTTGGATGGCAAATTTAAATGCCAGAGTTGAATATGGTGAGAATTGCTTAGAGTCCCATTTCTCTGATATGGCTGAGGCAGAAGAATCACAAGTTCAGGGCTAGTTGGAGTTACAAAGTCCAAACTTGTCTTAAAAACCAAGAAGAAAGTAAGGAGCTGACAAAATTGGATGAAGAAGAGAAAAAGAAAGAATTCATAAATAATATCTACTATCTTTATAAATATAT
>NW_026067916.1:5316733-5350232 GCF_014885135.2 Alexandromys fortis | reverse complement strand
ATCAAATAATATAAATGAACATGCTTGAAGATTAATTACTATGATCTATAAAATGTTACTAGTAGAGAAGTATGTTTAACATATTACACAACTTAGAGAACGAAACTTTAGAAACATATCAATGTAATAAATACATAGGAAAAAGATAGAAGAAGGGAAATAGCTTTCATAAGAAAAAGGAAGCCATGAGACACATTTAGCGTCTTAATGTCATTTATAAAAATTTGAATATGACTAACGTTGAAGCCAACTCACATGTCATGGACCCTCACTTGTTTTAGCTGTCATACATGCTCTATGTTCCCGAACTGGAGGTACAAGGTACGAGTAGAAAAATGAGGAAACTGATAAGAGAAAAGCTCAGACTTTTCTTTGTGTTGTCTTGTTAGCTTCTTTTCACAGAACATCTACTGAAAAGATGCAACTTTCTGATCTCATAAAGACTATTATAGAGAAGAAAAGATGCACTAAACATACTTATGATGGGTTGACATGTTTATAATAATACTCCTGTTTAACTGGGGAGCTTGAATAAAACCCCCTCATAGATTTCAGACTATTCGCAGAGTGCCACCCCTAACATTGCAGTATTTTAATGAAAAAAAAAAACAGTATAATCCACATCAATGGTATGTTAAATATTAGACAAGAGTCTCTATGCTAGCATTTTTACAGAGTTATTTTTGTGAGTTTTTATACATTTTGGAAATTAAGTAGAAACATGTTCCTGCTCACAGTAAATGCTTACAGAAGTGCTCAAGTGGTGTCAAACATCCTTACTACAACTCTCTCTCTCTCAAACAATCTATTGAAAATATTCTCTAAGTTACTGTTGCTTTTTTGTCAGTTTGAAATTGTCTTAGGTATAATATTGAAAAAAATCATGTAATATAAAATTGGAGTATACACACACGCAGGAAATCACAGGAAAAATTTACAAAATTTCCTCAGTTTTCATTTATTCAAATTCTGCTAATTATTTTGTTGTCATTAACCATGTACTTTATATGTACTGTTGTTACTGTTAACTGGGATGGAGTTTCTGACTTTCTAAATTCATTGAAAATTTGTTTCAAACTCTTTAAAAGTGTCTTCAAATTTGGTTCATCCATCCCTGTGTTAAAATAATCTTTCATTCTACAGAATCTGAAGAAAATATAACTAGTAAATCCAAGGTGTAGTTGGTAGATATGCATAGTAATCCCCATATGTATTTCATTATTGATAATTGAAGTCACATTCTGACTGTTGATTCTTTCATTTTTAATCAAGAACATCTTTTATCTCTGAGCATAATGATCATGGGCAGTGATAACACTTGACAGAACTCAGCTCTCAGGGTTTAAAAAGCTGTGGAAATATCTCTGATGAAAGACAACAGCGTTCATGTTGAGAAATGGCAAGGGACCCACTTACTGAGAGCGTGGCAAGTAGAACTTCCCTGTCCGTAGGCTGAGAAGGCTCCTCTCCCCCAGGTGAAATGGATGAATCATAATGCCATTTCCAGAGTCGTGGAGCTCAATGGTAGGTTTTCTTTTCTTTCCTAACCACAGTGTATATGCCATCCTGTACCGGTAACTTTATGTGTGTTTGTTACATGATACTTGTTCCTTGCAGTTTGATAAACATTATCATTCTTATGATGTATTTTTTTTCTCCTAAAATATTCTCAAAGAAACTAGTATGGAAAACACTAATGTTTGGAGAACATGAAATCCATAATTTATTAAAGTTGAATCATCAAATTTGGATTCTGGTAAAAGAAAATAATACGTCAAACATTAAAATAAATTCATGGATAATTGTGAGTAACATGTTAAACATTTTTACAATTTAAACAATTGTATAAGGGAGTAATTGACTTGAAGATTTGGCCACACCTTACCTATAGCTCAGTAATTTGCTGTGTGTGATTGAAACCTGTGCTAACATATGAGGTGCCTGTGCACATGTCCAGTTTAAGATAATGAAATTGCTTTGGGAGACATATCAAGAGATATTATGTAGCCTTAATTTTGTCCTCTGAGTCAAAGTATAAGATTAAAGTATTCTGTTCCTGCAGGTTTCATCATGTCAGGAGAATTAACGTGTGCAAACACCTACTAATCAACTACTTCACAGCTTATTGGACAGAAAAGATAGGGATTAGATACTTCAATTTAATATAAAATCCATTTTTGAGATGAAAACTCACAAATACAAAGCATATAATTTAGTTTAAAAAAACACAAAATCATTTTCAAAACTATATAAATATAATAACAAAATCATGATAGATTAAGCTGTGCATTTTAGTGACCTTGATAGTGATATTTGACATGTGATGACAATCTTATCTGTGGCCCTTTTCAATGCATGCAAGTTTGATCTATTTCCCCAAAGTTTTCCTAATAAATGCTGTTTGCCTCTAAATGTACTGTCTTGTTAAATGTCGGTGAAACACAACTGCTTGGCACTGTTCCTTGTGGAGCTCAGTGCATTATCAAGACGATGCAGGACCAGTGTTCACAACTGGCAGCTGCCTCTGTTGGTGTTGATCTTAGCCCCTTTACCAGCATTTCAAGAAAAGACATCATCTCTTCTCAAACATTTTTTTCAGATGTATTCTGTAGCCTTTCTGTTGAAGAAAAATGTTTACATTTATAAATTTACTTCAATATTGATTGGGTGTGGTGGCTCACGCTAATAATTCCACCACTTAGGAGGCAGAGGCAGACGAATCTTCGTGTTCCAGGTTAGTCTGATCTACAAAGTGAGTTCCAGAATAGATAGGGCTGTTATAGAGAAAAATCCTCCCTCAAAATAACCAATCCCCCTAACAAACAAACAAACAAAAAAGGCCCAAATCTCAAAAAAACTGTATTATTATCAGCATATTTATTAATCTATAAGTAAATAAGAAAACATGGAGGACTTAAATGTCAGTATTCTTTTTACTTTATGTTTCAGAAATTACCTCATTTGTTTGAAAAGTAACTTTTTTCTTACCTGGACAATTACATTCATTGTCCACTTTTACTCAGTATAGAGTAAACTTTTTATTGTGGTTCTTACATAGATGCTGTACCAAATGTTCACTGACCATTTTCTAAATGGTTAAACAAATATTCCTAAATAGGATTGTCAACTGACCACATATTTAATGTATATTCCAGCACTCAACTTCATTATCATTTTTAGACATCTTTCTCTTCATACCATTATGTTGTTTCAGATATGACCTTAATATTATTATAATACCAATTTATCCAGGATTGACCATGTATTGAACCCACAATTTTATATGTAGCATATTGAAATTGGCATATATACTTCTAATAGAAAGTTCTAAGTAGGACTATTGATTTCTACCACCATATCTAAGCCTGGTCAACACTCTCTCCCACTTAAAAACAATAAGACCATCAAATAAGCATCCAGTGCTACACTTCTTTATTTCATTCTCCTAATGTCTTATTAGCAGAGCTGAAAAGTTGCTACCAGTCAACTTTTCTGCTGGTGCTATCTCAAGTCAAGACTAGCAGTCTTACTATTTCAAACTATTGGTCTCCTTTGAACTTTTTATTCCTCAATTTGTAGAATTCATCCTTGAATCTTCAATTATTGTCTTCGTGTCTGCCTCCTCTCTCCCTCTGACCTCCTTTCACTCATTTCCTACTCTGTTCTAACCACAGGAATGATCTGTCATTTATCAATCCAATGGAATCTTATCCCGAGCTTTATAGTATCTGCCGATACTCTTCTCTGTGTCTGTATGAATTTGCTTTGCTAAATGCAGCATGAATCCCACTTTACTCATTCTAGATACTCTTCTTAGTTTGCTTGACACACAGAATCATTAACCAAGCGGCTTCTTATTTATATGTATGTTAGTTTTGTCTATTAGACATGGATTCCTAATGTGTTGATTAAATTTTAATTATTCTATCTTTTTCTTTTTGTTTTGTTCTTTTAAAGGCAGGGTTTCTCTGTGTAGAAACTTGCTCAGTAGACCAGGCTGGCCTCAAACTCACAGAGGTCCGCCTGCGTCTGCCTTCTGAATGCAAGGGTTAAAGACGCTACCATGATGAGGATATTTTAAAAAGTTTTATTTATTTATGTATACGGATGTTTTGCCTACACATATATCTGTGCAACACATGCTGTGACCCCAGAGCTAGACGAGGGAATCAGATATCCTGGGTATGGAGTTACAAATTGCTGTGAACCACTCTCTAGATGCTGGGCACTGAACCTCGGGGATCTGAAAATGCAACAAGTGCCTTCAGCCACTGAACCTTCTCTCCAGCTCCCCTCTCTTTTCAATTTTCAAATATTTTTGTGTGCATAAGTATTTTTGCCTGCATATAAATTAATGTACCTCTCAGGTACTTGATGCACATAGAGGCGTAAGAGCTCCTGGAACTGCAGTTGCCGATGGTTGGTAGCTGCCCTGTCTATGTCAGTAATTAACCTGGGTCCTCTGGGAAAACAATCAGTGCTCTTAACTCCTGAGGCATCCCTTCAGCCCCTTTAATTATTTTATTCTTCTTGTAAAGCATTTACAAGCCACAAAAAGTAAAATAATAATCTTAAATTATTGTGAGATAATGTATATTAATTAGATGATATTTGAACTTTGAATTAATTAGTAAAATTGCTTCAGTATCAAGATTAAAATGGCAACATACGTAACATTTTGGCACTATTACTCCAGGTATACTGATGGAAATTTCCGTTAAATTTTCACCACTCTTTCAATACTAATTTCAGTCTTAGGCTTACCCTAAAATAATCACACGTGAATAAAAGAGAAAACACCTCATGACGCTGGTGTGCTTGTACGACATTAACAATATTCTTCAGTTTTGCTGCAATTGCATTGTCATTGAGTTGTCTGGAAGAAATTTCAGTTGCATCAACTTTTTTATTATTATTATTCTAGTGTATAATTTCTGTTTCTATTGTTTCTCTCCCAGGGGTGAGAATCTCATAGTAAAAACAACATGCTCGCTTAGCTCATAAATTTACACTGCCTTTGTTAGCCAGCGGGCAGGAATGGAACTAGAAAGGTTTCTCCCTGGTGTTGACTGTCTCTGTAAAATGTAAACACTACACACATGCAAATAGTTAGCAACAAAAGAAACGTGGATTTCAACTATAATGATCATTGTGTGGGGTATTGTGCTTTTGATTAAGTCTCTTATTAAGAAAGCAAAAATTAAGTTCAGCAAAAAAATATATACATGAATAGAAAACAAATATAGTCCCCGAAGAAGTCATAGGGAAATCTTTACTTTCAAGAGCACATTAGACAATGAAAGCCCCAGAGGAGGTTACTGAGACAAGACAGAAAGGTTGAAAACTATGAGGGGGGAAAGGGAAAGAGTACCCTCACTATAGAGCTTGGGTGAAGCTCTTTGACCCCTGAGAATGAAGAATTCCAATGCAATATTTGCTGAAAGTCTTTCTTGACCTCTGAATAGAGATTTCCAACAATATTAGTTGAATGCCCTTTTCCTTTCCCAAATATAATCCTGTAACTCCAATTACTCCTGGCTTAACCTTGTAAAAGTGCAGTCCCATCTATGACACCTCAGTAATATCTTATCATTTATAACAGAAAGATAACAAGAAAAATCATTAGCAACCTTTCATGATAAAACTTGAGAGCTACCAAGATGGAATACATGGCTAACCTTAAGACGTCTCATTATACACAATCCCTTGAGAAGTGTTTTTCTACACTTAGGTATGTCTTTCACATTTCCTACATTGCTTCTTACTTCAATGCCCTTAAATTATTCATTGTGTCAAATTCTTATTTAGCTGAGTTGAGGTCCCTAAAAAAAATATCAATGCATCTCTCAGGGTTTTGTGAGCAACAGTATAGAGCTGTCTCCATTCCTAAATGGAGACAATGCTAAAATATAATGCAGCATTTATGAAATGATGAAGTCTCCCATTTTTGTCTCTTTGTCTTTTGCCTTTTAATATAACATTATGCTACCTGATGCCTAAGCCTCAGTATTTACTCAAAGATGGAACCATAAACTTTTCTGTTTAAGTATATCTTAAGTATATATATTAAGTATACAGACACTTAATCTCTCACCTGTTTGACTATGGCAGCATCATTATTTATAAAAACAAAAAGCAACAAAAAATCCAGTGAATGTGTATAACACCACTTGGTGGGAAGCCTGAGAAATCTGAGTGTAGGGCGGTGTCTTTCTCTTGGGATATAAACCCCAAGGCAGCTCTATCTATCCATTAGAAATTCCCTAATGACTGGAGAATTCAAATTCAAAATATATGGGCCTGCATGCTCTTTAAACACTGCATGCTTGATTTAACTGTCCAAAATTAGTAAAGACGGAGATTTCCATTTAATTGGTTGTTTTGGATGATTTTTGTAAATAGATAGAACAAAAGCTATAACTGAGGGCTCCGGTTTCCCTGCCTTCATGTCCAAGTCAGAGTCTCCTAAGGAATGGGAACAGCTGCGGAAGCTCTTCATTGGAGGGCTGAGCTTCGAAACAACCGATGAGAGTCTGAGGAGCCATTTTGAGCAATGGGGAACACTCACGGACTGCGTGGTCATGAGAGATCCAAACACCAAACGATCCAGGGGCTTTGGGTTTGTTGCATACGCCACTGTGGAGGAAGTGGATGCCGCTATGAATGCAAGGCCCCATAAGGTGGATGGAAGAGTTCTGGAACCTAAGAGAGCGGTGTCAAGAGAGGATTCTCAGAGACCAGGTGCCCACTTAACCGTGAAGAAGATCTTTGTTGGTGGGTATTAAAGAAGACACGGAGGAACACCACCTGAGAGACTATTTTGAGCAGTATGGGAAAATTGAAGTGATTGAAATCATGACTGACAGAGGCAGTGGAAAAAAAAGAGAGGTTTTGCTTTTGTCACCTTTGATGACCATGACTCTGTGGACAAGATTGTTATTCAGAAATATCATACTGTGAACAGGCACAACTGTGAAGTAAGAAAAGCCCTATCCAAGCAGGAGATGGCTAGTGCTTCGTCCAGCCAAAGAGGTCGAAGTGGTTCTGGAAACTTTGGTGGTGGTCGTGGAGGCGGTTTTGGCGGCAATGACAATTTTGGTCGAGGGGGAAACTTCAGTGGTCGTGGTGGCTTCGGTGGCAGCCGTGGTGGTGGTGGATATGGTGGCAGTGGGGTTGGCTATAATGGATTTGGTAATGATGGAAGCAATTTCGGAGGTGGTGGAAGCTACAATGATTTTGGCAATTACAACAATCAGTCTTCAAATTTTGGACCAATGAAAGGAGGAAACTTTGGAGGCAGAAGCTCTGGCCCTTATGGTGGTGGAGGCCAGTACTTTGCTAAACCACGAAATCAAGGTGGCTATGGTGGTTCCAGCAGCAGCACCAGCAGCTATGGCAGTGGCAGGAGGTTCTAATTACAGCCAGGAAACAAAGCTTAGCAGGAGAGGAGAGCCAAAGAAGTGACAGGGAAGCTACAGGTTACAACAGATTTGTGAACTCAGCCAAGCAGAGTGGTGGCAGGGCCTAGCTGCTACAAAGAAGACATGTTTTAGACAATACTCATGTGTATGGGCAAAAAAACTCGAGGACTGTATTTGTGACTAACTGTATAACAGGTTATTTTAGTTTCTGTTCTGTGGAAAGTGTAAAGCATTCCAACAAAGGGTTTACTGTAGACCTCTACTCACCCATGCTGTTGATTGCTAAATGTAATAGTCTGATCATGACACTGAATAAATGTCTTTGTTTTCTTTTTTTTTTTTCTTTTATTTTTCCTTTTTAAATGTGCTGTGTAAAGTTAGTCTACTCTGAAGCCATCTTGGTAAACTTCCCCAACAGTGTGAAGTTAGAATTCCTTTCAGGGTGGTGCCAAGTTCCATTTGGAATTTCTTTATGATTGCTTGGTTGTGGAAGCCATTGTCTTCAAAAGCCTTGGTGTGGTTAAATTGCCAGTTATTGTGACTTTGAGTTTGACCATTAAAAGGATCATCATCCAAGCAACGTTACAATTTAGTTATAAAATGGTTATTGGCACACCCTATGCAATATCAAAATTGAATAATGGTATCAGATAAAATAACAGATGGGAATGAAGCTTGTGTATCATCCATTATCATGTGTAATCAATAAACGAATTTAATTCTCTTGGAAAAAAAAAGAAGATGCCTTTGGCGCTCAGGTTAAAGCACTGGCCACAGAAAAAGATGAAATAAATTAATATCTACACAATAGTTGCAGTTTTTATTTTGTCTTGGGCTCTCTGCTGAAGCTCATTATTATAAACAGAACTGGAGTATTTATTTTTCTATAACATCAGGGTGGAACGAGCTTTTTGAAGAAAGGGATGGGCTCCTGACTATTGCTCGGGAGATGTAGACCTGAGAATTACCCTACAATTATGTGCTAGTACCCAGAGTTTCTTTTGGCCATGATACTCAGGGTAGAAAATCATTATTTCTTATTTTCATCATACAAATAATAACTTGGCTTAGAAAAGACAATGGAAGTTTTAATAAAAGGGCTACATATATCCATGAGAGATAGTTGTGTAGTTCTCTATAAACTGGTGGTCTGGACATACGTCAATAAATCATTTCTTTCTATATGTTTATATTTATGGACAAACACATATATAAACACACACCCATAAATAGTTCTACAAAAATGCGTTCTACAAACCTGTTACTTTGCATTAGTAATCTGATATGAATGAGGTTGCAGAAGTTATTACTTGGTAATCCTGACATGTAATGTTCTACATTTTAGCTCTACAGTGGTGATCTAGATGAATTTATTTCTTTGGAATTATATTTTCTATTTTGTTTTGTATCCATCCTTCTTAATTGAACAACTTTACCAGCAACTTTTATGTCTTTTATTTTTAAAAAAATTTTGTATTTTCAGATTTTTGTTTTGATTTAAGAGTTAAAGAGTTAGCCAAGGTCAACTTGAATCAAGACAGCAAAGAAGAACTGACCACAGTATTTGACTGAAAAGAACACTGGAAAGGTGTAGTAATAAAAACAACACTTTATTAACACCAAAGTATACATAGTTGCAATTGAGATAGAATACAATTTGATGTATATCTGCACATTAATGTCAGACTGATTTTTAAAGAACTTAATTTCGTTTGTTGAGTCTGCATATTAGTGTATGCTTGTGCATGTAGTGATTGAAAAGGTCAACAGAGGTATAGATTGCCTAGGGGAGGGGCGGAACTACAGGCAGTTGTGAGTTACTCTATGCGGGTGCTGAGAAACAAATTATGGTCATATGAAAGTGGAGAGAGTGCTCCCAACTTCTGTGCCATCTACCAGGCTTGACAAACTGACTTCTGATAAATTATCACTAACACATACTGGAGAAAATACATTCTTATTAGTGAATGATTGCATATTTGCGAACTGAAGTAATTAGACTTCATTTTCTGCAATTTACAAAAGATATCTCAAAATAGATGAAAAATTTAATCATGAGCTCCAAAAGCACGAGCTTACTTTAGGAAAATCTTTGGAGAAGTGCTTCAGAGCGCCAGAGTGGGCATATTTCTTGGAGTAGATGCCTAGAGCACAGGGCAGTGGGCAGACAGATGCACAGAGCTGCATCAAACTGAAAGGCTTCAGCTCAGCTCATGAAGCACCCACCAGACAGCAGAGACAACCCCCAGATAGCTCTACAGATAAGGAGGGGCAAATTTTCAAATTTAATAGGGAGTCTAAAAACCCTCAATGCTTACAGCCCTACTAATGAGTAAACAAAGACATTAAAAATGGGAAATCACTAAAAATTTCAGAAATCCTACAGGAAATAGTCAGCAATTATGGGAAAAAGTGTTTAACATCACCAGCTATCAGGGATCCAAGTCCCAGCTTCAGTGATATTCCTGCTACGTGTTCGAGAATGAATCAGCAAGGACAAAGTGACAACTTTTGGCAAAAATGCAGAACACAGGAAGACTTGCATAGTGTCTGTGAGATATATATTAGGGCATGGACTATTGAAGGCAGTGTGGAGATTCTTCAGAATATTTAAATCTAATAAATGAAACCAGTTTACGAAGAAACTCTACAGAGGCATATTTGTTGGAGCACTTTTCATAATAGGCAACAAATGGTACTGACCCATGTGTCCATCAGTGATGAATGGGTGATGACAACATCACACACACACACACGCACACACACACATGTGCACACACACGGACACACACACACTACAGAGAGAGAGAGAGAGAGAGAGAGAGAGAGAGAGAGAGAGAGAGAGAGAGAGAGAGAACTGCCATAGAAGTTAGGATTGACTCTCATTATGCCAGCATAGATGGAATTGGAGATTTTGAATGTTCTTACTATAAATAAATGATAAATAAACCATTAACCTGATTTAAACATAACACAATGTGTGTATGCACTGAAATACCACATAACACCCTTTAGCCTATAGTTCTTGTTTAATATATCTTAAATATATCTAATGAAGCACTTAAAAATATAGCAAAACCCAGAATTCACAAACTCTTTATGCTTTTAACCTGCTAAAATTTTCAGTCAAAAATACTAAATTTATAATGCTATCTCCTTTTTTTCTCCCTTACATTCTATTACCAAACATTTATATGTGGATATTCATACCCTTAGACAGACCAATTGATAAATGATATGAAAACATTCCGCTCAGCAATTTCCCCGGGAGAAAAGAAACAAAACCTATGTGAATCCTATGTAAGTAGAAAAGACCTCGTGTACTATGGTTCGGTTCCTCAGATTCTTGTGTTTTCCACATTTCTGTCCTAGCTGGTTTGCCTGATCTGGACTCTTGTACTGGAATCCTGATTGCACAATTCTTTTCAGTAGTCACAGTCATCACCAGGAATCATGAGAAGGGCGCTGTTATTAATAAGCCACCCTGACTTCCACTGCTAGGTTTCATGGTCAAGAACGCATATATAATATTTTGTATTAGTTGCATACTTCCTTGTTACTTTAAAGGTGAGTTTAAAACTTACCCCGCTGTACTGATAACGGTCAGTACTATTGTTTAATAATTCGAAAGTGCCCCCATGTCTACACTATAACAACTCAATGCCCTCTTTCAAAAGGTATTATTCTATCACTCTCCTTTAGTGACTCACGGGTGGTGAGCTAGGGCTTTGCCCCATAACGGCGGCCCCAGTCTGTCTGCTTCAATCTTTCTTCTTAAATTGATATACTAAGTATACTAAGGAATTTCAAAGCACTCAGAAACCTGTGATGATTTTCCCCAAGCAGTCCTTTTAACAGATCCTTTTGTTAGTCATAGCTAGGAATCTGCAATTTGCAAATTATTTATCACAAACTTTCATAGACATACCGCCACCTGCTGGTTGCTCTGCATATATACTTCAAGCATCCTAACATGAACTGTTCAGAGGTTGTGGCCATTCAGAGTTCAACGATCCTCTTTTTAGTTTTTAATCAGGATTTCAAGTAATCTTTATAGGAATGCACCTGTGTCAATATTTACTGACAATACAATACTTTTAAATGAAAACGTATACCTTTTTATTTATGATTTTGTATTTTATTCGACATTTTGGAAGAATACACTAGTGAAATATGTAGTTAGTTTATTATAAACTCACGGAGCATGGCCAGTTGATTTCCAGACGCCCTGATTACTTTAATCATTTTATGGTTTGCAAATTATGGCATTGCTACAGCCATAACTTTTCAATAGCCTTAAGAGTTGGCATAAATAGAGAAGACGGTAGGAGGCCATTGATGTGTGGTACTTACTGGAAATGTCTTCAAATCAAAAATAAATTTAGTTACACAAATATACTAAATGGAAGGTAATTGAGGTTCACTTTAAAGTTAAACTGGTTCTCTATAATGACTGTCAGAAATTAAAACACCATTATCTAAAATTGCAAACTATTTTATCCCTTTATAGCAAATTCAGTCATGATTGTAGATTTAATTCTAAATGGCTTTGTGCAAAGAAAACGCACATAAAATTCATTCAATTTGAAAACATAAAATGTCTCAGTTTGTGATTGTGTAGCTATATAATAGCACATATTATTAGAATACTTCTAAAATAAAAAGTATTCTAGATATTCCAAAGAGCATCAACTATTATGAAATATGCTTAATAATTGAAAATATATGATACTGATGTCTGCTGTTACTTAACACAGATATGAAAAGTATTTCCAAATACATTTGAATGACCATGGTATGGATTAAAAAAAACAGCAATATTCTTAATCATATATTTCAAGGCTCATGTAATTCCTTGGGAAAAAAACCTAACCCATGTTTTGAATAAACTGTCATTTAAATACTGGATGCCATCCCCTACTGTATATCCTCTTACACAGAACTTAGAGACACTCAGACCCGAGGAGGAAGAGAAACCAACAGTTTCAGTCTTCTCCCTTGAGAGGCACCACCGCAGATGGATTCCAATTTATAGCAACCATATGCTCGCTCTTCTCTGGGACAGCTAAAATATCACATTGTTATATATTTTAATAAAGATGACCAGAACAATTTCTAACTGATTTATTATTTTATGTACATATCATGTAATATATATTACATATCATACTGTTTTTCTTTAGATGTGATCAGCTGATATTTGACCAGCATATTATTATGTTTTAATTAAGTAATTTGAGAATGAATGTCTTGTCTTTAATAACATACAGAAAGTTGACTTTTGATCTTGAATTTCTAAATATGTTTTAGAATTCCTTGCTTTTACAAAGTGATGTTAAAAATATTCAGATTAGGATCAAACAAAATCTTACACTTTCACTTTTTTCCCCAACAATTTACTATCCCGCAATTGTTGTCTACTCTCCATTTAAAATGAGCATCATTCCCTCTTAACACTGAGGTACTTTTTTAATATTTGAATTTTTTCTGCTTTTTAAAAACTTTAATTTTTTTTTTTACAAAATTATCTTTTCTCACCTTACATAACAATCCCAGTTCACACTCTCTTCTCTTCTCCCCTTTACTCCAAATTTCCTCCCCACCCCGCCCCTATCCACTCCTTGGAGAGGGTAAGGCTTCTCATGGTGGGGTCAACAAAGTCTAGCACATTGCTTTGGGGAAGATCCAAGGACCTCCCTACTATATCTAGGCTGAGCAAGGTATCCCTCCAAAGAGAATGGGTTCCAAAAACCCAGTACCAACAGTAAGGATAAATCCTGGTACCACTGCCAATGGCCCTGCAGTCTGCCCCAGCCAGACAACTGTCACCCACATTCAGAGGGCCCAGTTTGGTTCTTTGCTGCTTTCTTCCCTTTCAGGCCAGAGTTGGTGAGCTCCAGTTAGCTCAGGTAAGCTGTTTCAGTGGGTATTTCCATCATGGTCTTGACCTCTGTACTCATATTCTCACTCCTCCCACTTTTCTAGTGAACTCCGGGAACTCAGCCCAGTGCTCTGCTGTGGGTCTCTGCCCCGTCTCCATCAGTTGCTGAATGAAGGTTCTATGGTGACATTTAAGATAGTTATCAATTTGACTACAGGGCAAGGCCAGTTCATGCACCCTCTCTACTACTGTTTAGGGCCTTAGCTGGGGTCATCCTTATGGATTCTCTAGTGCCAGGTTTCTTGCTAGCCCCATAATGGCTCCCTCAATCAAGGTATCTCTTTCCTTGTTCTCCATCTCTGTCCTTCCTCCATCTCAACTCTCCCATTCTTTCTACATGTTGATATCCAATTATGCCAGGCCCATTTGCTGAATGTGATTTCTTTACTCCATTGTATAATTTTAGCTTCTTTGTCAAAATTCTGTTCTTCATGGGTGTGAAGATTAATATCTGAGTCTTTGATTTGATTCCATTGGGCAACCTGTCTGCTTATATGCCAGTACCAGGCTGTTTTCATTACTTTAGCCCTATAATAAAGCTTGATGTCGGGGATGATGATGCCTCTAGAATTTTCGTTATTGTACAGGATTGTTTTGTCTATTTGAGGTTCTTTGTTTTTCCATATGAACTTAAATATTGTTCTTTCAAGGTCTGTGAAGAATTGTGTTGGGAATTCGATGGGGAATGTATTGAATCTATAGATTGCTTTTTGGTAAGATTGGCATTTTTATTATGTTGATCCTATTTATACAAGAACATGAGAGATCTTTCAATTTTCTTGTATTTTCTTCAATTTCTTTCTTCAAAGTCTTAAGGTTCTTGTCGAACAGGTTTTTAATTTCTTAGGTTACTGTTACCCCAAGATATTTTGTTATCTGTGACTATTGTAAATCATGATGTTTCTTTGATTTCTTCAGTTATTCAACAGTTAGTATTGTTGTTGGATTCTAACTTTAAACCATAGTGATACAATAAGATATAGGTGGTTATTCCTGATATTCTCAGTTTTGATCTTTTCATGGTGTCCCATTTCCCGGATGTATTGTGTTAATAATTTGTTGAATTTAACATTTTCTTTGGCCGATGAATCTATTTTCTCTATAGTATCTCCAACACCTGAGAGTTTTTCTTCCATCTCTTGCATTCTGTTGATTATGCTTACCTATGAAGTTCCCATGTATTTATCCAGATTTTTCGTTTCCAGAATTTCCACTGTTTGTGTTTTCTTTATTGCCTCTATTTCAGTGTTTAATTCTTGCACTGTTTGAACTGTTTGTTACACCTGTTTCACTGCTTTTTCTTGGTTTTCTTTAAGAGATTCATTGATTTCTTCCAAATTTTTGCTGCTCTTTTCCCTATTTCTTTAAGGGAATGTTTCATTTTCTCTTTAAAGGTCTCCATCATCCTCATAAATTTACATTTAAAATAGTTTTCTTCTGCTTCTTCTGGGATAGGATGATCAAGTCCTCCTGTTGTATGACCACTGGGTTCTAGTGTTACCATGTTGCTTTTTAGGATGTTGACTAAATTCTTGCATTGTTGCCTACGCATCTCTTTCTCTATTGGTACTGGCAGTGTCTTTGCCTTTTGATTCAATTCTTACAGTTGCTGTCTGTGTCTTCAGAAACTGTTCTTAGTCTGCTCTGTTTCGTAACTATCTGTGTCTCAGGGAGCCACCGAAGTCTCTCTTGGTCTGCTCTCTTGGTCCTCTCTGTACAGTCACATCCAGTGTTTTAGAATTCTTCTGAGGTCTTGGGGGATAGGTGGATTTGAGGCCAGAGTGGGACTTGTAACTTACAGGGTCTGATGGATGGGGTAGGGGTGTTGGAGCAATCTACTTGCAGGAAGCTTGCCTGCTGGTTGACTAGAGAAGCTGATGCAGGTTGGGGAGGGGCTCACGGTTTTGCTTCAGCACCAAGGACTTGAGAGTGAGGTGTTCAGCTGAGTGGGTGATCATTCACCTGTTGGTCTATTCTGTGTAGTCACAGCCTGTGTTTCAGAGTTCTTCTGAGGTCATGGGAATGGAATAGGAGGGCTTGGTGGCGGGGGTAGGGAAGGTATTGTAGCTTACAGAGTACAGTCAATTGGTTGGGGGTGTTAGAACAGCCTACCTGCAGAAAGCTTGTCTGCTGCTGTCTAGATAGGCTGAGACAGGTTGGGGAGGGGCCTGAAGTTTTGCCTGGTACTAAGGGCCTAGAGAGTGAGGTGCCCAGCTAGGTGGGTAATTACTCACATCTTGATCTGCTCTGTGCAGTCACAATCTGTGCTTCGAAGTTGCTCTGAGGTCATAGGGGAATTGAGGGTTAAGGGGCAGAGAGGAACTTGTAGCCTACAGGGTTCAATCGATGAGGTGGGGGTGTTGGAGCAGCCTACCTGCAGGCTTGAGGAACCTTTTGTAATAATTGGTGTTAGTTGTAGCAATAAAATGCTTATATTATTTAATTTTATTCTCTCAGGTGTTATAAAAGATTTAGAAGACAGTGTGAACCTGATTTGGGAAACAGAGGATAGCTTCATTTGGATGTTACCACACCCATCTACTTTATGACACCTTTTAAAAATTAAATTGGCTCTCATTCTCTGTGAAGGAGTTCATAGACTATACATTTTAGATTCCAATTTTAGAGTAGAACTTAAAATAGAATTCATGAGAAGAATATTATTCTCCTGAACTCGAATATGTACACTTTACAATTCTACAAGCTCCATAGCCCATTGTTCTTTTATCAAACAAAATGGCTTAGCAGGTAAAGGCTCATACACCTACCTGCCTGAATTTGACATCCTGGAACTCTCATAATGAAGGAAAGAGAAAACCAACTTCACAGCTGTCCTTTGGCTTCCACACTTTCTGCACATCAAGTGTCTGTGTTCTTGCGCACACATGCTCACATGCATACACACACACACACACCTTTACACAAACATACACACGTAAACAATAACAATAACAGCAGGGCTAAGTCATTAGCTCAAGCTCTCTATCTTCTTTTTATACCCTCCACTTAATTATTTTCCTGATCTTTTTGTTTAGGTCAACATTTAATGATATTTTAAATTATGTGGAAGGGACAAAATCTTAAATTTTTCATTATTCTTATTTGTCTGGTCATCATGCAATCACTAAATTTTTAATTCCACTATCCTTAGTTTTCTAAAATACTAACAGTGAATGAAGTATGCTATTCATCAATAATGCTAGCATTTAGAATTATAAAATATAGTTATAAAATCTTTAAAAGCTTTTAAAGTGTTCTAAATTCCTGACTTGTTACTCTTGGGGATGAAGCACAATACAAAAGTAAGTCCAGGTATTCTCACTGTTAACAAAATTATGTCTTCCAAATATTTTTAGCAATGTTCTATGATTTGAATAACTTAAGTTTATGTTTAAATAATAAGGTACATTAAATTTAGTAGTATTTACAAAGAATTTCATCCT
Organism: Alexandromys fortis; assembly: GCF_014885135.2. Classification (NCBI taxonomy): domain Eukaryota; kingdom Metazoa; phylum Chordata; class Mammalia; order Rodentia; family Cricetidae; genus Alexandromys; species Alexandromys fortis. The sequence goes on along the minus strand of NW_026067916.1, from coordinate 5,333,427 downwards.
ACAAGAGTAGTCAATGAGAACCTTAATTTAAAATTTATAGCTCCATAAAGCAGTAGCCTCTCCTGATTTTTACATGTGAATACTTCTTATTTAAAGACCTATTCATTGAGAATGATTGACAGGCAGAGAACAGATTCAAAAAACTTAAAGGAAAAACCTTATATATGTGAACATATTAGTAAGCACCTTTTCTTTTTTTATTATCATTTCAGCTTCTATTTTAAATGTTACACTAAACATACACCTACATTTTCTTACATGTGTAAATTATAAGCTAGTGTTCATATATGAGGACTGAAGTTTTGTCTTCTGAGACTGGTCGATTTCCCTTAATATTGCACATTTCTTTTTTAAAAAATTATTTTTCAAGTCAGGGTTTCTCTGTGCCTCTTCGCAACTTGCTCTGTAGACCAGGCTGGACTCGAACTCTCTGAGATGCACCTGCCTCTATCTCTGAAGTGCTGGGATTAAAAGCTTGTGCCTCCAGTGCCTGAATAATATTGCACATTTCTGAATACAGAGATTTCTTGCAAATTTTGTAATTTTACACTTCCCTGGAGCAGCATAAATTTCTGTTTACATATTTAACAGATTCTTATTTGTAACGGCGTAAGCGAATGCAGACAGATTGTCAAAATATAGACAGCTTTAATGGAGGAATAGACTTACAGAACCACTGTTCCCGCGGAGACCAGGAAAGCAGAAGAGGACGCTGGGAGCATGCTCACCAATTTTATAGGAGAACTTTAGCCTGAGGCGAACACGCCCCCTAAGGGGTGGGACTTATCCCTACACTTATTACCTATTATTTTGCTGTTGAACAAGTATGTTGGTTCCACTTCCTTGCTATGTGAATAGAACAGCACTAATCATGGTGTCTGCCTATTTGTTTTTCTGCCAATATCCATGTCTTTGTTACTCTGCCTCTATAATATAATTTGAAGTAGGGTGTTGTGCTGTCTCTGACTGGGTTCTTCCTCCATACCTTTGGTATTTCTGGTCTTTTATGGTTCCATATAACACCCCCAAAATTATTTCACCCAACAAAAACCAGGAAGCACCTTGGAGAAGAACTATAACCATATTCCCAAATATTGTTTATAAATGTTTGTTTACATTTAAAGGGACATATTCTGTAGAGATTTGCATTGGTATGGATCTTTTTCTACAGATACAAACTTAAGGTCAATTTTGTTATACTGTGTATATTAATTTCTGATCTTGATTAAGGTATTTTGTTTGTGCAGCTCATTTAAAAATGAAATACATAATTAAGAAATATAGATTAATGGAGAGTCATCTATAATAGCCAAGTTTGTAGTCATGTTAGATGTACAGAAATGTATTCAGATTTTCTAGATGTACAGAAATGTATTCAGATGGATATGGATTCTTCAAATCTTTCAAAGACTACAGAATATGGTATTTAAAGTGTTTTAAGAATTTAGGACTTTTCATGACAGTGAGACACATCTTCTCCAGGCAGCACCAATCTACTTCAAGAGAAAGATGGGCATCAAAGAGGCTCCTTATGGAGTTGATTAACTATTTGGGCAAAGAAAACTGCTCTTACTTGGACTGCTTAATGGTATGCCAAATAAACTGGACATGCAGGATCCACAGAGAAATGACTGCTGAAATTTCCTAAAAGCGAGATGATCCTTCAAGGTGCTTGCTTCATGAAAAAGTCTGCAAGACATTCTGCAGGACACAGAAGAAAGTGACTGACATATTTAAGAGCACGGGAACGAGCTCCCAAAGTCCCAATGAGGAGCAGAAGGAGGGAGAACATGAGCAAGAAAATCAGGACCGTGAGGGGCGCACCCACCCGCTGTGACAGTGGGGCTGATCTATTGGGAGCTCACCAAAGCCAGCTGGATTGTGACTGAAAAACCATGGGACAAAACCGGACTCTCTGAATATGGCGAACAATGAGGGTTGATGAGAAGCCAAGGACAATGGCACTGGGTTTTGATCCTAATTCATGTTCTGGCTTTGTGGGAGCCTAGCCAATTTGGACGTTCACTTTCCTAGACCTGGATGGAGGGGGGAGGACCTTGGACTTCCCACAGGGCAGGGAACCCTGATTGCTCTTCAGACTGGAGAGGTAGGGGGAAAGGAGTGGGAGGAGGGGGAGGGAAATGGGAGGCTGGGAGGAGGAGGAATTTTTTTTCAATAAAAAAATAAAAAAAGAAGGGTTAGTTATGAACTGTAACAGAAAAAAAACATATAAACCAATTAAACCAATTTTCTTTTCTTTTCTTTTTTTTTTGTTTTTTTTGTTTTTTTGTTTTTTTGAGACAGGGTTTCTCTGTGGCTTTGGAGCCTGTCCTGGAACTAGCTCTGTAGAAACCAATTTTCTAAAACTTTTGTTTAATTAATAAATTATTTTGCAATGGTTTTAGATTTTTAGAGTGGTTAAGCAGATAGTACAGAAAATTCCTATGCAAACATGTCCCTAGACAAATACCTTCTTAAATTAGTGTGCTACATTATTATAAATATTGAACCAATATTAAAGAATTGTAGTTGTCATAACAAAAGATTTAAATACAAAGGCAGCACACCCATACCCAGAAAGCATCCACTATTCTACTAGTCTGTGAGAAATCCTGATTTGTGAGCCTGTGCTTCCATTGATGATACTTTGAGATTTTGCCTCACAGAGAAGATAATCAGTTTATGTTGCATTTTGAATGAAGGGCAAGATAGATATTTTGTGGTCACCAAAACTGACAGTAGCTTTCCATTACTGTCTTTCTGTTGTTTCTGAGCCCAGGTTAAGCCACACTCATACATTACATTGATATTGTAGTAACCAGAATCTGTGCTATGAGGGCATTTGTGGAAATTCTAGACACAAGGAAAAATGAATGCATTTACTGCCCCAAAGATAGTCATGGCCTAGGATCACTTTCGGCTAATGAAGATTACATACAATTGACATGTGTGCCCATTCAATAATTTTGTTTATTTATTTATTTGTGCGTAAATACATTTGATTTTCTATTCCACACCGCTGTAACAAACATATGTCCAATGTTTCTTTGTCATTGTAAAGTCCAGAGTCATTGTAAATGTTAGCAGAGTCTCTAATGGAATCCTAGTCATGTCTGTCTAGAGCCTACTCCAAAGTAAGATAACAGAAAAATTTTTGTGTGATATGGGATGCCAGACTCTACCTTGTTAGAGAGTGGCATGCTGAATTATGCCCAGCTCTGCATTTTTCCTCTATCTAAGACTCTTTGGCAGATATATGATACTAATATATTTTTCTTTCCCTTCATAGTATGATAAAATAAGCAGACCAGATAAAAGGATCACTTAAATGTGGAATTTTGTTTTATGTCAGCAAAAAGAACTTTTATTTGCTACCAGTGGCTGCATCGTTATTAAGTAACATTTTAGAAAACATTCATAATGTAATAAACTATTATGCTCAAGAATTAAAGTAATCTTGCATACCTTGTCTACACCCTGCTTGAATTATGATGCTTAATTGGCTTATCACTAGTGTGAATTACCACTCCAAGTCCTGTTCAAAAAAGTGGGAGAAGTCCCTCATCTTGCTTTTACTGAAAAGCAAATATAGCCAGATGTTAATCTTAGGAAGTTCTTGAGCCAATAAAGAATAGCCAAATCTCATGGGTTCTTCAAGAGTAACAGAAATAACATTCAAAGATCGGGTGAATATCTGGTATTTATCTCAACCAGATATGTGGGAATTCAGGGAAGAAAAAAGTAGCAGCATTAATCTTTTTCTTCTCTGGAAATAGAGCTACCTGCTGAATTTGAATTTTGGAGTTCAGGATTACCTGAGCTAAAATTGCATCTCCTTCTACAGACCCTGAGAAAGCTACTGCAAACTCGAGGCAAAGACTGTGCCATGATACCTGCTTTATAAATGGTGCACAAATGGCTGATGATGTGGAAGAGATTGAAATGGTCAGTGCTAATTGTCGTCAACTTGACAAGATGCAGAATCAGCCCAGGGATTAGCTGCTGGCATGCTTGCGGCAAACGATCCTGACTACATAACCTAATGTGGGAAGAACGGTCTAGAGAGTTGCTGGCACTGCTTCCGCAGCCTCTGGAGATCCTGGCCTGATGGCATGGGTAATGAGATTTGTGATGTAGCATGTGTTCATCCTCTGACTCTTGATGGTCAGTGGGATCTGACTTTCTCCAGAACTTCAAGCTCCTGCTGACGTGACTTCTCTGCCTTGTGTTAGGTCTTGATGAAATCTGAGATAAGTCTCACTCAGTACCTGTGGCTCCTCTCAGCACCTTAAACCTCTTCCTCAAAGGGGCTGGGCTTCTGCTTCCCTTCTCTGGCCTGCTCTCCATATATTTAGCCATTTTGGTTACTCCAGTCTCTCTGCCCCAGGGCCCCTCTTTTGATTCTCAGCTCCTTTCTTGCTGTCCCTTCCCTTCTCTCCTCTCATGGTCTGGTAAAAGGGCTGGCTATATTTAGCCTGAGTACTCCCCATTTCCGGATTCCCTTATATCTATAGTAAACATCTCCATATTTTAGGATTAATCATTACTCCTTTTATTTTTTTCATTCACCATAATGGTCTGTACTTTGAGCTGTGAGTTAAAGTAGAACTGTTCTCTCTTCGTTACCCTTCTCAAAGTATTTTATCACAGCAACAGTAAAATAAGAGCATTGCTCATCCCCTTCACTGTGTTCACTTGTGGAATGGAAATCTTTATACTTGTCTAGCCTCGACCTCTTATCCTGACCATGCATTTCTATGCTTCCTGTATATGGGATGTGATACGCAGAATTCTAAGATGGTCCCTGAAAATTTCCTGATTTGCATGCCCTAAATACTTCATCTTGGAAGTAAACATGATCTATGAAAATGATGGTAAGCATATGGTCGAGAATGTGGAAATATACAAAATTATCTCATAATATATGTTAAAAGTGAGGCAGAGGCAGGCAGATCTCTGTGAGTACGAAGTCAGGCTGGTCTATAAGAGCTAGTTCCAGGACAGGCTTCAAGGCTACGGAGAAACCCTGTCTCTGATTTTGAAGATTTAAAATCTTTAGTTACATGTTATGCTCCTATGGATATAACATAATGAAACATTTTGCTTCGTACAGCTATCATATGCTTACTAAAAGAAGAAAAAAAATACCTTTACTCACTTGACTTTAAGTTTTAAGAAAATGGAATTATCTTGTAACTTGGGATAGTTGATTTTGTAATCATATTATCTCTTAAAATTGAGAACAGATTATTCATCTGCTAGTTGTAAAGAACACCAATATTATATTATTTCAAGTGTCCTATGGTAGAGAGTAAGGGGCACCTTCTAGAGCCTGAGGAAATAGTCTTGCAATTCCACACAACAGTCATTGGCTAATAACCTAAAGTCTTTGGCCTTCATCTTTGAGTGGGAATACAAACTGGACGAGGTCTTTGCGGAAAGGAGATGGGTAGCCCTTCTGAGAATCCACCTGCAACGAAGCCAGACTCCATCTCCAGAACTGTGAGACAGCATGTGTGATTTCCTTCAGAGCAAAGAAAAATAATTAGAACGTGTGGTTTCTGTGCTAAGAAGATCTTGGTGTTTGCTCTAAACAATGTGACACTTTGGGCAGCTGACAGTGTTATAAGCATGTCTACTCACCTTGCTATTATCTAAAATTAATAGGATCCATGCCAAGTTGTAATGTCTCTGTATTGTTGTCAACCATGAAAAATCTAAGTATATTTAATCTGTTGCACATGGGCTTTGTATGTCAGTCTTTTTTTTTTTTAATGGAGGCCAGTCTTCATGTCACACTCAACCAATTATTTCCCACCCTCTAATTTGGGGCTTTTTTTACTTTTGGTATAGCTGTCAATGAGAATTCTTGTCAGTTTGGCAAAATAACTGAGGAATGATAACAAGCATTTTTTTTTTTTTTTTGGTTTTTCGAGACAGGGTTTCTCTGTGGCTTTGGAGCCTGTCCTGGAACTAGCTCTGTAGACCAGGCTGGTCTTGAACTCACAGAGATCCGCCTGCCTCTGCCTCCCGAGTGCTGGGATTAAAGGCGTGCGCCACCATCGCCCGGCAACAAGCATATTGTTAACCTGATTAAAATATCAAAAAATAAATAAGTAGTTTCCAGTCTTTATAAGTTATCACCAGTTTCAAGTCTAATACGATGTTTTCAGGATGAAAATATGATTATAGATTATTTTAATTCCCATATACAATAGCTATGGGAATACATGATTTTTAGCTTCACTCTTTGATGACTTAAAATCATGTTGAACTTTCACTGTTTCTTGTCCTTCTAACTAAACAGGTATTCACTCCTTTGATTTCACTCTGCTAAATTAAATATTGCCTGTCAAAACGTTGGCTACTTTTAAATGTATTTACATCCATTCTTTCATTGTCCTCTATAAAATATGCATGGCTTTTGACTTTATTTAAACCCATCTGTACAGCACACCTCTGTATATCATGTCAGTAGTGCAAAGTTCATCCCAAGAACAAAGATGATGAACAGGACACCACAGCAGGAAATTGAAATAAGAAGAAAACATATTTATTGTCATGCCTCTAAGAGAGGAAAAGATGTATACGACACAGACAAACTTCTGCCAACTCCTTCTCTTTTAACTCCCAACAGTCCTCAGCAGTTGAAATAGAAGGAATGCTTCCCCATTTGAAGTCCATTCCTTTGCCGGAGAAGCATCTGCATTGGACACCAGGGAAGCGATAGGCTCGATTTCAAGAATTCACCGAGGTTAGCAGGAAATCAGGAGACAAATGGCTGCCAAGGAGGAGAATGACTCGGCATCTCAGAAATGGAACAAATCCAGAATAAAGAAGGACACTTGAAAAGTCAGAGCAGTCAAGCCCCTGATAAATTTGTTTTAAATTAAAACTATATGTTATTTCTGCTTTACAACGTGGACCTTGTTTTGCAAGAGACACCAAATAGCACAGTGGGATCCTGGCCAGCTGGTTGCAAAGATTGAGTCTGACCCTTCCATGTAGTTTTTTGCAGTGAGCATGTAATCACCAGGTTCAAACCCTTTGGATTGTAGATTTTTCTGTGACTGAAATCCTATTTACCCGAATCACATTGAAACTGAGAGAAACCTTTAATAATTTATACAATAAAATAATTCTCTCTCTGAGACACTAGAGTGAAATTTGCTGCAATATATATGGCAGCATTATCAGTTTCCTTCCAGTTGATTGATTGCACAAAGGCAAATTGTTTCATAGTTTTCACCAGGATGAGTAAAGTAATATCTAAAACTGATACTGTTTTCAATTTGTCTTAGTTTTGATAAATATCCCAAGCTTAATGTCTAATACATCTTACAGGCATGACACGAACAAGGTAAAGACAACTCCACACATTACTGTACTTTATTCAGTAGACAGGAATTGCTTTCGAGATAACGGGCAGGCAGTATCTCAAATATGTGAAGTTAAAGCAAACCTAAATAAAAAAGAAACATTCATATGTTTTTGTGGATTAGTGCTTTATATTTTTAGCAGCAAAATTAGATGGGTGCCTCACACTGAAGTGTTTTTCAAGATTAAAAAAATATAAAATAATCTCAATTAAAATCCTTTTTGTAATGTATATTCAGCAATTGTTTTAGACCACACATTGTACATGTATTATTAACTCTGTGTCATTATCTGTTTCCAGGTCAGCAGAATTGGCTTAATTTTTTTCCAAATTGCACCTTTAAATATTATGGAACTCACAGAGTACTTTATATTTCTAAAGTCTCCATGATTTCTAAATTCTTCAAAAAAGGAATACAAATTTCACATTGAAAGTAAACATTGCAAATATAGAGACTTTTGCAGGTGCAAACTGCTTAGTGGAGACAAGTAGAAGTATGAAAGACTATAAGGTAAAGTAAGAGATAGAAACCTTAAGAAATTAAATAATTAATCCACATGTATTTGCTTTTCAAGCCCTATTAGGAGCAAGCCTTTTCTTTTTCGGACTGGTGCTAACATTTGTTTTCGTAGAAACTGATTCTGTAAGAGCTGGAATTGGAGCTAGAACGGATGATGCAGCGGGCAATGTGAGGACAGGCTCACTGGCGGCTAGACTTCAGTGGACGGTTGGCAACATGAGTTTAGCAACAATCATGAGTTTAGTGCAGTTAGTATGTGGAAGATCATGTAGCTTTTAGAACTCAAGCTAGTCGCAGTGTGAAGGCACAGTTATGTAAGATGGTGGAATTTGACTGTCAGACTTCTGACACTCTCTGCGTGATCCAGACCCCTGGAGTGGTTTCTCCATGAGTGTTTTAAGCATAATGCAGACGGCTGCAAAGAGTGTTGCTGTTTTCACTGTGCTGGTCATTGCATTTGCCATCGAGAATCCATTCGCTCCTCTTCTGTGTTGTCAGCGGTTCGCTTCTCAGGTTAGCACAGCTTATGTCGGTCAGACCAGAAATAACTTTCTGTGGAAGCTCACAGTATTCTCAGTGCCAAAGATGACACTCGACTCAAGTCTTCACACCTCTAGGAGCAGTGACTAAATTCAATATATAGAAATATCACTCTAGTCAATCAAAGCCAACGCCCGTGCATTTAAAGATATCTATGTTCCTTAAGAGAATGGATGTGTTCTTTCCTACGGAACTGTGAACGACACAGGATGGAGCTGCTGTATCATTTGATGAGCAGGAGACAGTGGGTCTGAGCGTCACGAGAAGCATGGCAGTGGTGACATCATTTAAGTAAATATCCAAACTAATCCACACCTGACTTAATCCTATCACTGGCAGGTTTAGTTTTATCAGTGCACTATGCAGACGTAGACATAGACATCCAAACTGTTGTCCCTGGAATCATATTACTTGCCAGGTTTCATGGCAAGAAGGAATTAAGATTGCAAATAACAGCTAGTTCCCTGCCATTCTTGATGGCAGCAGTCTGAGCAATGTTCCTTCAAGTGCGGCAGGCTTTCAAGGCTGAAGAAGACATGAGAACAGTTCTACCCAGGGCTTCCAGAAAGAGGGAAAACCAGTGATACATTAGTTATATCCAATAGCTAATGTGCCAGACTCTGAGGGAAAATGTGTCTTCTTTATCAGTTACCAAGTGTATGAAAATTGGTGGAAGTAGCAAAAGGAAACACAATTGTTAGCAAACTAATACTTTTATATTTTAGGTGTTAACTATGGTATGTTCTCTTTGAGTTACATCAAGGTGATTTAGTTGATAAAGGAGTGTAAAAAACACAAAGTCTTTCACCAGAAAAGATATTCCTAATGGTCCAATAGTGGCATTTATATTTTGGGAATAGCGAAAAGATGTCTAACTGCAGTTAGGGCCCCCTCAATAAGACAGACTTAGCTAGACAATTGTCCATGCCAAGATAGGCTGTAAACTGAGCAAATCAATGCATAACTTCTATTTTCCTATAGCAGTATATAACCTTACTGTATTCTCAGTACATATCTTTCTGTCTGCAGAGAAGAACAGCTCTCGCTCCTCATCAAAGCAGCTTTTTTTTGTAACATATGGAGACTATAGTAGAGACCAAACCCTGGTCAAAATGGAGAAAAAAAAATGATTGTGGCATCCCTAACCCCAACTGATATAATGACAACACAATCCTGACACCTAAGGTTAAGTGGCTACTATTTTTTTTTTTTTTTATTTCAGAGGACCGGGATACATGCTGTGATATTGTATCTTCTAGAAATGACAGGGATGCTACTCCCATAAACCCGCAACAATACAGCTGCCTAAACACGACCTTCTTAAAGACAGCACTGACATGCTGATGTGGATGGTGGAAATTTCACAGGTTCCTTTGCCTAGATGAACAACTGCATGTTATCAATGGCTGCTGTGAGAGAAAGAATCAATTTTCTCCAGGAATGAACTACATGATAAGTTACCCGGTCACAAATGGCCAGTCCTAAACTATATGTATACTAGTAATACCAAATGTATTCATTTGGTTTCATATAATAATGCATATATAGATAAGCATATCAATAATACTAAATAACAGAGGCCATAGATAGAAGAATCAGTATGGAGAACATATGAGAATTAGAAATTATATATATATATTTCAAAACAGGGTTTCCCTGTAGTCTTGGAGCATGTTTTAGAACTAGCTCTTCCAGACCAGGCTGGTCTTGAACTCAGAGCGATCCGTCTGCCTCTGCCTTCCAAGTTCTGGGATAAAAGGCATGAGCCACCACCACCTGGCTAAATAACAAAATTTAAATTAAGAAGGCTTATAAATAATTTAAGTAAACCCACAGCCTTGTGATATTGTCCTGGAATTGTGAAAAATATCCTTCCACCAGCAGCTTCATGTCTTTGCAAAACTAAAAGCCATATTTAGTTTTGACCTATTGATAGATTAAAATGTAGTCTAGGAAAACACAAGAGAATTGTAAACTATATTGTGCTTTATTCTTTTTCTATTGATATACCGAGAACTATTATTTGCTAAGTTAATGTCTTTATGGGAATCATTGCTTGAGCTATTGTTAAATGAACAGATAATGCAATTATGATTTTAAGTCAGTATAAGTTTTCTGCATAAAAGAAAACTTTATACAAGAAAAAGTTATATAGATGTAGAGTAACCCAGGGGAATTCCAGATTGCATTTCATGAATTATCTCTATGAAGTATCTGCTGTATTTGCACCATATAAAACTGTATGGCTTGTGCAATGTGGTTAATTAGCCTCTTATGCCCTAGGAAAAACAAAATAAAATATTACTCTATGCAGACACAAAGCAGTCACCCCGATAGAAAATCACAGCCACATGCTTTTTAACTGTTTTCCAACTCATAATGTGCCTAGGAGTGTTAGCAGATTATGGAATCCCCACATACGTTTTTTATTGAGCTGTGGCTTCACTGCCTTGTGGCAACTCTCAATTGAATCAAAAAGACTTTGTCGGAGCATATGCAGCTCTTCCTCCCTCTTTAAACTGGCTAGTTTGTATTCATATAGTGCTATATGCCAAATAATTTATGTAAACTATTAATTCTTATTTATTACTTAAACTATACACATATACATATATATACAATTAAAATGATTTTATGTAGTGTATGTAAGATAGTAATTGAATACAAAAATAAATATAGTAGTTGAGAGAGAAATAGGAGTAGAAAAAAAAACAAGCTTACAAATGCGCTGGACACATTTAAGAACATTCTGGAGTCTTGGCGCAGAGGCCCACCAAGAAACTCATGTGTTAACCCTTCATTCTTCTTTCTGATAGCCAAGGTATACAGAAAAGCCAAGAGGCACTAGGTATTCTGGTTGCTGTAACTGGCTTATCTTTGATCTACCAACTCTTTTTTTTTTAACAGAAAAACTAAAGTGGTAGAAAAATGTGCAGGTTGAAGACCTAGGACCAATCTGTGAATAGCATTAATTAACTCTGCAATTTGGTAGACCACCATTCATGGCAAAAATTAGCAACGCCATGTTCTAGAAGCAGAACTATATTAGGAAGAAGAAGGGAAGGTCCCACCTTAAAGTAAACACTTTATACTCTAATGAGTAAATACCATTTTACACAATGTTTTATTTTACTTCTCTAGGGAAGACTTATCCTCATTTTATGTTAATGTGAAACAGTGATTTTAGTCTTGAAAAGCCTTGTCCAGTTTTCCTATTGGTGCATAAATGTCAAATATTATAAAACACGTATTACATTTTCTGAAGCCATGAAACTTATAAATAACAAGTAAGTATTGAGCCATTTTATATGTCTATCTTCATTTCTTTATGCCCCTGTAATTGCTTACTCCCCAACTTATTTTTGGCAGGGAAATCTTTAAGGAGTTGCCTAGACATGTACGGACCTCACTGGGTTCTCAGCATGGGGCATTGATTGCTCTGTATCTGAAATGCACATGTTGTCTTCTAGTACTGTGGCTAGCTTGAGATGTCAGTGTTACATGATTGGAAACATTTGCTGTTCCATGTCCTTAAACAGTCTATACAATGCAAAAAGCTATGATAATGAATTCTATTTTATTGCCTGGCTGAATTTTAGTACAGTGCTGAATCAACTATCTCTTTTGATCATCAATAGAAGTCTGCATTGCACAGCGATACTGGATTATTCTCTCTCACTTGTTACTAAGAAAAATTTCTTGTGGATGCTACTACTTTCAACATTTTTTGGATATAAAGACAAACAAGGCAACTATGCTCTAGTTTTGCTAATTCTCTACAAGTGAGTATTCCATTGTGTATGACAAAACTTATCATGTGAGTAGATCAAAGCTCATAATAAATATAAAAGCAAATATTCCATCAGTCATCAATATTTCCTTCAGTTTTATACATAGAGAAAACTGAAGGAAACAATTTTTAATAATGAAAAGCATAAACAAATATTTACTGATATATAATGTCTCTCCTCACCATTTCCTTTATTCCACTCTCTTATTGTAGGTTAGATTTATACATTTCCTCCCTGGGTTGTAACTCTCCCTCCTCTCTCTCAATGCAAATAGAATATTCCAGCTGAAGCATATATCAAGACACATAATCCTCCCACTTGAAAGTCTTTAATGGCTCTCCAGTGTCCAAATCCAGTGCTTGACTCTGGCTTCCCATGCTATCTCCCCTAGTGACTCCCATTTCATGATTTACTAGTGCAAGTGCAGCCAGTGGAGTTGCACACGCACATTCTCTAGCAGGATTTGCTGCCCAGTGCTTCCCTCCGTTCAGGGGACTGCCTGTGTCCCTTTCACTTGGCCTCCTTTAATTTGTCCTCTATAAATTACCTCAACGAAAACTGGGCTAGGTTAATTGCTCTGCTTAAAGCAACATGTGTTTATTTCCTTTTGATCTAACACCGTTTTAGTGTTTATCATCTCATTTTTGTCTTTTTATGTCTTTCTCTTCCATTACAGTCAATTTTTCTGAGACCTTCTTTTATTTGTCAATGACTAGAAGAATGCCATACATATAATTAACTAATGACTTCTACTGATTGACCCCAAATTTACAGAAAAAAAAAGACCTAAGAACCAAAATCCATGTATTCACTGTTTTTTTGTTGTAATATAAAGCTGTGATTTCAATATTCAGGAATCTTAGCCAGGAAGATCTGAAATTCAAGGTCAGGATGCATGAAATTGTCAGAGACCTCTCACCACCAAACAAGTAAAAATGAAAAACCCAGGTCTTCCTGTATCAGATTCTTTTTCTTTTAACAACACTTTGCAACAATAAAGCTCTTGTCTCATGTTTTATGTTCAACCCATTGTGTGGCATTTAGATATTTCAAGTGAACCCAGGTTTCCATTTCCTTCTTTGTAACATATTAGTACACATGTTTAAATACTCACCTTTTCTGCTTCTGCTGGTCTAGTGAACCCATGTAAACTGTTTGTTTATGCACAGCAAAGCTCCAATTTTACATATCTGCATAGACTTTACATTTTTAAAAACACCTTTTGTGAACCTATTTTTAAATTAACTGATGAATAATGTATGTGAATGAATATGTGGTGTTTGTGCCCATGTGTGCAGGTCTATGTGTCTTTGCACACATGAGTAGGTCAGAAGAGCTTCTGCCTGTCTTGCTCATTCAGGTTCTACCTTAGTTCTTTGAGACAGATTATCTTGCTGAATATGGAGTTGTTGACAGTCAGCAAGCCTTAGTCATCATTCTGTCTCAGCCCTCCACAGTCTTTAGGTTACAGACATACTCATCTATGCTCAGATTTTTAAGTCAAGCTTAGAATTTTAACTCAGGTTCGCATGGTTACATAGCAAGAGCTCCTACCAGGTGAGCCATCTCCTAGATCCTGAACATAACTTTTGTGTGCCAGTTCAATGGCATTCCTTTTTTTCCACTTGTGTGGTATCAAAAAAAAACTAATAAATTTACTCTATCCATATTTCTCTTAGATTTGATCTAAGTGAAACTTAAGACAAACATTAGCAGTTGGTGAAAGAATTGCAGCTATGGCAGAAAGAGGAGTAAATGCAAGATGCAGTTTAGTGTGAAGGTCAAATGAACATCCTTTGCCATAGTTTCAAGAATTTCGTATAATTTATATGCACAGGTTCCCATAGCTTTGAATAAACAAAACATAAAAGAAAGTTTTGATTTCAATGCTCCCAAAATAAAATACTGTAACTAAGATGTTTCAATCTATAAATGTGATTAATGACTGTTGCCACTAGTCAATTTTTTTCTATGATTCATTCTTATTACCACAATATTACATGTCATCCCAGAATCTGGTGGCTCAAAACACTAAACCCTTATTCACTTTACCAATTATTGTGAGATGGGAAGATATTTAATAGATAGACAGATGATAGAAAAGTTGATAGATGAATGGATAGATAGATGGATAAATGGGTGAGTGGGTAGTTAAATGTATGGATGAATGGATGGATGGATAGAGAAACAATAGATCAAGAAGACCTCTTTTGTTTTAAACTGTTTTTTTTTTTTACATGTTTGGGACTACATTGTCTATTGTCTTAAGTAGAATTATCCTATCCAAGGATGCTGAGAAGGCTGGCAAGAATCATGAAACTCTCTTCCAGAGACTTGCATGTCTTAAGCAAATTAGCTTTGTCATAGGCTCATGTCATAATAAAATTCAATAATGTGCAGTACAAATTGTTCAACAAAATCAAACAGAATGTGCATGTGTTTTTTTGAACCCTTGACTGCATTTTCTACTGTCCTGCTAACTGTATAGTGCAGGAGACTTATAATCAGATTTAAATTAATTTAAAAATGTTCCTCATTTAAAATGTCTAAATTAGTAGACTATAAGTTTAAAAATAAAACAGGTAACACTGATATGGGAATACATTCTGCTCCTTCAGCCAATAGCCTTTAAGATACCAGCCTACTTGTGCGTGGTCTCTTATACTATAAAAGCAGCTATAAAGCACATGCTCCCTCTTTATCTCTGGCTCCTGCTTCTAGCTGCTAGACTCTGTTCCTATTCATACATAGGACTGTTTTCTAGGACAGTGATATGTAAGTTTTCCCTTAAATAAATACCCTTTTATTATTCATCAGTCTGAACTGCTTCCAGATGAATATGGTTTGATGGAAAAAGACACCCTGAAAAGTTGCTGTAAACACCCCCACAAAGAAAATACTTTGCCCAATAAACAGCAGGAAGAAGTTTGGACAGAACTACACCCATATTCCCAAATATTGTTTTTAAGTGTTTCTTTGTATTTTAAGTGGGATATGATATGGATATCAATAATTTGCTTTGGTATGGATTTTGGTTTATTGATACAAATTTATGGTCAATTTTGGTATATGTATATGTATTTCTGATCTTGATTAAGGTTTTGTGTTTGTGTAGCTCATTTAAAAATGTAATGTATAATTAAGATATATAAGTTAATAGATACTGATCTATAATAGTCAAACTTGTAGTCATGTTACTTAGTTTTTTTTTAGAGGTATAGAGTTAAATTTCAGTTAGATAGGTATTTTTCAAATCTTTCAGTGACCTTCAGAATATGGAACTTAAAATGTTTTAGTGACTTAGAACTTTTCATGACAATGAGACACATCTGCCTCTGGCAGCACCAATTACTTCAAGAGGAAAATGGGCATTGAAGAGGCTTCTTATGGAGTTGGTTAGCCATTTGGGCAAGAAACTCTACCTCCTGGAACTGCTTAACTGGACATGCAGGACCTACAGAGGAATGACTGATGAACTTTCCTAAAAGTAAGATAGACCTTCAGGGTTCTTGCTTTATAAAAGAGTCTGCAAGACATTCTGCAGGATACAGAAGAAAATCACTGGCAAACTGCCAATATAAGCATAACTGTCTTTAAAATTTTCTTCTTTATGGAAAAGGCAGCTGAATACTATGGGCCTGTAGGCTAAAGATAGATGCTTTAATGTTACAGAAGAACTTTGGGTGACTGTCCAGGTAGCAAGATGTCTCTGTCAATTCTAGAATTTTGGAAGTTGCTTGTAATACACTTCCTGTTTACTTAAGTAATATTAAATGCTTCTGGAGTCTTTGATGGAGTTGATGAATTTATAGCTATAGTTTTCCTTAGTTATGATAAAAGACAAAGTAGATATAAATATTGTAACTGTAATTCTTGCTTGATTCCTGTTTTGTTATATGTAATTTTTCTATGTTAAAGTTAATGCTTTCCTTTTTATTTAAACAGAAAGGGGGAAATGGTGTGGGAGGTCTTTCTGTCTATGTGTTGCTTTTATTGGTTAATGAATAAAGAAACTGCCTTGTCCTGTTGATAGGACAACTTAAGTAGGTGGGGAAAACTGGACTGAATGCTGGGAGAATGAAAGGAGAGAGAGAGAGAGAGAGAGAGAGAGAGAGAGAGAGAGAGAGAGAGAGACGCCATGGATCTGCCAGAGTCAGGCATGCCAAATATTTGCTGATAAGCCACTGCCACATGGTAATATACAGATTAATAAAAATGGGATAAATAATATAACAGCCAATAAGAAGCTAGAGTTAATGGGCCAACCAATATTTTACTTAATACTTATTACAGTTTCTGTGTAATTATTTTGCATCTAAGCTAGCTGGGCAGCCTTGAACAAACAAGCTGTTTTCTCCCTCCAACACAACACATCTTATTTTAGAATATACTAAATGATTTGTCCCAAATGATAGTAAAATCAGGTTTAATGATTACGCCAGTTTAGGCTTTATAAAGGCCCATA
>NW_026067916.1:5266578-5316727 GCF_014885135.2 Alexandromys fortis | reverse complement strand
TCTTTAATTTTATTTTGGTTTCCTACTGAAAACTGTTCTGTAGCATAACTAAGATTTTATTCAGATACCATACTAAATGGAGATAGTCAACAATGACAAAAAAACCACATTATTTTGGAATCAATGTATTTATTTATCTTTAAAGTCCCAAAAATATACAGTAAATGCATTGTGCTTATAATTTTAACAAAAATACTATACTTTCCCATTCATCTGTTTCGACATTTGAGAGATGGAAAATGGGAACTGGAGTAGAAAAATTGGGTCAGTAATTGAGTGTGCATACTGTTCTTTCAAAAGACCCTCATGCTGGGCAGTGGTGGCACAGCACTGGAGAGTCAGAGACAGGCGGATATCTGTGAGTTCGAGGCCAGCCTGGTCTACAAGAGCTCGTTCCAGGACAGGAACCAAAAGCTATGGAGATACCCTCATTCAGTTATCATCTCCCATTTCACAAATTTTTACAACTCCAGCTCTGGGTGATATGACACTCCCTGGCTCCTATAAGCATCTGCACTCATGTGAGTATACCCACATGTAGAAACACGAGCACTCACATAATTGAAAATAAAATAAATCCAAAGAAATAATATGGTAAATACAAAGAGTATGCTAGGGTAATTGTTACTCACTTGAATAACAGAGCTATTCAATTCATGTTTGTGTGCACTAAATAATAAATATCAATCAAATCTCTTCATGCTTTATTATGTGTATCATTTTCTTCACTGGATCTTGAGATGTTTTAACTTCTTAATAACCATTGTCAATTTTTGCATTGTAAGTCTCAGATTAGCTTGAACATTTCCTTATCTGTAGGATGGGCTCACTGTAGTTGGAGACTGCTCATGCATTTCCCAGCCACTCAGACCCAAATAGCCACTTAGAAACTATACTATTATCAATACTCTTTGGCCAATATCTTTAGTGTATTGCTAGCTAGCTATGTTATAGAAATGAATACTTTGCATTTGTATGAATATTGGTTTATTGATATAAATTTAAGATCAATTTTGTTATATATATATATATATACACACACTTGATTAAGGTATTTTGTTTGTGCAGCTCATTTAAAATGTAATGTATAATTAAGAAATATAGGTTAATAGATAATCATCTATAATAGTTGTTGTCTGAGTTTTCTGTCCTGCCTCCTGTAATCATTAAGTCCCAAAGAAATCACACAGCTCTACATTAGTTATAAACTGATTGGTCAAAAAAAAAAAAAACTGATTGGCCCATGAGCACAGGCTTCTTATTAACTCATAACTTATATAGTCCATTATTAGCCCATTATTCTTATCTGTGTTAGCCATGTGGCTCAGTACCTTATTTACTTTTTTTTTTTTTTTTTTTGAGACAGGGTTTCTCTGTAGCTTTGGAGCCTGTCCTGGCACTAGCTCTTGTAGACCAGGCTGGCCTCGAACTCACAGAGATCCGCCTGCCTCTACCTCCCAAGTGCTGGGATTAAAGGCGTGCGCCACCAGCACCCGGCTTCAGTACCTTATTTAGTGAGGCAATCACATCTTGTTTCTTCTGTGCTTGGGTCAGAAATCCAGAAGAATGGGCTTCCTTCTCTCCAGAATTTTACTGTTCTCCTTGACCTGGCTCTACTTCCTGTCTGGTTGTCCTACCTATACTTTCTGCCTGTCTACTGGACAACCAGTGTTTATTTAAAATATAGTTGACAGAATACAAACCATTCTCCCACACCAAATAGTTATGCTTGTAGTCATGTTAGTTAGGTTTTGTTAGATGGATAGATAGATAGATAGATAGATAGATAGATAGATAGATAGATAGATGATAGATAGATAGATAGATAGATAGATAGATAGATAGATAGATAGATAGATAGATGATAGATAGTAGGCAGAGTCATAGAGAAGCCATGTAGCCTTAGCCAGAGTCAGATGTGCCAGAAATTAACACAGTAAGCCACAGTCATGTGGCAATACACAGATGAATAGAAATTGGTTAGTTTAGGATATAAGAAGTGGCTAGCAATATGCTTAAGATATTGGTCAAACAATATTGAATATTGCAAATAATATAGTTTTTGTGGTTATTTCAGGTCTGGGCAGCTGGGAAATGAATGAGCAGTCTCCAGCTTCAGCTCGCTTAATATTGAATGCAAATCACATGGATACGAAACAATTTTGCAAGAAGAGAAAGAAGACAGCAACCTTCATTTCCTTTTTGTGCTGTCTATGGTCATCTTCCTCACCACCTCTTTCCCTTATACCCCCAAAGCATTTGGCAGTTATTCATAACTGAGGTGTCTCTTACTTTGAGTTAAGTCTGGAGTGAATCTGTCCTTTCACATTGGGCCTTGTGCTGTAATGAACCATAGCCAGGTTACTGAAAGCTATGTAAGATATTGGCTAGGAAATGCCTAGCCCTTCCATGCAATCGGGAGATCATGCCTCATATGTTTCTGATTTTTGTTTATTTGTAGTTTTAGTGTCCTGCAATGTTTAGCTAATCTAGATAGGTAGACCTGAGAATTCTACTTTATATAGAAAAAAAATAAAGTATTTTTTTTTTATTTAGCAGTAGAATAATTATGTACTTTTCTAGTAAACCAGTCACGTATGTGCTAGTAGAGGGCTAAGGAAAGGGAGCTGTGGCATGTTTGTTCCCGCTAATATAAGTGGTTCAAGCCTTGCTGAACCTTCTCCTTACTTGGAATTCTGGCATTCCATTTACATAAACGGCTGTTTTACCTCAAAATTCTGGTGCAACACATTTATCTTAAAACATCCAGCAAATGTAAGAGAGAGTGCTATATTACTAGCTTTCAGAATTTGCAGTATAAAAAGCAGATGCCTGAGGTACACCAGTCCATCCATTGTGAATACCAGGCTGTCACCACACCTCCGGCACATCTCCTCCCAGCCCTCCTTCATCTGTCATTGCTAATATACTTTACTTTAAGACGAAATAAAACAGAACAGACCGTGCCCCTAAATAAATTTCCCTGTTGAAATTCCTCAAATATATTTGCATTATTATTTTTAACTAATTAACTCACAGTTGTGGCCAGATCCTTGCTTAATGAACGATTCCAGGGTTTTCTCTGATATTAAGGTACCTATGGTATGGAAATGGTATTAAAAGTCCACAGTTTAGGTAAACCATTGAATGACTCTCTGGAATAAAGCTACTGCTGATGAAGAGGGCTGTCATTTTCCTCTCATCTCTTGAGTAGGGAGAAAAGGGAGGGCTTGTCTCAAATTTGCTCTAACAGGTTAATTAGTTTCTGGTATAGTTGTTGATTACTGGCTTAGGAGCCCTGTTCTTAGCCAGGGTCTGCTTCCTATAGACAGTAACACATTTGCAACTTCAAGTGAGTTTTACAATGCAGAATTTTCTTAATGTGATCAGCAACTCGAAGGCAGCCAGCCACCTGAATTTTCAAAGTCAGAAATGGGAAGATGAAGTCTGTGAACCTTCAGCCTCCAGCTTTACATATGTGTACATTCAATCTTGGTTACTGAGAAAAGCTTTTATTTCAATTGGAGAAGTTCTTAGGTATTTTTCAATTATGGCTACGGAGACTTCCAGGAGATATTTATCACTAATTATTGATTATGTGATTCATCATTCCTTCTGTTTTACTGACTTCAAATGTAAGTGAGTGGCCTCACTACCTCTGAGAATGACAAAAGATGGTAATGGAACATGAAAACATATTACGGTAGTCTCCCTTGCTTATGGAGGATATACCTTAAGACATTTTACAGACAACAAAAATTACAGATAACACTGAACCAAGTATACATTTTTTCTCACTATACATACATACTTGTGATAAGGTGTGATCTATAGTGATGGGAAGAGATAGACAGAAGTATGAGATGATAAAATTTAATAATTATTGCAACGCACTGTAACAAATGTTATTTAAACTTATAAATTACTTGTTCACTGAAATTTTCATTTACTATTTTCAAATACTTAAATTGTGTAGAGCAGAACCACAGACTGGGAAAGAAAAGCAGATCTCAACAAACCTCCTGAGCATAAGGTGACCTCATTACGCTAACTCTATGGGTAAAATTAAAACTATGTATGATGATGAAAATTAAGCAAGAAGCTCTTTATTGCATCAGAACAATCTAATAAATCTTTAAATAGAAATAACACCATTAAATGATAAATGATGCTTAATAAAGTATCAAATATGTCTATATAAAAATTCTTGCAACTATATAACAAGTGGTGATAAACTTAAAACTTATTGATCACATATATTATCCTTTATAAATAGAAGATCTAAAGTTTTCTAGAAAATCTTACAAATCATAAGTTAATTTCAGATAGTGTTGCATACATGCTCAATTCAAAGAACAGATTTTTACTATATCTACTAACAGTAAGTAATCAGAAAACACTTTCAAATTTGCTTCCATAGCAATATGTCAAAAACATCTCAAAGATAGAAATAACTAACAAAAGATGTGTAATCAAACTGTAATACACCAAACAATACAAAGAAAAAATAAAGACCTAAATAAACTCAGACAGATAATGTATCAATTATATACATTTGCAGTTTGGTAGACTTTATCATTGCATTAGTTTCTTCAAATTCAGACAGGTATATCCATATTCTCAAGTAAAATATTAGAAAATTTGTTAATAAGTAATTTTAAAATTATATGCAGATGATATATTTGATGATAACTACATTATAGAAATAATTGTGATTTGTCGATACATAAGTATTATTATCATTGATGCAAATTTAACCACCAAGATTTACACTACTATATAAGGCTATAATGCTAAAAAGGATGTCATCTTGGTATAGGTAAGCAAACATCCAAGTGGCAAAGAGTTTTCAAAGACATCTACATATCCAGCTGTCAACATGGAAAATGCTGAGGAGACTCAATGGAGAAAAGGAAGGGCCATAAATAGATGCCACAGAACAATATCCACGCAGCTTACATATTACTAACATCTATACAATTAGCTAATTTGTGATAAATTGTCAATATCTATGTAAAACACAGAATCATAAAACTAGAAGAAATGCATCTTTTTAATTTTAAGTTACAAATAATTTCTTATACAGGAAACAAGAGTCAAAGATTGTAACAGAAAATATGTATTTTCATAAAATTTTAATTATATGATAAATATTTGTTACTAAATAGACAATCATACAAGAGACTGAGATTATCACTCAGTTACATTCAGTGACATGTAACAATTGATTAAAGCTCTGACAGAAATAAAACTTTGAGTGTTCACAGGACCAACAGACTTGAATGGACTCTTTACATATAGAAAATACAAATGGAAAATAAATAGCAAATAGAAGTAAATGTTCAGTGTTATTTGACATCAGAGAAAAGTACATTAAAATCACAATATAATATCATTTCAAATAGTGGAATCCGAACAAAAGTGGTTGGAAAGAATATTAATCCTAATTATAACTTCTGTTCACCATTTGTGGGACACAAGTTAAAAAATAACTTTTAAAAGCTATTTTCAAGATGCTTGTTAATTTGTGAACAAAAATACTAAACGAACTAGTCACTCAGATTTTTTTTTGTATTTACTCAAAAGGAATGAAAACATACAACTGCACAGAAACTTGTATAAGAAATCTCATAATATGATTCATGATAGCCACACAATAGAAAGAACTCAAATGTCTATCAGCAACAAAATCAAAAATATCGGTAGTGGTCCTACCACCTAGCAATATAAAACTAAATTAAACTTGTAGAAATGAAGTATTGCACTCTCAATGACAGTGGAGGATATCTGGATAGAACATAAACAAACACACCCAGAAACAAATTTACAGTGCTTCAATTTCTCTGAATTAGTACAATACAATAAACTTCCCAGACGAGGCGAGAGTGATAACGACCAGTGCATTTGAACATGTTCAGGGCAGTCACCAACATTCAGTGCTCTGAGTGTTGTGCTAGTTTACTGGAACGTACCATGATCTATTTTTCTGAGTTCTGATGGGTAGCAGTTGAGAATTTTGTATTACCTTAATTTTTCAAAGGAGGTAACAAGAAAGTATTCTACAGATATAATATAGCAATCTAAATCGTAAATAGAATTTCTACATCATGTTTAATGTAGATTATGCTTCTTAACGATAATACCCTTAAGTACCATATCTTTAAACTCTTGTAAAACACTTGTTTTCTCAAATTTCTCATTTCTTTCTGTTGTCTGTGCTCATTACCCAAGTAAAATTTTCAAAGCTCTCAAATAAAATATAATACCACAACTTAGAAAATCAAAGTAAACAACAAATACAGCCCTCCATGGGCCATATTGTGCATACTCTTGAGACATCCATCTTAATATTAATGACGTAGCAACTATATTTATTTATTGAAAAAGACCTACAAAAGTAAAACAAAACAGCAGCCATCAATTTACAAAAAAAAAGGGGACTATACTAGACAAAATTCTTCAACATATAAAAGATTTATCTGTTTATATTTGGACAAGCCAGGCCATTTGAAACTATAGTACACAATGCTTTCATACATCTTCTCTTGAATTAGATATTTCCTGGCTCTGTTAATGCATTTCTCCTACGTCCATAGTTATATTTTATATAACCCTCTTACATTGTTTTTTTTTTCTATTGAAATTTTCCAGGAACAATTTTTTAGATCACTTCAGTATTTTCCTTTGGTAAAGTCATGCATATAGAGAGTTAGAGCCTCCCATATATTGAGGAACCCATAGTATGTATCTATTTAATCTAGTTTTGACTTGAACCTTGAAGACAGTATCTTATGGTCCCTGCCATTAAAACTAAAATGTTTAAAAAAACATCTCAAACACATATTACATTTAACTGTAATTTCTTTCTTTTTTGTTAGTTCTTTGAAAATCTTATACAATGCAATTTGATCATATTCATTTCCTCCCCAATTTGCCACCTAGCAAACTTTGTGTCCAGTTTGTTGTTATTGTTGTTACTGTTTATCTTTTCATTTTTTCACTTATCTTGCACTGCATATATGTTTTTGGATGTGTAGTCTTCTACTAGACTACAGTCAAGTCACCAGAGGCAAAATTTATAAACAAATCTAAATCTCCCTCCCCCAGGAGCTACAAATTGTTGTTTTTCTTGTCTGGAAGTGTGATATTTGTTTACCTCCAATATCCTCACTGAGATTTGGTCTGGATTAACCTTGAGCCTGTCTTGAGCATATTGTCATTACTATTGTGCTTCCATGTGTACAGCCTCCCTGTGACATCTGGAGGACAATTTACTACTTCTGGCTCTGAAAACCCGTTGTCACTCTCTTCTCCAATAATCACTAGAGAAGCTTCTTCCTGGCTAGATTTCACAGCACTAGAAGGTGCTATGCATCTTACTGGAGGAAGAGAGTAATTTTCAATCTTTGTCAGTTAGGACTCTTGAGAACTACAGTAACATCTGGCCTGGCATGACATGTCCAATGTTACAATAATGACATGAATATTATAAGAGTGACAAATAACTTTCTGATTGATTTAGGTCCCATCCCCAAGATAAAACTCATACCTGCTTCTACAGCTATGGCAAGAGCCTGTGGCTAGAAAAGTCATGATCTTAAGAGAACCTATTACTACTATTCCACTAAGTTGAGATGGTTTTAAATTGACTCTTAATAACTTGCCATTATATGTATAGATTCATATATCTATTAATACGATCATAGAAGACTCTATTTATAATGGATGGATTCAAGAACAAGGGACTGGAGAATGCTCAGTCCTAAGCAGGACACAAACTCTATTACATTCCTGGCCCACTCTTAACCTACCTGTCTTTGTTGAGTGAAAAAAAATAGATCCTCTCCATACATGTTAGCAATAAAAGAACGATCTTGCCTTTTTAATCTTTTGTTTTCAATTTTGATATTTTTAACATTTTCACATCCATGAATTATATTCTTTACATTAAAATTTCTAAAAATGTTGGAAATAAATTTTCATAGCCCTTGCTACTAATATTGCATTAGAGCAAATCTCCAAATTTGTTTTTGTTGTTCCTGACAAATATAATTGTGGTATAATTTTTCTTCATATTGGTTATCAGAATTACATCCTTATGAAGGATCACCTTAAGTAGTCCTCTTTTAAATAAATATCATAAATATTTCCACTTCATCAGCTAATATTCATTCAAGGTTCAGTGGGAATAATTCTACAGGAAAGCAATCATTCATTTTCTTTCTAACTTTGGAATAAGGCTGGAGATAATCTCTTTGATCATTTGGCATCATTAAACATCTTACTGAAGTACTTATTACTCCCAAGCAAATTTTGTTACATTTGTCTCTCCATATTAACTTTGATTTTATTGATGATACAATTTCCTCTTTATTCTTAGTGACTAAGATGAGTTCAAAACAATAAATCTAAAGTACTTTAAATGTGGTTCGTATATTTGTACTTTTCTTCGGAAACCATAATTTTTGTGAGTTTATTGATATTGAAAATTAGAAAAATTTAACCATGCTACTTGAGACTATTCAAATTTCAATAAATATTCAGTATGCCTTTAATGATGCACAGGGTTCCTGGTACTGTACACTTGGGGTGGATTAATTAAGTCCTGACTTAAAACAATAGATTGATACATGGAAATAAAAAAAATCAATAAATTTTGCAATTATGAAGTACTAATTCTGAAGCTGAGGAAGAGTGTATTGGAAGAACTTTAAAGTCAGTCTTGAAGAGAGGGTTGAGGAGAGCTAGTGTATAGATATGTTTTAAGAATTGGACATTGTAAGTGAGCACAATTTTACCAAAGCTGTGGAAATCTAAACTGTTCTGCAATTAGAAGAACTGAATCTGTGATCAGCAATGCTTAGGAATTGAGTTTCTTCAATGCATTGATTTGGCAAAGGTAATCAGGTTATGTAGGCTTATGCATGTTGTGACAAGGAGAGTAAATGTTAATAAAGAAGTCAGTCTGGGAGAAAAAAAAAACAAACAAAGTTCTGGCAAATAACACAAAGAGTGGAGCAATGGGAGATGTGATGGGCAGGGATCAGGGATCCATAACTGAAACTCTGGGAACGCTGGGAACAGAAGAGTAGAGGAGATGAGTGGAGATTTAGAGTGTCAGACGAGCACACGGCCAAAGAAAGATCAGAGAAGATCTGTTTGTTACAAAATACATTCACAATTCAGGATGTCTTATTTAGTTTCAGTGTTTTGTACATTTATCTGGACATGGAAAATGTGTGTCAGGGTACAGGGTTTTTTTGGTATTAAATTTATAATTCTCTTTAAAAATTTCGAAAAAGAATATAATTATTTTAAGTAATCATTTACAATTGATATTTGAACAGAGTCAGTAACTCTGTATCTTTTTTAAAAAAAAACCTTCTTTTACCCAATTTTAAATATAGAAATAATTTAAATTGCTTAAGGATTGAAAAATTAGCACAACATTCTGTTTTCTTCTTTTCTCTCTACTCCTTACTGAGCCAAGTTTTGTGACATTTCGTTTTCAAGCAGAGTTCTAGTTATGACTCAGAAGTACAGGGATAGTGACTGTTTCACTCACACATTTCAGTAGAAAAGTTTTCAGAGCTGGAGGGATGGCTCAGTTGTTAAAAAGTATTGCTGTTTTTGCGGATGATCAGGGTTTGCACTTCCCAGCACCGTCATAATGACTTACAATCACGTAGAATTTCAGTTAAATGGGTTCTGATGCCCTCCTTTGGCCTCTGCCAACACTGCATTTATGTGGTTCCAATAGACATGGGCAAAACACTCATACACATAAAATGAAAATAAATAAATCTTTAAAAATTCAGGGGGACATTTTAAACCTTCTTTCTAATGTAGTTCCAAGTGAACCCTCATGACTCTCACTGGCAGCAGCAGCAGCTTTCCTTATTGATAACTATTTACGTTCCTTCCTCTTATTTATTTTCTACCCTCCTATATGTTTTAAAAAGGAAAGAACTTTGTGTGCTTACCATTTTTATACCAGAATAAATTGATTTGTCACAGGACCAAGTTTTAATAATAAATGTCCTTCATGAGTTTCTTTCATCTCCAATCTTTTTCTTTTTACACAACCCAAGCAAGATATTTGATATTTTCCAGTGCTAAAGGAAATTTGATTCTTAATAGACATTTGTTAGACTCTATATCTTGATAGACTATTGGTAAATCATTTGATTCCTAATAGTGACGTCTTCAAGATTCTCAAAAACAATCAAAATTTCCTGTACATTTGCATATTACAAAATGAAGAAAGTTATTTACTTAACTAGTTTATCATGTATTTGTATTAAGTAGAATGGGTAGCCGTCAGTAAGACCATGGATGTTCTTTGTGTTGGCAAGTATTAAATCACTGTATTTACAATTCTCTTATATAAACACTTTGATTTTGTTTGGATCATGATCAGGTAAATAAAAGCACATGGGACCTATTTTACAATGCAGAATTATTTAGAAAATCCTCCCAATGTATCTATGCCCAGAACCCTGACCATTTTCCATTTTATAAGGCTATAAAGTTTAAAATATTTCCACAATTTTCAGCTGTGGCATGAAACTTAGTACTTTAAATGGGCGCCGCTTTGAAGGTTTGTTTTTATAAGCACCCGAATTTGGAAATCTGTCAAGTTAGCACACTGTGCTTACTAGTGAGAAGTAACTTGATTTAACGAGATTAAGCAGTATCTACAGTGAAGAACTTCTGTGATAAAGTCTCTCTCACTTGGGAGACATATACATAAAACCCTGTCAAAATTTGAGAAGCATTCCACGTGGTCTAGAGAGCAAGCAGAGATGAAGATTGACCATGGGCTGAAATTAAAAAAAAAAGTCCTCTCCCTTTTATTCCTTCTACTCACTCACTACCTTGCCTATCTTTCTTCTCATTTTTCCTCTTTTAATCTCCTTCTCATTTTGATCATTTTTTTTTCTGTGTTGGCCAAGTCTTGCTATGCAGTGCAAATTGGTCTCAAACTCATTTCATCTCATCTCAACTGGGGCTATAGGCATGAACCACCACCACTGCCTTAAAACAACCTACACTTACCTACTATTGTTTTAACCATTACATCCTCAGATAGAGGGGCATTTAAAAACTATAACCTTTAAAACCATAAAATATCATCTTTGGCATGTCTGGAAAAATACTGAATAAAATATTATATTTTTCCTTTTAAAATGTATATATTTATACTTCATTCATCTCATCTACTCCTCCTGCACTCAAATCCTTCCTTCTCTCCACGACTTCCTCTCAATTCATGGATGCATTTTCTTATATTTAAATGAGAAAAATATGTTCATATATATGATGCTCAGTCCTGGTGGTATTCATCATATGTATATGTTTTTAGGTTGACCACTTTGTATTGAATAACAAATTAGGGGTTTCATCCCTGGATAAGACTGACACTAGCTCTCTCTCTCTCTCTCTCTCTCTCTCTCTCTCTCTCTCTCTCTCACACACACACACACACACACACACACACTCAAAGAGAAAGAGAAAAAGAGAGAGAGAAAGCTAGCTGCCATTAACTGCCAGTATTTCTTCATCTAGGGGAGCAGTGATGCTCTGTCTGAGAAGAGATTCCCTTTACATATGTTGGATTGTCTATTGATGTTGCTGTCTAGGTATTGTTGAAATATCATGAGTGTGGCTTTTCAGTCTGTGTGTGAAAAGAGAAATGCCTCCCTCGTCTCTTACAATTGTGATAGATGAAATCAGGCTGTATTAGGTGCAGATTTAAATTTTTTAAATCAAATCAAGAAAAAAATCAATTTTCAATACTTCATTTAGAGTTTGACTAATTTCTGGTGGCATTTATGTTCAAAATTGGAAGCTATATTTAATATGTGCTGATTGTTGACATCATTGACTGCTGAACATATTTTCCGGTTTATTTTTAGTTATGTGTAACAATGCTTATGTGGTTGTGAATGAGGCTGTCCACAGAGGCTAGAACAGTGTTGAAAATTCTAGCATTTGACCTGGAGTTATAAGCACACTGTGAATTGTCTGATAGAGTTCTTGGAACAGAATGCAGACACCCTGTAAGAACAATGCATACTCTTAACTTCTATGCCATCTCCCCAGCTCCAAATGCTGAGGAATTTTAAATTAGAAACTGTAATAAACAGTGTTTTTCACTCTGTAGCCTAATAACAAATACCTTGCCCAATGATAAAAATTAAACTTATTTTCTCACAAGATTTTTGATTATCCATAGTCTGGACTATATGTTCTTTCAAGTGTATATTTTTGAAATAAGTGATGACATTATAGTGGGTCTCTCAAAGGATTTTTAGTTCTAAGGGTCTAGTAAAATTTTCCAGAACTATAATTGTATTGTGTGAATAGTTCAATTTTTGCTTTAGATATTTTTTAGTACTAGCACTTAATCAGCACTTAACAATTAATACTTATCAAAAAGTAATACAAACAAAAGCCTGTGCTTACACATTCCTAGTGGAAATTTTGCTATGGCACTTCATGCAGCCTGGTCATCTGTCCTTGTATTTTATGACATAATTCAGTTCGCACAGTTGTAATATAACTGTCGTTATCCCAGTGAAAGGGTTGGTATTTTATTTATTTATTTATTTGTTTGTTTGTTTGTTTGTTTTTCGAGACAGGGTTTCTCTGTGGCTTTGGAGCCTGTCCTGGAACTAGCTCTGTAGACCAGGCTGGTCTCGAACTCACAGAGATCCGCCTGCCTCTGCCTCCCGAGTGCTGGGATTAAAGGCGTGCGCCACCATCGCCCGGCTAGGGTTGGTATTTTCTATAACTATGCCAGGATATATATTCTACTCTTGAAGGTATAGAAAGACTACACTTTGATTTCCAGATGTGATTTCATGACACCAAGGAGCATATGATCTTTAAATGGACTCAAATGCAACATTTTTACAAATTTTTTTAGGTACACTTGAGTAAAACCAACATCATTACTAAATTTAATAATTGCTGATGAAAACTGAGGTATATCTTATACTTGCTTTTAGTTTTTATATTTTCTTGCCCTCAGTTCAGGTTTCTAATTATTTCTATCACCAAAAAAAAAAAAAAATCATCAATAGCAACAAAACGTCTGCAGAAGTGCCAGGAAACATAAAAAACAAATGGAAAATGACAAATATTCATCCTCTTCCAAAGAATCCAGTCAAGACATGAGACACTGAGGTCAGAGAGTCCAGGTTACCTGCGTAGAAGGGAGGATCTGAAAGGAGAAGTTCATACCTTCGTACGTGTCTTTGGAGTAATGAAGTGTGCAGAGAACTGGTTAGAATGAATGTCAAGAGCATACATATTCATGCAGAAAACTTAAAAAATAAAAGCAAGATATACCTTCTTAATCCTTATGCCTTTATAAATGCTCAAAAGTGCAGATATTTATGTTATAGAAGAAAATTGTCATTGCCGTCTTATGCTAAATAAACAGCTGTTTATTTAGATTCAAGTAAGGACAATCAAAACAGCTACTTGTTCTCTCAAATAAGTGAAAACTGAATCTCTGGTACAACGAATGACTGTTTTGATTACCCATAACTCACATACAGAACATGCAAACTCACTCAGATAAAAGCCTCTTCCTAAAATTAATCAAAAGAACGTCCCAAACATGATGTTTATTTTCCACCATGGAATAGTAACTGCTAATGGGCATAAATTTTAGTTATATTGAGATTCAAAAGCTAAAGGAGATGTTGGAATAAATGCTTTTAAAAATAAATGATTTATTTAATGGAAGCAGAGCAGAACATGGAGCTTCTCTTTTTGTGTCAAAAGAAAAGAGCTCTTGTAGTCCAAACCCACTAAAGCAAGCACTCCTTTAGATGGTGAGGGATTTAATGAAATTAGCTCATTGCTATCCTACAGCTCCCCAGCTGCACAGAAAATTCGTTGATCCATCCAGTTACTTTTCAGAACTAAAACTAACTGGTGAAAAAAGACTCAATTAAATCAATTTTCAGCATTATATAAAAAGAAACTTTATGATTTTCAGAAGATTTTTGTGTACAATTTATAACTGATACATTAAGAATGAAGAAAAAAAAGAGTTGAAATAGACATTGAAATAAATTGTTTCTCTCCAAACATAAACGATCTGTAGCGTTTTCCAATACACAGATGCTAGATGCTTATTTCTATAGTTCATGCCCACTAGAGCTGCAGAGTTGGAAACACTTGGCTCTGCTGCATCCTAACTTGCTATTTCTATAGGGGAGAACACAGATGTTATCTTTTAAGTAAAATGTGAGGTTTTTTTTTTTTGTTATGATGAGTCCATGAGACTTGGACAATTTAACCATTTTCATACAAAATTGGTG
Source organism: Alexandromys fortis (assembly GCF_014885135.2). Classification (NCBI taxonomy): domain Eukaryota; kingdom Metazoa; phylum Chordata; class Mammalia; order Rodentia; family Cricetidae; genus Alexandromys; species Alexandromys fortis. The sequence goes on along the minus strand of NW_026067916.1, from coordinate 5,302,388 downwards.
TACTTGTTGGAGCGTGGGTTAAATACAGATTCATGTTTTCACATTTAGTTTGTCTGACAGTGTTTACTCTGTGTGTAGGTAGCATAAATAAGCTTGATATTGTATTCTGTACTGCCTATTCCTGATTTAAAATTCATAAGTCAGAAAACCCCTAAATTTGTCTGAACAGGTCCTAACTCCATATCTGGAAGCAAACTTACCTCTTATAGAATTGATTTTTGCCGACTTATGCACAATTCTGGCCTCCTTAGCTCCTGTATTCAAAACCACTTTGGCTAACATCTTTAGAAACGCATGCTTCTTTGAAATACGTGACACATAAAATACATAAACCAGAGCCTAAGTATTTCCAAATTTCTATAATGTAACAAACTAAAATATTTCCTCATATTAGTACTGTGTATTTTAAATTTCAGTTCATGGATACACTGAACACAGTATAATATTCCTTTATATTATGATTCTGACTGCTTAACAGGGGCAGTATATTGCATGGAAAAGCAAAATCTGAGTAACCTGTCTCAAACATAGACTATTTTTCTGGAAAATTAAACCACAGTTTTTCCTTCTCATTGTCTCCATTGCATGGAATCTTTGATACACTTCTCTGTGGGTTCTGCTATCCAGTGACTTCCACTACTCTTGCAATGGCATTTCTGAGTCTCAGTGATTTGGTGGCTGCCCTGTGAGTACAAGTCTGCCATTCAAAGATACACCCTAGGGGTCTGTTTAAGCATCTGCACACGAAACACTGTAGTCTTGACAGTTACTGCTGTTCTCAGTGACTGGATATGGTAAAACAATGACACCTGCAAATTCCTGGGGTGTTGCAAACTGCAAGCTCTGGACAGGCAAATTGATACCCATTACATGCAACTGTATCTTGGATTCTTGGTGATATTTTGGAAATCAGAGAGAACAGCTGTTGCAGCTGTGAGTTCAGAACATCATCCAGGGATAAAGGTGACGTTTATATATAACAGTTCCTGGCTTCAGAAATAAACATGTTCTTTCTCAATTATTTTGCATTGACTTCTTGAGATACAAGATTATCTAGCTTACTACTTCTTTGGCCATAGTCTTGTCAACTGTATTTTGACTGTCTGTCCTCATCTAATGAGAAAGTGTTCAGAGACAGTTTTTCCCTTTCTGGATGTTCCTTCTGCTTAATGAATTTGAAAATGACACTAATCCAAGAGTGAAGTTAACATATTGTTTATGACCATGAATTGAACATGAGACATTTTCTTTAAAAAAAATTAATGTTTTTCAGTGCATTTTTCATAGCACTAATATTTCTCATGCTGCTTATTTCAAAGCAGGAAACATAATTATAACCCATTTTCTGCTTGTGCTAGACTCAATGCTTAGGAACAGAGTTTAGAAGCTTGTAAATCTCTGGTATTCACTTAAAAGATCTCTTTCAGTTAATAACACTTAATACTGCTAATTCCTTTGCCTAACATAAATAATGAAGATTACAGAAGAAAAATCTCCTGATTCTGACATAATGGCTGGCACCCAAATCATTTACCTATTTATTTTGCTGTATTTATTGACTCAAATCTTCAAGGAATTTTTGTTTCCTTTTAGCTCATGTGAGATATAGTGGATGTCTCATTTTGTCTTCCTTCTTAAAGGCTTATTATATTTGAATTACCTTTATTTAAGTACTTTAATTTGGCATCTTGATGTTTGTGTTATGCTATTTCAGTTGAATGCTATGTATTTGTGAAGGAAAGAGACTTTAAAAATTTGTTTAGATTAAAAAATTGTTCTCGTTTAGATGAAATGAAACTATACAGCAGCAAAGATGTGTTTGTTCACAGACTAAATTCTTTTTATTGTTTAGAACCATTATTCTGCTGAGTAAAGAAGTAAGGACAGTCTTAGTGAGGTGAGGGAGCTGGTAGCATCCCCTCTTAGCAAACAGCTAAGTGATTACAGTGCCCCTGAGAACAATAGCTTTTGTATTTTCTGGAATCTCGTTTTCTCTGGGACCTAAACACCACCACAAATTCCCACCTGATGCTTTCTCTTTCCTTTCAAGTATTAGCTGGTTGGTCCAAGTACTTTATAAATATCTTACCTTCACAGGTTACTTTCCTGGACGTGGTAAAAAAAAATGATCCCTCCTATATTCATTTCTGTTTAGANTTAAAATATAAAAGTAAACATTTTTGAATTCTCAATTTCTGGGCTCGGGCAGTTGTTAGATCACCTGGAATTTTGATGTGGTCCCACACATGTGGTAACTACAAAGTCAAACTCTTAAACAAAGCCAACAGAATAATCTGCATTGTCCATGACTTGTAGCCAGGCCTGATCTGAAGGTGTCATGCTATACAAAGAGCTAGCGTTTTGGAACGTGGTTTATCTGTTTCAGAAAATGAAGAGTCGGTTGACAGGACTGAAACCTCTGGCTCCAGGCAGTCTAGGCGCTTTAATTTGGGTTCTTAGATCACTAAGCCAAGTCCTGTAGCTCTCAGAAACTGTATTCATACACAGATAACCATTATACCAATCAAGTAGACATTCTTGCAGTAAGAACTTCACCAACTTTTACTTGTATCTTCAAATGTGTTACTGCTTAATCTCATTATGTGTGTCAGGTTGAATAAAAGTGGCCTTTCCTTTTTAATCTTTTTAATTCCAGTTATAAGTAATTATAAGGAATTTTCTGTCCATACATTTTTAGCCTACACTCTCAAAAGATATTGTAAAAGGATTTGTCAAAATATTGCAATGTTATTTTATCTATGAAAACCTGAAGAAAATAAATAATGTTGTCCCTTAATTACAGCAAAAACTGTAGCCCTGTGATACTGATGTCTGCAGTAAGTCAGTTTCCTTATTTTTTCATTTCATACTACCTTTAAGGAAAATCAATTTATTTTTTTTTACTTATCCTTCCATTAAAATAAATTGGCTTGCATTTATTTGGAAGATTTGGTGCTTATTTAATAGAGACCAGATTTAGACCAGGTGTGGTGGTACATCCTTTGTGAGTTCAAGGCCAGCCTGGTTCACACAAGGAATTTCAGCTAAGCCATGGCTACCTTAGAAGAAACTGTCAAAAACAAACAAACTAGCAAACAAATAGAAAGAACAAGAAGAGAGTTCATTTTCTGGGCAATTTATGTGAGTAAATTTTTAAAACCTGACATCTAATGTTAGAATTACAGTTTTCCTACTATTGAAAAGTAGAAAATAAACATTATATATTTTTTCAGCAAGTCAACTTATTGTTCATCTCATTCACTGATTATATGAAATTATGATAGAGATATTGGATTAGTTGTACAGAAAACAAAACAGATTTCGGTATTAGTTTCTCAAGCAAATACTCAGAAACATACTGAATATCAGTTTCAGTTTTACAATGAAAGTATAACTCAGTGGGTAAAAGACTTGCCATAGCAGCCTAGTAGCATGGCAGCCTGGTGACCTGACTTTGATCCCTGGAGCCTTCATGTAACAGCTCTATGTAGGAGTGTACACGTGTCTATGGAGAGATATGGGGTAAAAGCAAGTGAATTTCCTAGGCAGCAAGTGGTGGGCAACAAGGCTGGGCTACAGAGCAGCAGAAACCAGAGCAATTGCAATACAAGGTATGAAGGTAACTGAGTCCTGAATCTCATCCTCTGACCTCCATGGATGAATACCCATACTAACTCACACGTGAACAAAATTGAAATTTCGCTTGGGAAAATGAAATTAACTAATGCATTTAGTAATAATTAGCATTACATGTTGTATGTATCTAATAAAAAAAGAGAAAGTAAAGCAAATATATTTGTGTGATCTGGATTAAAACATAGTCATCTATAATGGCCGAAGTTGGTGAAGTGGAATTATGGCATTTATTTTTCCCTTGCTCTCAATAAATGTGGATGAAAACTTGTCCTTAGATCTGGGTTCTGTATGGCATAAGATTTAAGACTCTTAGACTCTGATTGAACAGTTTCAAGCCTAAATATTCATTAAAATAGTATCTTTATATTTTTTGCAAGGTGCAGAGGTTATAAAAATAGAGAAGTTGCATTTTGACCAGGCTGTCTTCATTTTGAAGGCTGTACATTATGTACTTTGAATTTCCATTCTCTTCAGATGTTCATAAAACTCCCCACCTAATAAAAAATGATGAGAGAGAAATATCCAATTATTTTCGCTTACATGGGCCTCTTTTATGTGCCATTTGGATGAAGATAAAATCTTCAAAGCCAGATTAGTTGTATCTTCCATCTCTCGATCATAAACTGTCTTTTATGTATTGTGTTTCTTGCAGACTGCTAGGCAAATTGAAGCCTACCAGAAGTTCTTATAAATGGCTGGGAAATAACATTCATATTGGGTCCCTGAAGAAGAACTTGATTGAATGGACTTCATTGCATAAGCGAAGACCTTCAACGTTTTTCCGAGTATAAAATATCTGAATGATAGTGGTCTTCCCTGAAGTTGCATTGAAGATGAGCGTGCAATGAGGATGTGGAGGAGATGAGTGCTTTGTTTCTATTGAATGTAATAATGAACTTAGAGAGAGGTAGAATTAATTCTTTCATTGTTAGAAATGAATCCCCCACTTTAATACTGGTTGTTTTACACACATTCTCATCTACACACTCAAAGATATTATTTTTTTTAATTTTTTCTTTCTCTTTTTTATTACTTTAAAAATAATATCAATCAAAATGGTCGCTTTCTCCCCTCCTCCCACTTTTCTCCCACTCCCCCCTCCCATCCTCCCTCCCATCCTCCTCCAGTCCTAAGGGAGGGCAAGGCACCCTGCCCTGTGGGAAGTCCAAGGCCCTCCCCCCTACATCCAGGCTTAGGAAGGTGTGTATCCAAAGAGAATAGGATCCCCAAAAGGTAGTACATGCAGTAGAGACAAATCCCAGTGCCATTTTCATTGACCCCTCAGTCTGCTCAATTGTCAATCACATTCAGAGAGTCCAGTTCGATCCCATGCTCTTTCATTCCCAGTCCAGCTAGAGTTGGTGAGCTCCCATTAGCTTAGGCACACTGTCTCAATGGGTGGACCAACCCCTCGTGGTCCTGACTTCCTTGCTCATCTTCTCCCTCCTTCTGATCTTCAGCTGGACCTTGGGAGCTCAGTCCAGTGTTCCTATGTGGGCCTCTGTCTCCATCCATTGCCAGATATTCAAGTTAGTCATCATTTTGACTATGGAACAAGGCCAGTTCAGGCACCCTCTCCTCCACTGCCGAGGGTCCTAGCTGGGGTCATCCCTAAGGACACCTGGGAACCCTTCCAGAGCCAAACCTCTTGCCAACCCCAAAATGGCTCCCTCAATTAAGATATCTCCTTCCCTGCTCTCATATCCCTCCTTCCTCCATGTCAACCATTCCACTCCCCTAAGCTCTTCCCAACTCTCCCCTTCTCCCTTCTCCTTCCCCCTCTCCCCTTTTCCCCACCCCACCCTGCCCCCATGATCCCAACTTTTGTCTGGTGATCTTGTCTGCTTCCAATTTCCAGGTGGGTCTATATATGTTTTCCTTTGGGTTCACCTTATTACTTAGCTTTTCTAGGATCATGAACTATAGGCTCAGTGTCCTTTGTTTATGGCTAGAATCCACCAATGAGTTAGTTCATACCATATTCATATTTTTGGGTCTGGGTTATCTCACTCAGGATAGGGTTTTCTACTTACATTCATTTGCATGCAAAATTCAAGATGTCTTTTTTTTTTTCCCACTGAGTAGTAGTACTCTAATGTGTAGATGTACCACATTTTCATTATCCATTCTTCCATTGGCGGGCATCTAGATTGTTTTCAGGTTCTGGCTATTACAAATAATGCTGCTCAGAACATAGTTGAACAAATGCTTTTGTAGTATGATTGGGCATCTTTGGGGTATATTCCCAAGAGTGAATCCTGAGGTAGGTTGACTCTCAATTTTCTGAGAAACTGCCATACTAATTTTCAAAGTGGTTGTTCAAGTTTGCATTCCCACCAGCAATGGATAAGTGTTCCCTTTACTCCACATCCTCTCCAGCATAAGCTATCATTGGTGTTTTTAATTTTAGCCATTCTGACAGGTGTAAGGTGGTATCTCAAAGATGTTTTGATGTGCAGGTATTTCAAAGATATACTTTTCTCTTTAAAATGCTGAACTGACATCTGAATCATATCTTGTTCTGCTTATTTCTTCATATTTTCTAAGGAAATATAAGACTTACAACTGTTTGTATGTGTGCCCAATGCTTCTCTGATCATTCATCCTGCAGGTACTTTCAATGGTAATTTCTTTAAAATCCACTCGTATAACATAGAGCCTTGAATGATAATATTCATTTTAAAAATTAACTTTTATATTTTATTTGAATGGAGATTATTCTCATATATTTTGTCACTAGATACCATTATGAAAATATCATAGGTGGAGATATGTACTATGAAATCTTAAGGATAGGAATCATGCATGCATAGGAGTCTAAGTAAAACAGAGTCTGTGTTTTAGAAATCTAATTCATATGAATTAATTCCAAATACTTCTTTAAATATTACAAATCATTCTGTTGACTTTTTTTCAGGCTTTCCTGTAACTCAAATAAAAGCTAATAATGACGGGACACTTAAATTATATCTTGAATTATCTTAAGCATCTGCAATTGATTGACATAATCCTCACAACAATACTATGAAGAAATTTTATTATCCTCATTTTACTCAAAAGGAAATTGAGGAACAGAGAGGCTAAGTGGCCAAGGTCACACATCTGGTAAGTGGTAAGGACTCTGATCCGCTTTTGATTGTGTTTGCAAAGAGATATCATAGGATGCATATCCTTAGTGCTATTTCTCCCTTAAATTTTGTTATTAGTTGGATGCTATTAACAAACCTGTGTTTCTACTGTAATCTATATGCCAGTGGGTTGTAAATGAACAAGTGAATGAATGAAGTATGTCTTTAATAGGAAAATTTCTCCTTTACTCCAGACAAAAGTGTTCAGCGAGGGTGTTTGCTACTTGAAGTTGTGGATATATTATGTGAAATGAGTTGTCAATCAAGGCAGGAAGCATGGAGTTGATTTGTCCTCAAAGATTCTGGAAAGAGTAATACCATAGCTTGATTTAGAACAGTAAGTTTCTGGACCTGTGAAACAAAATCCCGTTTAGTTAAACTTCCAGTATGTGATGCTTTGTAACAGAGTTGTAAAAACCTTATATAGTATTTACATGGTATACAGACCATGTTCATCGGACATATAAGTGCTGACAACTTGCACAGTACAACTCACAGGTGATACTCATGCTGTAATTCAAAGGAAATGCATTGAGCAATAGGGAAATACTTGTATTAGTGGTAGTAAAATGATAAGACTATCGGATAGGCAGGGCATGGTATAGAGTTGAGTTAATACTTTACATTGGGATTTTCAAAAGGAGAAGAAAATGAGTATTATTCCACAACAAAAGATGCCTTAGTAGATGGAAAATGAAGGATCAGAAGTTGAAAATTATCCTCGGGTGAATACTGAGTTTGAATTCAGCCGGGCTCCATGAGATCATGTCTCAAATAAAGAAAAAAAAATGGTAATTATATTCACATGTCTCTTTGTTGTTAGGAAACTCAGGAATGCATCTTTAGGTGGTTTTATCACGAAAGCCTCATAGGGACAGGGTTTACTTCCAGCAGTCTGCTTGTTCTAGTTCCGAATCTGCCCTTGATTCCTTGCTGCAATCAAGAGACAGAAGAATCAGAAGGGCTAAGAAGCTGTGGAGATGTAGTCCAGTTCAGCATTTCCCAGAAAACGCTTTGGAAATATGAGTATATCTCCTCATCCTCTTATCTCTAAGTATAGTACCTGCCTTGAATTTTTTGTTTTGTTTTTCTGTAATTCTCTCCACTTTAAACACCTGAGTAACTACTTAAATTCACTCATTATATACCTGTGTGATTCCCGATTCCTCAGCAACCTTCTGACATTTTCCTCCAACTTACCCAGTGAATAGCACACAAACACTCTAGAATGTTTCCCCAGCATACGCTTTCTCTTCTTTGCTGCTTTTTCTCATAATATTGTGCGTCATAACTCTGTCAAATTATAACATAAAAAAGAAACAAAAGTGTTCTTTAATGAGTAAGGACTCTTTCTCTTAATTGAAAAGAGTAAACCTAATGTTACAAGGTGAAGGCAATCACTTAAAGCTAGTTCTGTACAGCACTGTTTTAAAATGCTCTTCCTATGTACAGTTCAGAAAATGAACCAGGCAGCAAGCTCTTAGATGAACCAAACAATGCCATATATGTGTTCAAATCAGTTCCCAGAGATGCAATCTACTCAGTTCTTTCACATGGAAAACAATACACCGATACTTAGAGTGTTTTACGAAAGCTGTAGGTATTAAAATGTAATTATTAGGAACAGCATGTTCCTCAAAGTAGACTAAATAAAGGGATTATAAGACCAATTTTGTAAAGAAAGGAATTTGAGGCTGTGAAAATGCCCAGAAGATGGAGAAGTCAGAGCCAGATTTTGTGTATCTATTTTATTGTTCTGAAGCACTTAGTTTGATATTTAATACACCTAACATTTTAGTTAATGGCTGACTAAGACAACAATTGCTAATTGTTAGAGTTCAGGCAGATGGCAGGACTAACCCTTCAATCAGCAGATTCTGATTGTGATAGCCTTCTGTCATGAGCAAAGGATAACATTCATTAGTCCACGAGTTTAGACTATTATGCAAAATATACTTAAAAAATTAAAATCAAATAGTATAAATAACCCATAACAATTATTAACACATTTTATCTTTGAAAAATGTAATGAGTGTTCATATGCTTATTTGTCTGCAGTTTTACATCAGAATGTAAGTGCAAAATTAATTAGAAAGTGGTTTATAATACATATCTTTCCAAAGAGAAGCAATTCATAAAATAGTATATATTCATTAAATTACTTTTTTAAATGAGAAGAAATATAACAAAACATATTGTAAAGAAAATAAGAGCAGGTTGATTCTTATTACAGGTATCCACTAGGTCAATTGGACTGCTCACCTTATATGATTATTAAGTAAATGTGAATGAAGGCTTCTGTGATAGTTTCTCATATTCACTATGTGGTAAATAACTAAGATATGTGGTTAATGTAAGATTGTTATTAGTATGCAAAAAGTTAGTTGCTGGTAGTATTATAATTGGTACAAATGGTACAAACATTAAAAAATTACATATATGATCTTCTATCAATTATAAGTATATATTCTATATAAACTCACACATTCAATAGACTTTGTCACCCAGTCAACCTTGAGATGCTTGCTGAGACTGATCCAATCAATAAGGGAAGATTTCTTTATGGCTTAGACTAAGATATTTTACAACATTTTTCTGCAATAGCAAAAGGATTGGAAACAAACCAAATAACCAGTTAGAGATTTATTCATATACTCTAGCAGAAATGGCAACAAACTTTGATTTAAGGAAACCAAATAATTCCTTTTTTCTATTATTAATGTAGAAAATAAATAAATTTGAAGGATTTCATTTTCACTGTGAATTTCTAGTGTCTTGAAATTGCTGCCATTTTAATAAAATACATTTTAAAGCATATTTACTTATGTTTATAGGTTTGCAAATGGGCTATTTTAACATTAATTACATCTTATGATGAATAGTTTATCATTCTAACTTTCTGATATAGTTAATACTAATATATTTCTGATCTTCATGCAAGCTTTATTTGCTAGATGCAAATAAAATATCACTATAAACAGAAACAATTAATATAATCTCACTAATGTTACTTTACGAAAAAATAATATAGTAGACAAAAGTTGGGAGACAGAGGCAGGTGGATCTCTGTGAGTTCAAGGCCAGATTGGTCTACAAGAGCTAGTTTCAGAATAAGCCCCAAAGCTACAGCAAAACCCTGTTTTAAAAAACAGACAAAAAGTCATACATAGAAGCCTTATTAGTATTAATGAGTTCAGCAAGTTTAATGAATACAATAATATTGTTTCTAATGAATATGTAACAGTATCCATTAAACTGTAATTTAGAATAGAACAACATTTACACTAGCAAAAGCAAACATAAGAAGGCAAGCGTAATTTAACAGAGGATTGACAAGGCTGAGTATTATTTGCATTTCAGGTTGAATTTACAGAGTGTCATCAGATGAGTTGAACAGTGGACTTTCTATTCTGCTCTCATTTTGTGTTGTAAAAAACATCAACAGGATAAAGAACACAGTATCTAAACATCTCCTTTGCAGAACATGTTCGGTTTGGTTTCTCCTTCTGGCTGGCTGTTTGAAGCTAACGCCTGGCATTGTTGTGTGCTTCAGGACGCACGTCAATCTCCATGGAAAGCCACCTGCTCTCACTCAGAAGTTGCCACTGTGACCTCCACATTGTCATATTTCAAGGCTCCAATGTCATTAACCATTCTCCAGCTAACTTTCTAGGGGTGTATCAGACAAAGTAAGTCGACATGCCTGAGTTGGCTTCATTTGCACCTGGACCCACTCAACTTGAGAGAGTAGAGCTCATCTGTCACTCAGTATACCCTGAGATGCTGAATTTAATTTGGTTTCTTACGTAGAAGAAGGAAGATGGAAGGCTTAGTAAGTTTTGCTTGAGTTGTTTCACCCATGATCAATATGTTAGTGTGAATTATTGATCCACACGCCCTGAGTTTCTCACTCGCATGTTTGGGAACTGAAAGAATAACAAGGATTCTTTGTGGGTCACTGTGAGTTTCACTGATCAGACTCATTTTTTTAAAAGTTAATTCACTTTTATTAACTTATTGTTCAATTTTGGTCTCCCTTCAGCTTCCTTTGCATTCCTTTAAATCTCTTCTTTTGTCTCTTTTCAAACTGGAAGCTTATACCCTTAAGATGATGCCTGACTTGTATATATAAACATCTCTAGACACAGGCTGCAGCCAACAGGTTTCAGAATATTTAATTTAAATTATTTGGTGTTCAAAATGTGCTGTAATTCTCTTTGTGACAGCGTTTTTATTCCGTGACTGATTTAATAGTTTTATACATGTATATTTGCTTTGAGTTTAATTATTTCTTGTGATGGCATAGGCCAGCGCCTGAGACAAAAGAGAGCTGAGACTCTCCCTGTTGCAACTCTTCCCCTGCAACTTTTAGAGCTTTCTCTTTCTACCAAGGCGGTTCATACCCCTTTGGCAGGTGATTAAAGGCTTCACCTTGATTTTACTGCATTCCAGGCCTGGGGCTTTAACTGACTGCCCACTCTGACGACTCAGAATCTACCTTCACAAGTGAGCTCCTGACAGTGAATGGGTTCAAACCACACACAAGTTCATATCCTGAGGCATCACCTACAATTTTCTAATCCACTCCTCATCCTCAGTAATTTATTGTAACTTAAGCTGATTTATCTTTGCACAGGTATCCTGGAGTTGGATTAGTAGGAACATGTCTGTTCTTTCTTTGATTTCAGACTGTTCGTTTATCCTTTGATTGCAGCTAATTGATTGTTCTAAAAAGTGTGTAGTAAGCCAAGATCGGTGATGAACGGTTTTAAATGCCAAGACCTAGGAGCTTATCACAGGAGTACCACAAGCTTGAGGCCAGTGTAGGCCATGTGAATAGGTCTTGTCTCCAAATTAAAGGAAAAGTCCTTTTGCCAGTGGGAGTGTTGGTCTATCCAATTGAAAGAGAGAGAAGGGAAGCAGAAACATCTGACTTCATTTTCCTACTTCCAAATGTTAAACCATAAACTCATCGTGATTTTTGAAGAAACATGGCAGGATATTAAATTTTGTCATGGGTGAGAAACTCTCTTCCTAAATTTCCTGATAAGCTTTTGTGCTTCCTCAAGCTTGTGACCAAACAACACCTTTGCAAATTGTTGATCCTTCCTGATGCCTATGTTCATCACTAGCGTAATGTCTAGTTCAGGGTCTCCAATCCTGCCTGGTCTTAGTACTCCCAGATGAGACTTAATCCTACCTGAGTGTCTGATGCTCTGCAATGTAACGTGAAACAAGTCCTAGAGAAATAAATGAACATCCTGCAAAGCACTTGGAAGCATTTATATGATCATCAAATAAAAGGCTATTTATTTAAAAAGACAAGTAAATCATTTAACTCAGAAGTTTTAGCAAATCCTGAATCTCAAGATCCTTGGATCCTGATTCAAAGTGGTAAATTTCCATAATTTCCACTGCTAGTCCAGGTTTTCCTTCTCTTAGAATTCATAAGGTGAGAGTCCTTAGTGGTGCCAGTGAACTGCGTCACTTTCCTATTTCATAATATGTTTATTTATTATAAACAAATATGAAACCTATGTGCTTACTCTAAAATGCATCAACAGTTTAAAGACATAGCCATTCAACATCATAGTTTCTATTGTTTACATTTTCTTCATATCTTTTTTTCATTAAATTTTTTTTACTTTACGTACCAGCCCTAGTTTCCCCTCCCTATCCCTCTCCTTCTCCTGCCCTTGACCTCCTTCCATCCCAGGATAAGTTCCGGTCCCATTGCCAGAAAGCTCACAAACAGATGAAGTCACACAACTGTCATTCACATTCAAAGGACCAAGTTTGGTCCCATGCAGGCTCTGAGTCCAGAGTCCATGAGCGCCTACTAGCTCAGGTCAGCTGTCTCTGTGGTTTTCTCCATCATGTCCTTGTCCCCTGCACCCTCCTTACTCTTATGATCCCTCCTCCTTCTCTTCAGCTGAACTTCAGGAGCTCAGCTTAGCACTTGGTTGCAGATCATTGTTTCTGCGTTTATCAGTTACTGGATGTAGATTCTATGATCACAGTTGGGGTAGTCACTAATCAGACTACAGGGGCAGGCCAGTTCAGGCACCCACTCCACTATTGCTAGGTGTCTTAGCTGGGATCATCCTTGTGGATTCCTGGAAATTTCCTTAACACCAAGTTTATCCCTATCCCAATAATGGCTCCTTCTATCAAGATGTCTGTTTCATTGTTCCTCTTCTCCATTCCTACCCCAGCTAGGTCATCTTGTTTCTTCATGTCCCCATTCCCTTCCCCTCCCTTCTACCTCCTCCGAGTTTGTTCAAGAGATCTTAACTATTTCCCCTGTCTGGGGTCCTCCATGAGTGTCCTGTGTTCCTCCAAGAGGACCCTCTTAGGGTACTCCTTTTTACCTAGCTTCTCTGGGGTTGTGAACTATAGCCTGATTATTCTTGATTTTGTGCCTGATATCTACATTTTCTCCATATCTTAAAGATTTAATACTTTGCTTCTATTGATGGCTCCATCCCATTCTCCTTCATGACTCAGTTTACTGTACATAGACAATTCTTAGAATTATAACAATAGTGCATGCCGCAGACTCTCAACCATCAGTCTTATGTCAATGATAGGACGTCCTACTTAAGTGAGCTATTGGCTACTCCCACAGCACACTCTTCAGGAAAATAAAAACTGTCTATTGATGCCCATGAATTTCAAATTCAAGATATTTTTATTAATTCAAGACATGTCAGAGGAAGGAAAATGCTTAGATTTTAATAGTCCATATTTATACACATGGAGAGAAAGCACTATTGCTAGTTGGAGGAAATTCAAAGTGGAATTCAGTAGTCTGACACTCAGGAAGAGCACAGAGACTCACTCAGAGCACGACCTTAGTATCCTCATAATCATTGTTGACCTATTCTACCTTTTATAATTTTCTGTCTATATGGACCAATGGCATATTCTTTTTGTCTCATTTACATATTTTATATAGAAAATAACACTCTCAATCTTCAATTTGATTGTAGTTTAGATATAGAAAAAGCAAAAAAATGAATTTTTCTCAACATATATTAAAACTTCTCTTTTGTTTTAGTTGGGGTTACTGTTGCTGTGATGAAATATCATGACCAAAAGCAACTTGGGGAGGAAAGGATTTATTTCACTGATAGTTCCAAATACTAGTTCATCATCAAAAGCATGGAGGGCAGGAATCACAGAGGGCTCGAAGCTGGAGGTAGAAGCTGATGCAGAGGCCATGAAGGAATGCTGCTTACTGACTTCCTCCCCATGACTTGCTCAGCCTGCCTTCTCATAGAACCCAGGACTAGACTACCAGCCCAGGATGGCAACATTCACAACAGGCTGGACCCTCCCCACCAATCATAATTTAAGAAATTCCATAAAAGTTTATTTTCAGCCTGATCTTCTGGAGGCATTTTCCTTATCGAAGTTCCTTTCTCCTGGATGATTTAGCTTGTGTCAAGTTGACATGAAACTATCCAATCCATACCACATGTTGAACATGGGTTCTTTTGTTTTGTTATCAATGACCCTTTGTTTTAATTGTAAATTTCTGTGTGAGTATGTGATCTTCCCTCAGTTCCTTGCTAGGGATGTGCTCACAGATCCACCCATAGGTGTGCTCAGTTGGAAAAGTGCTTATCTCATAAGCACGAGGACCTGAATTCAGCGCTCAGATTTCCCAGGAAAATGTCAGATATGATAATACTTATTTGTAATTACAGTGTTTGGGAGGTGGGAACAGGAGGAAAGCTGAGACTTGCTGACCAGCCAGTCTATCCCAATTAATGAGAGCCAGGCTAAATTGAGACCTCGTTTAAAGGATGTGCATGGTGTTCCTGAGGATGACACACAGAGTTGCTCCTGGCCTACATACATACTCTCACATAAAAGAATACACAACATGTCCTCCATACAGACACAACAATTAAAAGGAAAAATATTTTTTAGAAATTTTCACTTTTATTTTTTTTTAATTGAGAAAAGGAAAAAAAAAGTTTCCGCCTCCTCCCACCCTTCTCCGCCACTCCTCTCCTCCTCCCTCTCCAGTCCAAAGAGCAGTCAGGGTTCCCTGCCCCGTGGAAAGTCCAAGGTCCCCCCCTCCGTCCATGTCTAGGAAGGTGAACATCCAAACTGGCTAGACTCCCACCAAGCCAGAACATGAAGTAGGATCAAAATCCTGTGCCATTGTCCTTGGCTTCTCATCAGCCCTCATTGTTCGCCATGATCAGAGAGTCCGGTTTTATCCCATGCTTTTTCAGTCACAGTCCAGCTGGCCTTGGTGAGCTCCCAATAGATCAGCCCCACTGTCTCAGTGGGTGGGTGCACCCCTTATGGTCCTGACATCCTTGCTCATGTTCTCCCTCCTTCCGCTCCTCATTGGGACCTTGGGAGCTTAGTCCGGTGCTCCAGTGTGGGTCTCTGTCTCTATCTCCATCCATCACCAGATGAAGGTTCTATGGTGATATGCAAGATATTCGTCAGTACTGCACTTTTAAATGCATCTTAGCTGGTCAGGTATCCTGTTTTTGTTGTTGTTGTTGTTGTTGTTTTGCTTTGTTTTTATTTTCATGGAGTAGTACCAGTTATGTAACTGACATCATCTACCACATGATTTTATTGTAAATCACATATATGGTGTTCTTCCCCTGTCAAAGTGAACTGTAAGGTGCATCAGTACAAGAAGTTGTTAGAAAATGTTTTAGTATATTCAAGATGAACCCCGAAAATGGGCAATGTCTACACACAGATTATTGTGAAAAGTTTTGCCAGCTTTTTTGCATTAGAGGTCATGATGTATACCATTGGAAACATTCTGGCACAACAAATTAATACTGGAAGTTGAAAAACTATTAAAGGGGCCAAAGATACCCCAAAACGGTAGTGACATTGAGTGATTAACTATCTTCTAATTTAAGATTAACTATCTTCTAATTTACAGAAGGTGGCCTTATTGTTGTGTTCTATGTGTACAAACTTGCAAAATTATATCTATGTGCCTTACAGAAGATCACAAAGAGTTTCTGTGTCAAAACAAGAGAAAATACTGGAAAACAAATTGATAAACTTTATTATTGGAATTTTTGAAACAGTGGAATTGGGCCTTTGTTGTTAAACCTGAATTTCCAGTTCCCTTCTGACCTCCCTTTGTTTAGTTTAATATGTATTAGAAGGCATATAACCAGGCACCATAAGAGATACTTTCTCTGTTCCTATATCATTCTCAATCCTAGTATTACTGTACTGAAAGAATCACGTGCTCAAGAAATTCTTGGATCTGTGGTTATATCAACATTAAAATGTACAAATTAAACACTAAATAGCACAGACTCATAAAAGAAAGATAAATTTCTCAGTTTTCCAATTGTTACGTGATGTGGGAGTGTCATATCAATCTGTTGATTTCATTGGCTGAGCAATAAAGAAACTGCTTGGCTGGCCCTGATAGGTTAAAGCATTGGTGGGAGGAGTAAACAGAATAGGATGCTGGGCTGAAGAGGAAGTGAGGTCAGACTCTGCTCTGCTCCTGGACAGACCCGACAGCTCTGCTCTGTGGAGCAGAGACACCAGGCTCTGCTCTCCAAGGCAGCTCCGAGCCAGGATGGATGGAGGCTGGAATCTTCCCGGTAAGCGCACCTTGGGGTGCTTACACACATCATTAGAAATGGGCTAGTCCAGGTGCGAGAATTAGCCTGTAAGGGCTAGAGTTCATGGGCCAAGCAGTTCTTAAATGAATACAGTTTGTGTGTTGTTATTTCGGGCATGAGCTAGCCAAGCGGCTGGGGTGTTGGGGACGCAGCCCCGCCACCGCTCCTATTTTAACAGTTACGGGCATTTATGGAGTAGCTAATTGAACAACACGGCACACCATTATCCCATGCATTCCTGTTGTCAGGGTGGGTTGTGTCAGCTGAAGCAGCACGTGGAATGAATCACCCCGAGTAAATAATGGCAGTGCTCACAGTGCCAGTTCAGAGTCAGTGTTTTTGCCATCTTGAGTCTGTTTATTCTATGCCTACTCAATTC
Organism: Alexandromys fortis; assembly: GCF_014885135.2. Classification (NCBI taxonomy): domain Eukaryota; kingdom Metazoa; phylum Chordata; class Mammalia; order Rodentia; family Cricetidae; genus Alexandromys; species Alexandromys fortis. Next base: position 5,285,610 of record NW_026067916.1, on the reverse strand, counting down.
GTGTTCCCAGACACTGCACATTTCTGGACCATGTCTGGGTTGTTCTTTCTAATACAGCCTTATAAACATGGAATGAGGAGATATGCAATACTGCAGAGTCGATCTGAAATTTCTGAATTACTGTGGAGAATTCTTGGCAAACTGCAAAGCCTTTGAGCAAAAGGATGGATTTCAGATCGGTCTTCCACTTCCTAATTTGTCTTTATACTATAGACAAAAGCATGTGGATAAAATTAGGAAATTTAGACTATTAGAAGATACTGTTCTGGGATGGAAAGCATGGTATGTTGTAGGGGCTCATCTTAGATGTGATGTTGGCCAGGAGCCTTTCTGAAATTAAAGTGGAAAATCTCAGTCATAATCATAATCTTCTGATGAATCCTTCCTCTGATTTTGTTCTTCAAAATCATGCCTCTGCTTCCTCAGATCCACACTTTTGTATGTCTAATAATATACTTTTCTAGAGATATTGTCTGTTTTAGAAGTAGCAACATCTTAATGAAGTCTTAAGTGGTCTCTAATTCAATATGAGATTTGGAGTTGTCAAAAAGAGGGCACTGGAAACATGCACTAAGTTGAAAGGCAAAGGACCATAAATTCTGGGACAGACATGACACATCTCAAGCTAGGGAATGTCAGAAATCACCAGAAATGCAGCCAGGCTTAGGCAATAAAGATTTTAGAAATATGGACCTCTAGATTGAACTGATAGATGCTCCCAGCGCCTCAATTAGAAGGCTTTTAGCCCCCACAACTCTGATGTCATGAATTTCTTAGTGAAACTATCACCATGCTCTTGTAAGTTGCTGCTGTCCTACAAAACTGGTGTAGCATCACTGTGACAAAAAATATAATGTCCTTGTTGTATATACAGAAGACTTGTGTACCTATTTATAATTTATCCAAATAATATCCAGTTAGACATATAAAATCACACACACACACACGGAAATATCTGAAAAAGCAGAAAATTTGTATCTCTCTAAGGAAGGAAATGATTGCCTTTGCTTCATCATTTTAATTTAGAAAATAAAAAATAGTCACTCTGCAGTTCAGAGTTAATTCTAGTTTTGCTGCTGAAGGGCACATTCTGAGACATGCATTGCTTTGTGGTGTGTAAGTGTGTCAAGATACTAAAGTTTCCTCTCATAGTCCTTTCTGGAATATGTTGGTCACTCAGTGGAATCTTGATGAAAGAGAGTGAGCAGACACAACATGAATGAGGTGGCTGCTGACACAGCAGTGGACACGTAAAAATTTTTAGTTATTCTTATCAACTGACCCTATAAATTCTTTCTGGGTAACGTAATATAGAAAATAATCCAAATCAGCATGTTAAGATGCATGAAAAATAAGATAGGCTGCACATGTTTGGGTGACATAGTAGGCCACAAAGTAAGTAGTTGGAGAATTCATACATGTTCTATCAAAGTGGTTATGAAAAGGGATATAGAATCCTTCTCTCTCCCTCTCTGCTTCTTAGCTTCCTCTTTTTATACAAAAGTATAGGAAGCTAGAAAAAGAGGAGAGAATAATAAATAATTATAATAATAACAATAATAATACGAGTGTTTATATAAATATGTGTTTTTATGTGTACATGCTTCTGTGTGTGTGGTTGTGTGATTTGTGTATGTGTGTGAGACCTACTTCCTTATACATAGTTTTCTGTTTTTAATGCTGATATGTATAATAGGGGTTTCAAGGTTGTCTTTTGATTTAATAATTACCTTTGACTCTGGTTCCAGATATAGGGTTTCTAAATCCCTTAGAATTTGGAGGGTGATGTTCTTGCATGGAAACTCTTGATGGGACCCTGAAAAGCCTCATGATAGGCACTGATCACTGGAAAGACCAAGATGTGAGTAGAAGAAAAGTGGAATACTGCATTCTACAAAGAAATCGGAGTCAACGTGATAGAATTAGAAAATCAAGTCTTCACATTCAAATGTTGCATCCTTTGGGTTGGTGAATATATTTCTGGTTTAAGAAAGTGGTCTCTCCTAGCTTCTCAGGTCAGAAGTTCTTGTATTTAGAACTCTGGAAGAGGGTGTTCTTTGGGACTCTGCCACTGACTGTAGGCATTGACTGCAGTTTCATTTCCTGGCCACCCAAACCCGAATAATCACATAAAAACTATATTAATTACATTAATGTTTGTCCTATTAGATCAGTCCTATTATTAACTAGCTCTTATAGCTTCAATTAGCCCATAATTCTTTTCTATATTTAGCTATGTGTCTTGTATCTTACTCATCACAGCATTCTCATCTTGTTTCTTCTGCATCTGGATGATGACTACAGACTGAGCCTTTCCTCTTCTCAGAATTCTCCTATTCTGGTCACCATGTCTGTATTTCCTTCCTGGTTATTGGCCAATCAGCATTTTATTAAACCAATATGAGTGACAAATCTTTACAGGGTACAAGAGCTTCCCAAAGGCAGCTGGCTGTTCTGGATCATAAGCCTTTTTCATACACAAGTAACTAAGAGTTTCCTTGACTTTAGTGTGCTATAATAAAAGTTCTAAAAATATCAAATATTACAAGACTTATTGTAAGGGTAGATTTGTAGCCAATTTGTGGAAAGTGGGTAATCTAACTAGCCACTCTTTAGAATTATTTTCCGAATTGGGAGGTGGATCTAAGTGCTTTACTAACACCAGGCAAATTGTGTCCTAATAAAATTGCAAGATACCCACTTGGCACTCAGATATTTTGGAGACTTGATTAGTATGTAAATACCACACATTCACTATCAAAAATGTTTAGTGAGGTATAAAAAAATTGTTTGCTTCCCAAGCAGTAAGTTAAACATACAGCTATTAGCTGTGCAGATTCCTGACACCTTGTTTTCATCTACATATTTACGCTAAACCCTGTGTGCTTCGGAGTGATTTGACATAGCAATTTAACACTCTAGACCGACTCTGCTTAGGAGACAAGAGGCAGAATGATCTCCTGAATGTTTCTCAGCTCTGAAAGGTACTCTTTTGCAAATTCAAGCTGAAAAAAATGTAACAGAAAGAAATCTGATACAAGCAAAAGAAAGAATAAATCATCTAAAAGCAATGTCAATTGAAGAATTGCTGCTGCAGAATTCAAGAAAGAAATGGAATATTAAGAGGTGGTCACAAAGCACTAAGAGGCATTGACAATGGCATCCAAATAGTAGCAATGCCAGCTATATACTAGCTGAAATTTTCTCTTCTCCCGAATAGTAATCTCAAAATCATTAGCAGAATTAAAATAATTCATAATAATACTTAGTTCTTTACATGCTCCACTGTCATTTTTCCCATTTCCAGTTTGTTGTAGAAAATGCTCCTGGGTCTTTCTGTGTCTACAAAAAGTGGATAAGCACATTATTATCTTTCTATAATGAAGCCAGAGAAAACTGGGATATAACATAAGCATGTTTAAAAAAAAAAAAAACAGATCAGCCAACATTAAGAAAGGTTCTTCCTGCAGCAGATGGGGGCAAGCATAGAGACGCAGCCTTGAGACACTCAACCCTAAATTGGATGTCACCATCAAATTCCTCCCCTCAGGGAATAGGAGACAGAGCTTGTAAGAGCCAGAGAGGATGGAGGGCACCAAGAAAACAGGACCGTCTACATGCACCAGTACTGACGCACATATTAACTCACAGAGACCAAGGCACAGAGCCTGCAAGGTCTGGGCCACAGGCAGAGGACATAAAGTCCCAATCGCTATATTCAATTGACACGTGCTTGCAAAGGAAAACTTAAGCTTCCTCCAGTAAAGTCTCACTGGGCATACAAACTGTACAAGGACAGGCCCCATCGCCAACAGTGGATGAGCAACACAAAACAAGCTATAAGGTATTTTTAAAGGTTTTTGGCCTCATGGTGTTTTGTCAGAATTTTTTTTCCAAAATATATAGATATAGATATAGATACAGATACAGATACAGATACAGATACAGATACAGATACAGATACAGATACAGATACAGATACAGATACAGATATAGATATATATTTATATGTACATATATAAATACATATATAATTTCTACTTTTGTTTTAATGCTTTCTTTGCTTTCTCATGCATGTGTCTCATTGTCTCATTCTCTGTTTGTGTGTCCAGTGCTTTTTTATGTTTTTTTTCTCTTTGTTGCTTTGTTGTTGTTTTATTTTCCTATTCAGTTTTTTTTCATTTTAATTTATTTTACCTTTACATTTTCAGATGCCTTTTTATATTCTAATGAGGGACACATGTAGGAAATTAGTGGATGGGGAAAAGTGAGGATATGGAAGAAGTTTGGGAAAGGAAAACCATAGTCAGAATATATTATATTTTCATTTCATTTCATTCATTTCATTTTCAGTTAAAAAAGAAACTGGAAAAAAATTGGTAGTAACAACAACATATCCTATCACTGAACATTTCTATACAGTCCAAGCAGTAACCACTCCTTCCTAAATAGGGTGTAAATCATTTAGAAAATAACATATTCTTGTACATATTTGTGAGATAGAAAAAAATAAGATTTTTTTTCCAACAAGAATGGCTATATATGATTCCCCAGTTCCTTCATCTCTCCTTCCCTCCCTCCATTCCTCTTCTTTCTATACTCTGTAGACTCTTACTTCTGTCCTCACAGTGTCTCTTTTGCTTTTCTCTTCCTTCTCCTTTCTTCCTTTCTAATGGCAAATATCAGAACATTTGCTTTCAAAGCAGAGTTACTGTTCAAAGGCACTGGAAATTCCTGTCTTTTTGGTATCATTCTTTTAATCTCAGAAATCTATCTTTTAAACATTTTCTGTAACTGCTCATTTGAGTTTAGCGTCTAAATTTCTGGTCTTTATGAGAACGCCTTCTAGGATGGGCATCATATAATTCTGAAAACGACAGAAAGCAGATGTCTTCGGTTAAAACCTTTTGGAAGAACCAGGATGTTCATTGTCAGGGATGTTATTATTTTTATTTTAGAAGAAAGCAGGAATGTAACATTTGTGTTTCTGTGTTCAATTCAAATTCTCCGTGCCTCACTCATTGTTTTAGATACTGTTCTATTCACAAATATGAAGTTTTTCTTCCAGTTTCAGGTACATAGAACACAGAAATACATCATTTCGAAATCAAACTCAGTTCTTTATTTTTGGCTCTGTTCTTCTCTGATCAAAGGAATATAGTTAGTAATTTGTCCGGATCATAAATATTAAGTGGGGATCGTTACACTTGGGATACTTAATGCTATGGCATGCTACATCCAAATGCTGGCTCATATATCTTGCATAGACAACTTATAAATTCGTACAAGAATTATACAAATGCAAGATAAGATTTTATATTCCTATTCATGCAGAATATCTTCAGACATCATCACTTAAGTTACATGCTCTTGGTATTTAAGTAAGACTTTATGCTCTTGGGTGTCTGGAACCCTTAGGATGAGGCAATACTGAAAAGTATCCTATTCTGAGAGAACAATAATTTCTATTATAGTGGTTATTACTATGGGTTTTTAAAAATAAGACACAGAACTGGGGAGTGGATCTTAGAGGAATTGAGAGGAGAGATAAATATGACCAAAATACTTGGTATGAAATTCTCAAAGAATTAATAAAGTCACAGGCTTTGTCTACAGATATATAGCTATAGCTAGGTCTATGCAATATATTGGTCACACAAAATCAATTCCAATAATGTAATGATAACACACACAATAGTGTGGTGAAGTTTAGGTTTGTCTTCTGGAAGAAGATCTATAACTCCATGGTGAAAGGATAAACTCAGTACAACTCTGCACCAGAGTTTTTCCATGCAGGCTCTCAGAATCCACACAAAGAGCAAAGGTGGTGAATCTAATTCTCATGAAAGTATAAACTGATAAATAAATGCTCCTGCGGTTTTGAGCTGAGCTAAGAAATGGTCTTTAGAGTAGCCCCTTTGTAAGAAAAAGCTAATGGTTTCTTCCCTCCACTTCTGGGTTTACCACTGTCTGTTTCAATCTGATTCCTAGGTTCATGCCTTTAAATGAAAATTCATCTATGCTCTTTTGTTGTGTGTACAATTTTCAGAAAAAACGCAGAATAAAAAAACTCCTGACAGCCCTTTAGATCATCTCTACTTTAATGATAATTGCATTGCAGATATAATGTTTTCTATCTTGGCTGTGCAAGGAGATCTTTGACTCCTTTCTCTGAAAATATCTGTCACTGTCTGCATTTGATGGAAAACCTGGGAAGGAATAATCACCATCTTCTTTGCTTGTGATTTAATGGGCACAGTCCTGCAAAATCAATCACGTGAAAGACAGTAAAGTGTCAAGTCAACCTAGCATAATCAATGTGACAGAGCCAAGACCAGACTTTAGTGCTTGGTAGTACAAATACGAACAGAAAGTTTTAGCAAGAGTTGCTTCTCTCGGTTTTTGTAGATGAAAATGGACAAGATTTCTAATCTTCCATCAGATATAAGACCACAAAGAATACTTCCATTTGATCACCTGCTATGATTCTGCTTTGTTTGTTTCATGAGAGCTACTATCATGGATAGAGACCAGATTTATAGATTTTCACCGCTGATATATTTAATTGACTTCATATAGGTTGGTGTTGAGTTACTCTATAATATTCATGAGCACTATTTTCTTAGGAAAGCGACTTTAAATCTCCATTTTGTCCTAATTGAAGAGGTTAAAACAATAAAGATTTGCTCGAGTACCTTCATGGTTGTTGATGCAGAATTTGTTTTGCTGATTAGATATATTTAATAGGAATAGTGAAGCACTGCTTATTGTGGGTGTTCTTGTATATGACTACAGGCTAGCCTGTAGCATTTTTCTGCATGTTTTTTTCCCCATTTCTTTTCTTCAAATTTATGTTTGTATAAACTGTGGTAGTGTGTTGCTTTAAGGATAGGCCTGCTAGCAGTCCTTCTTCTGGGAGACAGCTCAGAGCAGTATTATTCATGGAGATGGTCCAGGAGGCCCAATGCCTTCTACCAACTAGCGCTTTTGAGCACTTATAATGGGTCCCTAAGTGCTTAACTCTCTGTATCAAATGTCTTCCTGCTTAAAATACTCAGTGGTTTCTATTTCTTTCTTTATCCTTGATAGATGCACCAATTTAGAGAGACCTGATACTAATGACATAACAAATAGTGGGATTTCATGTGATTGAGGGAGGACCATCCCCAAGATTAAGAACACAGAATGGAATGCATGCTCATATAAAATTATTTATTAGAAAAACATCACATTCCAAATGCATTAGCAAAGGGAAGAGAATCAACATCTAAAATGGAACTCTGAGCTTCTGTTTATTTTTGAAGAGCTTAGTCAAATTAAATAGGTCTAGGGGACAAGAAAGAGCCAGTACTAAAATTGGGGCCTATTTGTTCTCAGGATCCCCTAAATGAACCTGAAAACAATATAAGGCAGTGTTTTCTCAAAAAAGTGACATTTGCATTTTACCTGACTTCAGTTAAGACATATAAAAAGAAAAAAAATGCTTAACCAGTTTAATATATTAATATTCATGTCTTGTATTCAAAGGTCTTCAGCTTGGAAGATGCTCTGGAGGGAAGATGCGTGCCTTATATCATGTGCACCCAAGTCTTTTTCAGTGAATCCATATACTTCAGGTTTAGTGGGATGCTAGAGAAGACCATTCCGTTAGTCAGCAAATGCAGATGGCAAACTGCACCTGATTCAGTCAGGCACCAATCTGACTGAAGCAGTACCTGGTGTGACTCTGAAAGGCAAATAAAACTACAGTCAGGCCACCTGTGGCTAGAATGCTGAGTTCAGAAGAACACAAGCTCATTTTTTTTAAATATATTTAAAACATTGACATGTTATTTTTGTAGTTTTATATTATGTTTCAACGTAACTGTGTAGTTCTCAAAAATAAAAAACTTATATAGTGAAGTCAAAGATTGGACATCCTGAGAATTGCTAAAGCTTCCAACGACATTTAATCTTTGGTTGTTCTCAATATTACCTCATTGCTGACTTAATTTGAAGAAGTGCCAGAATGGTACTGAGATTTCTTTCTTATTATGTAGAATTCCTCCAAGAATTTTGGAAGTTATTTGTTCCTTAGTTTTAGTGAGTGCTGATCTTTTCATTTTTTGAGAATCAACAATTACCACTGAACCTGGCTAAAGGAAATCAATTATACGTTTTTTTGTAGTCTTTTAGTCTTTGTTGCTAAATGGTTCTTTGCTTGGCATAGACATTTATAAATTACAGTACACTGACCCAGTATTGATCATTCAAATGCATTTTAAATGAAACCAAATCCCCAGATGTAGATTGCAAGCAATCATGAAGTCAATAAACCTTATAACATCCCTAGTATAAAACATTTAGAGAAGTAATTGAGACAAACATGAAAAACTCAACAAAAATTTTCAGACAATGTGAAATAAACTGGCGCAGAGAAATAGGTGGTGGGGTGTTAGGAGCTGAGTTTCAGATCATGAAGTGCTTTCTGCTTCTCTGGTTTTACAATCATACCTTCAATGCTTGTTTGCAGGCTTAGAAATGTTGGAACGTTCTGTTGTTTTGTAGTGATGCAGTGCTTCTCTTAATGTAATATTGTCATGGATGACCTGTTTGTTTTACACTGCCTAGAAGAAATTAAAATACACATTCTGTATTGGAATTTTTGGTGCTACTCTCAGGACACTTCAGAGCTTGCCAAGAGGGTGGGAATGAATACATTCTAAAATATGTCTCCTCCATTGGCCTGAAGAAGTCCTTTGAGATGGAATTGAAAGTCTTAGTGGCTATTGTTGTGTCATCGTGGTGACCTCCCGCTCATGGGATGAATGACTAATGCATGAATGTCTGCAAGACAGACAAGAGGGATGCTAGCACAGATCGCTTCCAGGTGATGAAATATTCCCTCTGTCTCACCCATGAACGCCCCCAAACACTCTGTCATGAAAGCATCTACCTATTATTCCAAATTTTTATGGAGAGTGTTTGCCAGGAATTGCCTTTGCTTAAGAAGATGAAATACAACAAAAGGGAAAAAAGTCAAGCAAGAGAATGCAGATGTCATTTTTTGCCCTTTATCTTCTGCCCTGTGTCATCATTCATGGGATAATGTGATTAAACAAATGCTTTCTCTTCCAAGCCAGTATTTCTTCACGAAAATATGTCATTTGACATATGGCTTTGGCTTCTCTTGTCAACTCACAATCTTTTCTTCTTTATTTCATCTTAACACTAATGTTTTACATAAGTCACAAAAGAAAACCTGGCTCAGACATCCCTTTCTTTGAGCCACTAATCATATCATAAAATGACTTAATACTTCCTGATTCTTTCCTCTGTCACTACTTGGTCCTTTACAAGCTGCTCTTACCCCTGCTAACCTTACAAAGGTTCTTTCTCCAAAATCAACAATGCATTTCTAATAAACAGCTGAAACCTTATTCAGTTTGCCAACTCCCTTCCTTAAATTCTGACTGCTTTTGAGTTTAGTTTATTCCACATTAATTTAGATCTTTCATAACTTTTCATATTTATATTTTTCATCTTTTTCCTTACTTTTCCTAACGTGTTCACAAAAATGTATATTTCTGTGTGTGTGTGTATTTATGTGTGTGTGTGTGTGTGTACCTTATCATATGGCCATCTAACTTTTCTCTACTGGTGTAATATTCAGCTAAAATGTGAACAATTCAACATGAATGATGCACAGTCATCTAAGATAATTATGTTTAATGTCAGAGTGTCTTAATATTTCACCTGTTTGGTCAGCAAAATTTTAGATGAGTTCTGTCATCCCTTCCCTTTTCTACACAGTCTACCTACTTTCTGGGCATGCAATCTGATCCCATGTCTGAGTTATTCATAATGGTTTCATTGACAACGAGACAGGGACACTTTGAAAATGCTAATTTGACAGCACTGAGAGTCACAATTTTGCTCCAGAGGTTGAGGTAGAAAAATCAGAGATTCAAAGAATAAGAAAACTCTGTGTAAGGAAGATCTCATCTATTTGACTTTTAATATAGAGGGATGAACAATGAAGACAGTGTGTAAATCTTTGCTGACAGCCAAAAAGGCCAAAGGGACAACCCTGCACTGGGTGAGACATTGGATTTTCCAGCACCTGAATGTACATGGCAGTAGATTTTTCCCAGAACTTTCAAATGATAACATGGTGAAGTGCCACCTTGGTTTCGTCTTCTTGACAACTCAGTTGAGAAAAATAGACATGTGGTGGAGAAGCCCTGTCAACATTCCCAAGTTAAAGAAATGGGAGGTACAAGGGGAAGGCACTATCAAAAGGGATAAGAGAAAGTAAACCAGTAAGAAGGAGAAGACATGTTAAAATAAAATACAGAGGAATAATCACTTCTCCTGCCCCCCCCTAGCAAAGGTTCAACATCTTAACCAGTTTTCAAATGTGGACCCATGCTGACATTTTAGTTTACACTTGAACAGCAAAACTAGGTGACTAAAGGCAGAAATTCAATAGCTACTATACTTGGAAGAAAACTCATTCTTTCATCTATTTTCTCTGTGTCTTGAGTGATTTCATCTCTGTGTTTTTGCACGTTTCTACAAAATGGGAATGTTAATAATAATATACCAGTATCACAGGGTTATTTGAGCATAAAAGATAATCACACAGTAAATGACTAGCAAAGAGTGATTTTTTTTTTGCAATGTGTTTGTGTTGTATTAAGAAGCGGCGGCGGGGCTGCGTCCCCAACACCCTGGCCGCTTGCTAGCTCATGCCCGAAATAACAACACACAATATGTATTCATTTAAGAACTGCTTGGCCCATGAACTCTAGCCCTTACAGGCTAATTCTCGCACCTGGACTAGCCCATTTTTAATAATGTGTGTAAGCACCCCAAGGTGCGCTTACCGGGAAGATTCTAGCCTAAGTCCATCTTGGGTTGCAGCTGCCTGGGAGAGCAGAGCATGGCGGCTGTCCGGTCCCTCTGGAAGCAGCGCAGAGTCTGACCTCACTTCCTCTTCCGCCCAGAATTCTATTCTGTTTCCTCCTTCCATCTATCTTTTAAACTATCAGGGCCAAGGAGTTCCTTTATTGCTTAACCAATGAAATCAACAGATTGATATATGACACTCCCACATCATGTTTGCCCCAGAACACAAGTGTGAAAACACCTGCTAATTCAAAGCCAAAATGGGAGAGGAAGACTCATATCAACATTGTTGACATTGAACAATAGAACTAGGCAAGTTCACCACCATCAGCTACCTGATCTACAAATGTGGAGGAATCGAGAACTAAACCATCAAAAAGTTTGAAAAGGAGGTTGTTCATATGCTCCTTTAAGTCTCCCTTGGTCTTGAACAAGTTGCAAGCTGAATGTGAGTGTAATAATCACCATTGGCATTTCCTGTGGAAATTTGAGCAAGCAAATACTATGCGACTATTATTAATGCCCCAGGACACAGAAACTTTATCCAAAATGTGATTACAGGGTCATCTCAGGCTGACTGTGCTGTTCTGATTGTTGGTGCTAGTGTTGGTGAATTTGAAGCTGGTATCTCCAAGAACAGGCAGACCTATGAGCATGCCTTTCTTTCTGGCTTACACCCTGGGTGTGAAACATCAAATTGTTGGCATCACAATGTGGATTCCACGGAGCCACCCTAAAGCCTGAAGAGATACAAGGAAATTGTTAAGGATGTTAGCACACACATTAAGACAATTAGCAACAACTCTGACACAGTAACCTTTGTACCTAGTTCTGTTTGGAAGGGAGACAACAGGCTGGAGCCAAGAGCTAACAGGCCTTGGTTCAAGGAACTGAAAGCCACCAGCAAAGATGTCAGTGCTAGTGCGACCACACTATTGGAAGCTTTGGATTGTATCCTACCCCCAACTTGTCCAACCAGCAAGCCTCTGCAACTGTCTCTCCAGGATGTCTACAAAGTTGGGGGTATTGGCACTGTTCCTGTGGGCTGAGTGTAGACTGTTGTTTTAAACACTGGCATAGTCTTTTCCTTTGCTTCAGTCAATGTCACAAAAGAACTAAAGGCTGTTGAAGTGCACCATGAAGTTTGGAGTGACGATCTTCCTGGGCAAGGTGTGGGTTTTGATGTAAAGAAGGTATCTGTCAAAGGTGTTAGACACAGTAATGTTGCTGGTGACGGCAAAATTGGCCCACTAATGGAAGCAGCTGGCATCACTGCTCAGCTGATTATCTTGAACCATCCAGGTTAAATTAGTACTGGCTATTCTCCTGTAGTGGGCTGTTACAGCTCACATAGCATGCCAGTTTGCTGAGCTTAAAGAAAAGATTGATTATTATTCTAGTAAGTAGCTGGAAGTTAGCCCCAAATTTTTGAAAGCTGATGATGCAGCCATTGCTGATATAGTCTCTGGCAAGCCCATGTGTGTTGAGAGTATCTCTGGCTATTCTCCATCGGGTTATTTTACTGCTCGTGACATGAGACAGACAGTTGCTGTGGATGTCATCAAAGCCGTGGAAAAGAATCCTCCCATAGCTGGCAAAGTGACCAAGTCTGCCCAGCAAGCTAAATGAATATCATCCCTACCACCTGTCACCCTGGTCTTAGTCAGTGGTGGAAGAGAGTCTCGGAACTGTTTGTCTCAATTGGCCATCTAAAGTTTAATAGTCAAAGCCTGGTTAATGATGACAGTGCATCGTAAAACCTTCAGAAAGGAGAGGAGAATGTTTGTGGACCATCTTTGTGTGTGTGGCAGTTTTAGTTATTTCAAAATCAAGACTTTTACTGGAAACAACTTGACCAAGGATCTGTCACAGAATTGTTAGAGCCATTAAAACAAATCTAATAAGAAAAAGAGAGTGCATGACCCATAGGGAGTCTTAAGCGTTGTTTTTCCTCAAGCAAAGTGGAGTAGCTCATCTGTGATGCTAGTACTGAAAACCTGAGACAGAAGGATTGTCACAAGTTTGAGATTGCCCAGAGCTAGGTAGTGAGATTCTGTTTTGTTTAGCTTTGCTTTGTTATAAACAACAACGGCAAAGAAAACGAGTTATCCTGTACCTTTCCCGATACTGGGAAATGAGGACATAAAGTAGAAGCATGTTCTTCATTCTCTGAGGACCAGCCTACTGTCTTGTTTTGAGCCTACAATCAGTAACTGATTGTTGAGCTGGTAACCGTGGCTCCAGCACTTTGTCCACGGGGCATAGTTACCCTTTCTCACTAGTCTAAAGTTTCTGTCTAGAATCTGTTTGTCTCTAGACAGACTGGGATCTTTAGTCCCCTCACGTGAGAATTCTGTCTCTCACAACTAGTGTAGGAAATCACACATCAGTGTTCGCTGACTGACGTACAAGTTAGACAAGCGCAACAATTTTAGCTGTGTAACAAAGAGCTTGGCATTGATTTGGAATGGAACATTCTACCTGACATACTGAGATGCCTAGATTTTGTATTGTCAACTGGACTAAATAATACTCATGGATTATGCTCATGCATCTATGATTTTTTATTATTTTTTTTGAAAAAATTTTCGCCTTTCCCTGCCTCCCATTTCCTCCCCCCTCCTTCTACACTTCTCCCCCTCCCTCCACTCCTTTCCCCTCCCTCTCCAGTCTGAAGAGCAGTCAGGGTTCCCTGCAAACTCAATTTCCCCTACTCAGTCTTCACTGTTAAATCACATCACTTTTGGTTTTTATAACAGCTCAATCTGAATAGCATAGATATGTTTTTTTTTTTGTGTGTGTGTGTGTGAAATCCTCACGCGGAAATGATAATAATCAATAAAAATAACATCCCTCTGGATATGAGCTAGATAATTTAATATTTACACCACCAAAAGACATGGTGTGATGGTATCTTGCCTGTGGCATAACTGTATGACTTCATAAGTTCAAGAAAAGTTACTTTCCCTAAATTGCACATGTGAACTGGTACAGATGGTTGACAAGGTTCCACATCTACCCCCATGCCCTATAAACTCTCCTTAACTGACCCATTTAACTAATTTTGACTCACAGGATATACTGTGTTATTGAACAATGACTAATTTAATTATTATTTTCATGTGTTAGAATTGTCCTTAAAACTGGCATACAGCATATATAGTAGAAATGCACTTATCTTCTTGTTTTTAAATATTAATTTTCATTTTATAGAGTCTAGTAATTTACAGAATGTCCCCAAATGTGATAAAAGGTGAGTTTAAGAGTAGAAGCCAAAAAAAAATGTTTTAGAAAGGTGTTGAACTTTCCTTTATTACAATTCTATTTTACAGAGTTGAAAATTCATGCTGAAAATGAGGTAATTATACTATTTTACAAATCTTTAAATAAGTTACAATCCTCTTGGTGACTAATTTCCCTGCTTTCCCATTAATTCTAGATGAGATTCACTCTGAATGGGTATCTGTTCTGTGCTTTCAGTCTTTAATTAAGGTTTCCACCTTTAGAAAGTTTTTAAAGTTTAATGAGATTATATCATTTGGTAGTATAACACTGAAAAATTTGTGTACAAATGTAAGTTAAATATTGCGCACACCTGCTATTTCTGACAGCACATTCACAGGTAGCACTGAATGATTTAAATTACGAAAATAAGTTATAATTTCTCACTTAAGAAGATATTTAAAATGATATTGGTAGATCACAATACTTCTTTAAGAACAAGACTTTTTATTTTCAATCTAACAGTTAGCTTTGTCTGAACCCAAATCCCCTGTATTGGCTATATTTTAAAATAAAATTTCAACTAGCAACAGTACTATTTCTCACAAAAAAAATGTATTATTTCTTGTTTTGAAGAATTATTTCTATGTAATCACTTGTGCATGAGAAGAATCATGCTTACCAAGTAGACTTCATACATTTAACATGTACCGTACACTTGACTCATCAACTTGCTTACTAACAATTCTGGTCACTTAAGGGGTTATCTGAATTGGGTCTTAATTAAATGGGAAGGCCAGTTTTCATGCATTTTTTTTTCTTTTTTGAAATGTTGCCTTCTAAATATCAGGAAGAAATTAATATATTTCAAAGTTATTTAGTTTTCATTTGAATTTGAAATACAGTGAAAATATGAAGTGAACGTGAATAATGTATGAAAACTAACCAAATATAAACAACCACCACTCCTCATAAACCCCAGACTCATTTTTTTAATTCTTCTCTCATGCCTTACATTCATCCACACTGCATCTTTCCTTCCCTGCACCCCTCCCAGCCCCATGACTCATGTCCCCTCTCCCTCAGATCTACTCCTTCTTGCTTTTCAGAAAGAAATACAGGCCTCCTAGGGATACCAACTTGACATGGCCTAACAAGTTACAATAAGACTAGGCACAAACCCTCATATCAAGACTGAGCAATAAACCCCAGTGAGAAAAAAGGGAGCCCCATGCTCAGGCAAAAGAGTCAG
The DNA here is from genome assembly GCF_014885135.2 of Alexandromys fortis. Classification (NCBI taxonomy): domain Eukaryota; kingdom Metazoa; phylum Chordata; class Mammalia; order Rodentia; family Cricetidae; genus Alexandromys; species Alexandromys fortis. The sequence continues at coordinate 5,270,246 of NW_026067916.1, read as the reverse complement.
AGATAATCTCTGCTCCCAGTGCTAAGAGTCCTAAAAGAACACCAAGCTATATAATCATACTGCATATGCAGAGAACCCAGCTCAGACCTATACAGGCTCCCTGATCACTGCTCATATTTCTGTGAACACCTATGAGCCCTGCTTAGTTGATTCTGTAAGCCATGTTCTCATGGTATCCTTGACTTCTCTGGATCTTTGTTGGTTTGAAAGAAAATATCCCCCTCCTGGAGTCACTCTATTGGGAGATGCAGCGTTGTCGGAGGAAGTGTGTCACTGTACGGGTCGGCTTTGAGGTCTTATATATACTCAAGACATGCCCAGTGATTCACATCACTTCATGTTGCCTGTGAGTCAAGATGTAAGACTCCTGGCTACTTCTCTAGTGCCATGTCCGCCTGCATCTCATCATGATGATAATGGACTAAACTTCTGAAAACATAAGCCACCCCAATTAAATGTTTTTTTTTCTTTATAAGCATTGCCATGGTAATAATGTCTCTTCACAGAAACAGAAACCCTAAGACAGACTCCTACAATCCTTTCTTCTCCTCTTCTGTGGAGGTCTCCTCGCTCCAACTAGTATTTGGCCATAAGGTCCTGCATCTGCTCCCATGAGCGAATGGTTACACCTCTCTCATGACAACAGGGCTAGGAACAGATCTACAATTACCCCAGCACATCTTGCAGGCAGGACAGACTGCAGATTTATGTGGGCCTCAAGTGGGGCCAATCATTGGTTGGTCTCTCCCATAAGTTCTTCTCTACAATTACCCCAGCACATCTTGCAGGCAGGACAGACTGCAGATTAGGTCTATTTGAGGCAAGTCTAGGTTGGTTCCAATTTCTTACTATTATGAATAATGCCATTATGAACGTACTTGAGGAAGTGCTCTTGTAGTAGAATGGAGCATCCTTTGGGTATATGTCCTAAGTGGTGTAGCTGATCTTGAGGTAGATAGGTAAATTTTCTGAGGAAATACTATGTTTATTTCTATAGTGGCTGTATAAATATGCATGCCCACCAGCAATAGAGGAGTGTCCCTTCTGTTCCACATCTTCATAAGCATGAGATGATAAAAATTTTTGTCTTTTGTTTTTACAAGTGTAAGTTGGAATCTCCAAGTAATTTTGATTTGCATTTCTCAAATGGCTAAGAATAGTGAACATTTCTTTAAGTTTTTTACTCTCAAGATTCCTTTATTGAAAATTCTCTGCTTAGATTTGTACCCCATTTTTAATTATATTATTTTTAATGTCTAGTTTCTTAAGTTTTTTGATAAATATTGGATAATAATCCTCAGTTCGATGTGGAGTTGGTGAAATTTTTTTCTCATTCTGTAGATTGGCATTTTGTCCCTTGTCTTACAGAAGTTTTCAGTTTTCTGGGGCACCATTTATTGATTGATGTTCTTAGTTTTTGTGCTAATGGGATTCTAATCATTAGCTTGTTTCCTGTGCCAATGTACTCAAGACTGTTTTGCTTTCTCTTCTATCAGAGTCAGTGTATCTATTTTTCATATTTGATTCACTTGGACTTGAGTTTTATGTAGAGATATAGATATGGATTTATTTGCATTCTTCTATATGCTGACATTCAGATGTACCAGCATCATTTGTTGAAAATAATTTCTTTTTTATATTGTGTATTTCTGGCATCAAAACTCATGTGTCCCTACTCATATAGATTTATGTCTATTAAATCCCTTCTTATATCTTCTTTAATATCTTTCCTCAAAGACTTGAAGTTTTCGTCATATAAGACTTTAACTTTCTAAGTTAGATGTACACCAAATAATAGTTTAGTTTATTTGTGGCTATTGTGAAGGGTGTTACTTCCATGATTTCTTTCTTATCCTGTTTGTCATTTGAATATAGGTGGATTATTGATTTTTTTTTAGTTAAACCTGTAACCAGTCACTTGGTTAAATGTATTTTTCAGCTGTAGGCATTCTCTCGTAGAATTTTATGTTCACTTATGAATACTATCATATGAACTGCAAATAATGATACTTTGACTTCTTCGTTTCAAATTTTTATCCCATTGATCCCTGTAAGTTGTCTTGTTGCTCTAACTAGAACTTCAAGTATTATATTGGTTAGATATGGAAAGAATGGACAGCTTATTGGACAGATTTTAGTGGAAATACTTTGAGTTTCTCTCATTTAATTGATGTTGTCATAGGATTGCTGTGGAATGTCTTTATTATGCTTGTGTATGTGTCTTTTATTTTATCATGCAGGGTCTTGGATTTTGTACAAATCTTTTTTACAGCATCTAATGAGAAGACCATATATTTTGATTCTTTCAGTTTATTTACATTGTCGATTATAATGACTGGTTTGTGTATCTTGAACTATTCCTTCATATTTGGGTATTCCAAACTCTCATTTTAGTTATTCTGTGGAGATCAATGGCATAATCATTGATATCACTGTAGGTCCAATGTTTATGTCAAATTTAAATAATATACTGCATTTATTAATCACCTACTGTTACACATAGAAACATTTATTAGGGAAAAGAAAATTGGCATGTTCTATATGAAAGTATTTTTTGTTTAATTTAATGGATAGATTTAATAAAAATTACCAACATCAGGGATATGTCAAATAGGAAATAATATCCAGAAATAAAAAAATAAACTCTGAGATAATAATACTCATACATTGATGACCAAATATCTATTTCTCCATTCTGACCAAGTTATTTCCATGAACATAATCAATATTTTCTAATGAGCTAAAGGGATAGTAGAAAGTCATTATGCAAAGAAAATGTCCCATCAGATGATGCTTTTGTTAACAAAGATGTATTTATGAGTGTTTTCTGGTTTTTAAATTACAAACCAAGTCATTCTGTCATTCTACACATTAGGAAAAATATTTCAAAGTGAACCATTCATATTTGCCTATATTTCTTTTTCTCTTCTTAAAATAAATTCCTTGAAGGCAAAAATGAAGTCCAAATCATAACTGTAATCTAATAGTAACCCAAATCCCATGTTCTTATTTATATTCATCATCTATTAAAAATACAATAATATGAAACTAAGATATCTATACTACTTAATTACCAAACATCCGGGTACTAATGCCATTGATATTTGAAAACAAGAATATTGAAAAGTGACAAACAGAAAAATAGAAAATATTAAGCTGTATATTAACTGGTGCTGTGGCAATAAATAAAATCTAATAATTTTTTTCAAATGTTGATATAACAGATTTACAAAAACATACCAAAAAAAAGAGAACAAAATTTTGGGAAACACACTGAGAAGAAAATTTCTTTTTCTATTTTAAGATACAGCTGATGCTAGAAGTCTTTGGTGTGGTGCACTTTCATTCACAAAGACAGAAAGGAAATATCTTGTCATATAAACAGTGATATACTGACAAGCTTCTCTTGCTAGACAAAAGACAGAGTAAGAATTATGGATGGAAATAGAAAACACCATCCTGAGCGAGGTAAGCCAGACCCAAAAAGAGGAACATGGGATGTACTCACTCATATTTGGTTTCTAGCCATAAATAAAAGACATTGAGCCTATAATTCGGGTTCTTAGAGAAGCTAAATAAGAAGGAGAACCCAAAGAAAATCATATAGGCATCCTCCTGAATATTAACCTTCATCAGGCGATGAAAGGAGACAGAGACAGAGACCCACA
>NW_026067916.1:5218538-5266291 GCF_014885135.2 Alexandromys fortis | reverse complement strand
GGGGGGGGGGTGGGTTGGGGGGGGGGGGAGGGAAAGGGGAGGCGGCGGTGGGGAAGAGACAGAAATCTTTAATAAATAAATAAATTAAAAAAAAGAATTATTAACCCATTTTTTGTCTTGTTATATGCTTCTGCCAAGAAAATCTTCCTGCAAATTCTAGTGATCTTAAGGGTGTTCCCACTTTGGCCAGCTTTAGGGTGAATGATACACATAAATACATTCATACATAGAAGGTGGGGACCTGAATTCAGAGACTTTTGTGGTGCTGGGAGGATGAAATCCAAGCCAATTGGATCATTCACACTTCCTCGAACCAAGGACCAAATAAACATCTACATCTCTTTTGGGAATTCAAAATGACCGTTTATTTCTGTCATTAGCCTAGATTATTTATGTACTTTTCCTGGATGCCTTTGTTGCTAACCTTGGGACTTATTTCAGAGAAGCCATTATAGTATACGCATAAGGGTGAGATCAGACAATTTTCTTGTGGCTACTTTATAGTATTTTCTGCTTATATTCCCTTGAGTTCATTTATTTTAAAAAGGAAGGAATGAAACTTAAAAACTTTTAAAAATTCACTGTAAATTAGTAAGTAGAGTTACACACTAGTGAAATTTTAAAAATGACAGTATCTCTAAGAGTGGCAAAGAATCTATAGTAAAACCTGGAACTGTAGATAGCTTTCTAGAAGGTTGTTGTCTGTACTTAGCTTTCTGTGCGTCTGGGTTAACTTGAGACCAATGATTAATTCTGGAATTTCAGAATAAATAATTTTATTATTTACTTATGTATTTCATATAATAGGAAATTTTTCACAGTGGAGTGGTAAAGATGTACAAGATAATGGAAAGCTTTCATTTTGACTTCTATTCATTTGACCAATTGTTTTACTGTCTCCGTGAGATCACGCCATCAGTTTAATAAGTTAGTAGTTAAAATACCTGACAAATTTTAAGTCCTATATAGAAAAATGGTAAAATCACCTGATCTATAATTATTTTATTGATTTTATTGAGCTACATATTTTTCTCCACTCCCCTCTTTCTCCCCTCTCCTTCAACGCTTTCCCATGTTCATCATGCTCCCAGTTTACTCAGGAGATCTTGTCTTTTTCTACTTTACATGTAGATTGTTTGTCTATGATTAAATCTATGTTTGTCTCTCATAGGTTCCTCATTGTTGCCTGGGTTCTCTGGGATTGATTTCTAGGCTGATTTTCTTTGTTTTATATTTAAAAACCACTTATGAATGAATACATATAATTGTCTTTCTGCATCTGGGTTACCTCACTCAATATGATGTTTTCTAGATCTATCCATTTCCCATCAAATTTCCAGATGTCATTTTTTTTTCTGCTGTGTAGTACTCCATTGTGTATATGCACCACATTTTCCTTATCCAGTCTTCCGACGAGGGGCTTTTCTGTTGTTTCCAGGTTCTGGCTATGACAAACAATGCTGCTGTGAACATAGTTCATCACGTCTTTGTGGTATGGTTGAGCATCCTTTGGGTATATACCCAAAAGTGATATTGCTGTTATTAAATTTATAAACATTTAAATTATCCTTTATTTGATAAAGAACCACATTTCAAGAATCATCTCCTCATACAATAGAGAGACTGCCTGCGGAATAGAAGAAATCCACAGGGCTGCCCGACGGTCTTTCAAACAAGTGAGATGGGATGTTTTGTCTTTGCCTTTCTTCTTCCATTGAGTGACAAGCGCTAGAGGGCTATCAATGCAAAGGAAGAGATTGTCCATTTCCTGTTGATGACAAGTTTAACCCTGGAAGACCTATGGATCTACTTATGCTTTTACCCTGAGTAAAGACTTTTAGTTAAATGATTTCTGTCAGGATGACTACATTTGTTTAATGGACCTTTTAGCAAAGCAGCATCCACTATCTCTTTGTTGTCAATACATTGACTCCTTTTCACTAAAACCATCAGACTTTCAGGGGCTCCAGTATCCAAATGAAGTTAAAATGACATTACCTTAAACATAAAAATTCTTTATCAAGAAAGCTGCAAATTTGAATTTTGAACAATGCTGTGTATCATTATCATCTATGTATATGTGTATGTGTCTTTCCATCTACCTACCCACCCCCGCCTGTCTGTCTATATATGTATGTAAGTATGTATGTGTTTATGTATGTGTGTATGTATGTATGTATATATGTATCCATCTATCTGTCTGCCCACGTATTTATCTATCAAATAGTTAGCTAGCTACCTTCCTATCATTATCTATCTACTTAATATCTATCTATAATCTATCATGTGTTGTTGTTGTTCACTGACACACTATTGTTCACTTCTAGACACACTTGTAGCCCTATAGAAAAATGACAACTCTACACATTTTAAAATCCACTTACTAGTTGAATAGCTAAACCTAGCTTTTACATCTTGGCAATTGGGAAGAATACCACCATAAGGATAGAGTGCAAACTTTGACTGGACATACGAATTTTAATTTTTTGGCACTTATGCACTGGTAGGAGGGTGCTCATATGATAATTTATTTTCTGTTTTCTAAAGAATTTTCTTGTTGTTTTAAAAAATTCTTGAACTTTTTGACCAGTACATGTGGATTTTCATCTTGCTACCATAGCCCAACAGAATTTATCCAAAATATGAGCTCATGAGTTTGAATTCATATATATGAATTCAATATATATATGTGTGTGTGTTGATTATAAAAAAAGCATGGAAAGATTAGTTTCATAACATTGTTGTGAAATATCTATGTGGTCTTACCAGAAAGAACTTGCTGGCAAATATTTCTGCTGTCACCGGAATGTGTGTGCAATGCCAGCATCACGTGTGAACTCTCGTCTTTTTGGTTATGGCCATTCTAACAGGTATGAGACAAAAGTTCCTTGTGGCTTTGGCTTTTATTTATATTTTGTGTGCATCTTTTTATGGGCCTTCTGAGTGTTTGTATGTTTTCTTTTCTTTTTCTTTCTTTCTGCTTTTTTTCCTCCCTTTTTTTTTCTTTTTCCAGAAAGTGTTTCTCTGTGCTGGAATTAAAGGATTAAAGGCATGAATTACCACTGCCCTGCAGCACCACTAGCTAGCATTTATATGATTTCTTTGGCAGCATGTCACCAGATAAAGCTATATATATATATATATATATATATATAATTTGTGACTTGAAGGTATTGTACTCTGTTGTATACATTTTACTTTAAATAATAAGTCAGACATAAAATAATATTTTACTTTTTTATTGCATATTTTTAATAACTGGGCATTTTATTATGGAGGAGGGGGTATAACAATTCTAATAGGCAAAAAAAAAACAGGAAATTTGCTGTATGACTTTGTCTCCTTAAACTGTTAGAGAAGTTACACCAATGAAGTCTCAATAACATGGGCTACCTAAACATAATCTGAGCAAAGACCACAAAAATAGACCTGCTAATGTGGTAAGGGGAAATCTAAGGAGGTCCCAACCTTAGACAAAGTTCTTAAGGCAACTAAGAAATGTTGAAAGTGGGAGAATGTATTTTATATGGAACAGCACACCAATTGGATATCCAATGCTCTGAAAACACATACACACACACACACACACACACAGTAAACACAGGTAACATTATTGGGACTGTATTTACGTATTTAGGAATACACACACACAGACTCACACACACACACACAGTAACAATAAATGAAAAAAGAGGCCATGAATTTAAAAAAAGCTGGCTGAAAGTGGTACATGGTATGATGTAGAGGAAGGGCAGGGATCGGGAGAAATAATATTTAATTGTACTCTAATCTCAGCAACTTAAAAACAATATAATAAAAAAGAAGAAAGGGATTATTTTTGCTAGCAATTCCAGGATACAGTCCATCATTGTGGTAGGAAAGTCGTGGCCTCAAATACTCAGGTAATCGGTCACACATGAATTTGCAATCAGGAAGTAGAGAGAATGAAATGAACGTTTGTGTTCAACTGTCTTTCTCCTCTTTGTTTTTGGTGTGGGACTCCATCACCTGGAATCACGCCTCCCACAGGAAGAGTGAGAGCAGAGCTGGCCCCTCCTTGCTGACTGCTGCAGTGAGCTAGCTAGACGGGCAGTGCAAGAGAACTAGCCCTAATGGTGATGATGCAGGAAAACCGGAATTCTGACCAATCCAGTTACCACCCATTCACAGAACAAGGGATGTGAGCTGGACCACTCCAATATCCACGTCCTCTATGAACTACTGAAGCATGAGCTGGGACCAGATCAGCTGATCGCAATAACAGAAGACAACAGCAGGATATTCATTACGAGTCCCAGGAAGGACTCAGAAAGAGGAAGTAGCAGAAGCTAGGATCTCAAGCCAGACCAATTTCAATGAACACCTACAAGTAAAGTTGTATACAAGTAAAGGGCATGACTCGCGACACTACAGATTCCATGTTGAGATTTTCTTCTTTTTATTTTACTTTTGTTTTATTTCTTAAATTTTTCTTATTTTCTGGGGAAAGTTTCAAGGGCAGAGAGCAAATATCACGGGTTGGGGAGACAAATGGGATCAGGATACATGATGCAAAATCCACAAAGAATCAATAAAAGTTGCTTTTATTTTTTAAAGAGGGGGTTACTCTACCTTAATTAAGCGAATCTACATGATTTCTCATGGATGCATCTAGTGGTTTTCCTCTCAAGGGAGTCTATATTCCACGAAAGTGTCAACCAATTCAAACTTTCCCACTTATACTAATTCATAACTTTCTAACATACTACAAATTAAGTAAATTTGAGGTAGCATTTCTTTAACAAAGATGTTGAGAACTTCAATCCTAATTTTTATAGTGATTCCTTCCACTCCTTAGGAGTCCTTGTTACTTGTCATCATTCTCTGGCTCCGCGCAAAACTGGAAACAATCTCCCTCTATTTTCCATTATGGGATCTTATTGAATATTGAGTTAGGTAGCCTAAAACACATGTTCATTATTCAGTAGCTTCATGTTTGTCTGCATAGTTGGAAGGAAGAAACGTAGCCTCCCTCTCTGAGATCTGTAATCTCAATTTTATCGTTATCTTGGTAACTTATTGTACCAATGTGTCCCTTGACAGTGATGAAACCAAGTCAATCCACAAATAACAGTCTGCTGGAAATATTCAGCTAATAATGTTATCTCCTAGTTCACATTTAAAAGGAAGCAAGCAAGCAAAGAAACAAACAGAAGCGATGCATTTTAGTGGCTTTATCATTATTATAATGATAGCAAAAATAAATATTTAGAAGCAGCGGTAAAAAAAAAAGTTGTTATGAAACCACATTAAGGCCTTGATTCAGTAAATATTTAATCATATTTTGCTATCCAAATCCTGGAATTGTTCATCATAAAGTAGACAAGGAATTCCTTAAAGGTAGTATTTTAGATACTTTTCCAATTTTGTGAAGAGAAACCTTAAACAAGATATTGAAATAAAAAAAAAGTTTACTGGAACTTAAAATTCAGAAGGTTGATCCATGATCATCATGTTGGGCAATTGTAACATGGGACCAGTCAGATAGATATGTCACTAGAGCTGTAGCTAGTAGCTTACACCTTATAGGTAAGTAGAAGAGAGGGAAAAGAGAGAGAGAAAGATAAGGACAGAGAGAAGAACAGAGAGAGCAGGAGGGAAAGAGAAAAAGAAGAAGGAGGAGGAGGAGGAAGAGGAGGATGTGGGTTTTACCTCAGAGCTCAGGGCCAGAAAAACATCTCCTCCAATAAGGCCACAGCTCTTAATCTTTCTCTAACAGTTCCAGTTCCATCAACTGGAACCATATGAAAATATATGAATCTATGGGGGCTATTGTCATCCACACCAACACAGGTAGCAAATCCCACTTCATACCACATTACCAGATGATCCCTGTGTTCTGGTAACAGATGACTGAAACCTAAATTGATAGCAATCTGAAAGCCTAGTCTTTATAGGCAGTCGTTTTCAGTTTGATATGATGTAGTCTAAAGGATGTGTTAAGCATGACATTTATATGGATGATGTCTGAAAAAAAATCTATTATTTCCACCTCCCTCTTTCATTTCTCTCTGTCTCTATGTTATTCTTTCTTTTTCTATTTTTAAATTTATCTATTTGATATCCTGGCCACAACCTCTGGCCATCTTCCGCTCCCTGTCTCCAAAACTACCGGGCACAAACATCCAAATCCTTTCTCTTCTATTATCCAGGAAAGGGAAGGACTCCCATAAGTAAGTTTAGCCTCTCTTTTTTCTAATAGAGCACTAAGTATGAAATTGAGGAATTCATAAGTGGTGTTCATGAAAAAATAAACAATAGAGAGAGCAGTTTACCAGTAGAATCCATGAGACATAGTAGCGGCAAAAACTTAGAGTCTATATGGTACTAAAGAAAGAAATGTAATTTAGTTGTGAACTGTTGGGAAAATGGAAGCAAGTGAGATAAAATGAAGAAAATATGGTCCAAAATACAAGTAAAGAAAAAATAGGCAGATGTATGTTTTCAGTCCCCTCTTATGTCAGCACAAATATACTTGTATATTAAAACTACTGTTGACATCTTGGACCCCATTAGATTCCTGATGGGATTAAAAGAAAAATTTTTGAGATAATTTTTTCCTTTTTCTATTGAGACAAAATCACTGATGAGTGAGGCTAAAGGCACATTGAAAACCATTTATTTTATCATATGGCAAAGGGTGGAAATTCAGATCCTCAATTTTCCAGTCTGACATAAGCCAGTAGTGACTGCAAAATTGTTCTGGTGACTGGATTATAAGTGGAAATCTGCTGCAGGGCTCCTGGAAAAGCTTTTTATACTGGAGATGAAATGGAAAATTGCATCTGGAGGACCCTTCCCATACACTTTACTCTTTATAGGCATGCTTTTGGCTAGGTAACAGTCACCCAGGGCTCATAGAACCAAAAGGTAATATTTCCGTGAGTGTTAAGCTGAAATGCAGATGGAAGAATCACAATCTCTGATATCCTGCAGATGCTAAATTTACCCCAAAATTTTTATATGCAAACTTAACTCCCTCTTATGTGTATATGTGTGTGTGCATGAGAGAAGTCAGTGAATAGAATCAAGAATCAGTTTATACATATGTGTGTGTGTTTAATTTCATTTTTGATGCTGTTTAGATTCTAAAATTAATTTGTATAAATACTTCCAGAAAAAAAGTAAGTCAAAAAAGTTTATCAGAAGATTGCAAATGATAAATAATCAGGTACACACAAAAAATTTCTTTATTCTAAAAAAAGTTACTAAGTGACACACTATAATTTAAGTTAGGAATAATAAACATGTCACCTAGGACTTATGACACAGAGGGAAACAATCCAGTAGTGTCTATAATAATAAAAGTTAACAGTAAGATAAACGGAATGATAAGACTTTACAAATGTGAAATTTCTCTTGTCAAATGTATGAAATATATTTAATAATAAACAAAACTCATATATTTTCACATATTGTTATGACATTCACATGTCATACATATATATGTAGATGTAGATATAGATATAATAGACAGATGGTACATATAAGTCATGTGTTAAAAACATAAAGAGAGATTTTATTTAGCAACAATTACAGTATTATTTATGACCAGAATTTGTGCCCTAGCTAGCAATATGCTTAAGTGATTGGCCAAGTGTTTCAAATAATATAGTTTCTGTGTGGTTATTTCTGGAGTTGGGTGGCCAGAAAACAAATTGGCAAGCCAGATGTGGCTGACTATATCCACATTCAATCTGAGAAAGCTTAAAAAGAATTCTAGACACACATATACACACACACATACACACACCATACACATATACACAAACAGAGTTTAACGCAGCTTCTTGATATTTTTGCTGACATAAAGCAAAGGCCTGGCTCCTTTAAGAGGATTCCTGACTCGGCTTTAGCAGTAAAAACTGCACAGCTTCTTTAAAAAAAAAAAAAAAAATGGCTGCTTCCTGGTTCTCCATCACAAATGGCTCTGACTCTTTCGGGAGGTCCAGCTATGCAGCATTTAAATGGGGTCTGTAAACAGTGCTACAATTTGCTTAATGGCAACACAAAACTGCTATGGCCAGACCCTGGATCTGGGACAGAGAGAAGGGCTCTCAAAGACCATGAAGGGACCTCCGACATGTTGGACTGAGTGGAGCCAAACCTCAAAGCAGCCTTAGTTCTAGTAATGTTGCTTAGCATTTTAAGAAGTGCTCCTGAACAGAAAAGGATTTCAGATATATAATAAGACAGATTCAGACATAAAAGACCTCTAAATGAGTCATAGTGTGTGTAAAAATGTACATAAACTTGGGAGAGAGAAGAAAGAGAGTATAGAAAAGGGAGGTGATGTGGGATTCCTCTCTGTATCTGTGATTACCATTGATTAATAAAGAAACATCTTTGGGCCTATAGCAGAGTTATAGGGGAACAGAGCTAGGTGGGGAAACTAAGCTAAATGCTGGGAGAGAGAAGGCAGAGTCAAGAGAAGCCATGGAGCTGCTGCCATAGACAGACGTGCTGGAATCTTATGGTAGGGCATGAGCCTTGTAGTAAAATATAAAACATTAGAAATGGGTTAACAAAGATATAACAGCTAGCTAGCAATATGCTTAAGTGATTGACTAAGCAGAGATTTACATAACACAGTTTCTGTGTTATGGGAATCTGGGTGGTCGGGAAATGAATGACCTGCCTCCTCTTCCAACAGATGCTTATCAATGACTATCACATATATTCATGACTGCTTTGTAATAGTTTCCCACTGTAGGAGCAAACTTAAGACAAATACATAGAAAGACTAACTAATACATCTTTAGAAAGGAACAACTTTATGTATGAGCTACAACATGCATGGATCTCAATTATAGCAAGCATTAAAAGAAGTCACGTGCTTTTTTTAAAGCTGTGTGATTCCTTTACATGACATAAAGGTAAATTAATCTGTTGTCATAGAAATGAACTTGTTAATTATCTGATGTGAATTGGTAGGAGTAAATTAGTTGAAAGAAAACAAGGACAGATTTTCTAGCATGACAAAATCATCAATATTTTATGATACCTTACTTATAGTATGTTTCTGCAAGATGACTCAGATACAGAAACTTAATTTCTCTCATTTTTGGATATTAGCATTAAACCCTCAGAGACAGGTGTTCTACTTGGAATAGCAACAGAGGTCAGAAATTTAGTAAGGGGCTACTTCTAGTGGGCATCAAATGTGCAGGATAGAACACAGTAGTATAAATAGTAAAAGGGGAATAATAGAACACTACTATACATGCATGGGATCTGGGAGGCAGGGAAAACATGGGAGGGATAACTAATACTAAAAGTCTTATTTAAAAGCCACATGGAAATCTGCAACTATAAAAGCTTCATAATATGTATACTTTTACATGCAGAAGAAAGAGATTTGATCCCGAATTTCCTGAGAAACAGCCACACTGCTTTCCAAAGTGGTTGCACAAGGAAAATTCGGGATCAACCTACCCATGGACCCAGCAATACCACTCTTGGGAATATACCCAAGAGAGGCCTTATCATACAACAAAAGTATATGATCTACTATGTTTATAGCAGCATTGTTTGTAATAGCCAGAACCTGGAAACAACCTAGATGTCCTTCAATTGAAGAATGGATGAAGAAAGTATGGAATATATACATATTAGAGTACTACTCAGCAGTAAAAAACAAGGACTTCTGTTTCAAATCCTATAGTCAACTTTCAGTTTTATTTCCCTTAACCCATCACACTCAATACAGTGAATTCTGCCTCTTGATCTAGCATTGCTGCCTTCTCTGGCCTCTGGGGCACCATTTTCCTTCCTGTAATGACTGGAAGGTAGCTCTGCTCTATCCTCTTTCCTTTCTTTCTTTCTTGTCTTTGAAGGCTGGTCTTCAGTGTCCATTGGTGTTCATTGTCCGGTTTAAGGATCCCATCAACTTTCTTGTCCTTACGTTTTATTCCTTTTAGACAGGGTCTCCCTGCATAGCCCAGACAGGCCTCAAATTTTTGCCTATTGTCTCTCTGTCTTTAGAATTCCAGCTGTGCACCATCACTGACTGTTGAAATAGGAGCGGTTTTAAATTTTCCTGCTTCATGGAAATGTCTCTGGATACCATGGGCCTGTAGGCCGAAGATGGATGCCCCAACGGTACAGAGGAACTTTGGGTGACTGTCCAGGCAGCGAGATGTCTCTGTCATTTCTAGAGTTTTCTTATTTCTTGTTTACATCGGTAGTATTATATCCTTCTGGAGTCTTTGATGGAGTTGAAGAATGAATAGATAGTTATAGTTTTCCTTAGTTATGATAAGAGATAAAATAGATATAAATATTGTAACTGTAATTCTTACTTGATAACTGTTTTGTTATANGAAATCTTTAATAAATAAATAAATAAATAAATAAATAAAATTGAAAAAAAAAGAAAGATTTGGTGGCATTACTCTACAATGAAAGACGGGGAAGGCAATATTCCAACTAATTATTCAGGTTACCCAACTAAAACTCTAGTTCCAGGAATGGGTTACCTCTTGATAAGATATTGGTCAATGGGCTCACAAACACCCCTCAAAATTACAGAACATACCCAGTAGTGGCTACCCTCCATAACTTGACAGTAAGTTGCTATTAATGAATTTTGAATTATAGAATATGCAGCCTTCAAGCAAGCTAGTACCCAATTTTAGGCTTCACTCATGCTGACTAAAATTCATGGCACTGGAATGTGCTATGCAGGCGGTCAAAGGAGAAATGTAAGGCTCACTTGTACACAGGTGTGAAGACTGAATGCCACACAATGACTGACTGACAAGTTAGATTCACTCTTTCAATTGTCACTTACATTCTGTGGGGATTACCAGACATATGGTTGGTATTAATGGTCTCTCAATGAGATGAAAGTATTAAATGTGCCAAGAACATGTGGCTAGATATTCATGAAATTTAGGTAAATATAAAATACTATTATTCTGCTAAGTAGACATAATATTAAAACAAGCACCTTTAACAGTATTCTGCTGTAACCAGAGAAAAGCTCCTATTTACAGTAGATGGCGTTTGATACAGAGGCCCCAAACAGTTCAATGCAAAGATAAAAAAAAAACAAACTTCCCAGTATTCATATGTAAATCAAACATTCATATCTAATTTGTAGGCCCAAGTAATTTTCTAGAAGATGGTTGGAAGAATTGGAAAGGCCAAGGTGGTAGATAACATCAAGGAAATAGTCTTCGGGCATAACATGGCAGATACACATATGAAATCACAGGTATGTAGTAGCAAGCACAAGATGTGCAAAAGTTTCAGCCATTGGAAACCACGGTGTATAGGAAGGTGTGTATGTCATCCTGCCACTAGTTGAGAAGCTTTTTAGCATTTGATAGTTATTGGGAGAGGAAGAAACAGTGTTTTTGATACTGTGACCTTTTGTAGGCAAATGACACACTGAAACAGGCTACAATTCCAAGAACAATTAAGCAATAGAAACTGGAGAAAGAATAAAAAAGTCATCTCAAAGTTGGGGGGGAAGGAAAGGGGGGTTGTCAAGGTGGTAAGTGGGATAATGAATATGTTTACAACACATTATATAAAATTGTGATCCAACAAAGAAATAATTTTGACTTAGCTGTTCTTGGAAGGGACCTAGGTATCAGTAAGTTCTAAGCTCTGCAGGGCATTCTAACATGCAGCTANTAGTTGTCATAACACCAACCAATTATAATGTGGGTCTATTGTCTATGTCAATTATACTTAAAAAAATTGGGGTGTTAATTAGGTCATGAACTAATCTTAGAATGAGGTTCCTGTCTTTCCAGAAGACACACAGAAGTCTTCACCTCTCTCTGTCTCTGTCTCCTTCCCTTCTTTTATTCTCTCATCTCCATATTTACCTCCTTCTCCTTTTTTCTCTTCCCTTCTCATGTGCCACCCTTTCCACTCCCTTCCCTTCCACTCTTCCTTCATTTCTTCTCTTCCTATTCCATTCCCTCTATCCTTTTTCCATCTTTTATAAGGATTATCCCTTATTTACTCTGTCTCTCTCTGTCTCTCTCTCTGTCTCTCTCTCTGTGTCTCTCTGTCTCTGTCTCTGTCTCTGTCTCTCTCTCTCTCTCTCTCTTTCTCTCTCTCTCTCTCTCTCTGTCTCTCTCCTGAGACAGGGTTTCTTTGTGGCTTTGGAGACTGCCCTGGAACTAGCTCTTGTAGCCCAGTCTGATCTCGAACTCACAGAGATCCTCCTGTCACTGCCTCCAGAGTGCTGGGATTAAAGGCGTGTGCCGCCACTGCCCGGCTTCCTTACTCTCTTATTTCTTCTCTCGACCTCTTTCCTCCTTCCCTCTTCTACTCCAGTCTCTACCTTTTCCCATTCTTCATCTTTCTTTGCCTCTACTGCCACCTTCCTCTTCCTTCCCCTCCTCTCTTTCTCTTTTCTCTTTATATATATTTTTTACACACACTCTCTTGCTTCTTTTTCCTTCCTTTTATCCCCCTCAAGGAAACAGCAAGTCAATGTTTATGACCAGAAATAAGGCTCTCAGTAATTGATACTGTATCTATGAACCCTGTTCTTTGATATTCTAGCTTCTTTTTTTTTTTTTTTTTAAGATGTTTGCTTGGTAAACTACCTGTTGTAGAGCATTCTATTACAGCTGGCAGAATCTAGCACTTCAAAAAGAGAACACTCAGGAAACAATCTGTACTGCAATGACTTATGAAATATATTCTTACATATCCACACAGCTTGGATAGTGACTTTTGTTCCATAGATATTTAACTATCACTACTAGAAAAATATTTTTGAAGTAGGTACATAATATCCAAATATCCTGTTATACATTCTTTGATAGGCCTGTGGTGCTTGGTCGACCTGTACTGCTTGGGGTCAGACAATTGAAAATTTAGAGAAATGTAGGCCAAAGACATATGAATGAATCTTTTGTTTGGTTTAATTTCAGAGATTTTCTTTGTAGCATTGTTGAAATATCAAGTTGTGTCACAACTAAGTTTATTTATTCTTCACCAATTAAGCAATGTGTTTTATTTTTCCTGGAAAGTTGGAGTATGTACCTTTTATAGTTAGAATTAGAATTATTCCCCACAAAGTGAATATTTCCTATAAAAACTAATTTCTTTCTGATGACTTTTTTTGTCAAATGTATATGCTTTTCAATATAATCGCAAATGCTACTACAAAAAAAAAAATACCCAACCAGATGGAACCTTTCTAAAAGGTGAAACAGAAGTATTTGGACAAGTTTCCCAAGGACTAGAGCTAACTATGCTGAGAAGGCAGAAGTAGCGGACTCTGAGGAGATTAATATTCTGATAGAAAGAGAAAGCATCCTAGGCATGGGAAAGGCTAGGGGTTAAATGCCACAGTATCTGACTCTTAGCCAACAATACTCTGTTGTTTATATCTTACTTCAAGATCTGAGGGATAACCCTGCTTTGGCCAAAACATTGTGACGGGAATAAATAGGTTCTGAAAATAGACATTAAAAGCCAGGGACTGAGAGGAGCGCAGCATATGGATTTTAACAGGCAGGAAGCTATGCCACAATCTGGACTAGATATTTATGAGAAAAATGTATGCAAAGACATTACATAGAGATTATGAATTTTTATGCTTAATATTTCCCAAGTCACTGACACCACATTATTGATCAATGGAACTTGGGTTATATTTATAAAATGCAATATTTTAGACCTCTGCTTACTCTAAAGTAGTTTTAAAAAGTCTTTAAATTGTTTCAAACTTTCATAACAAAATTGGTCAGGAATGTATGTATACTGCTAATTTTATTATTTCTTCATCCTTTGTTAAAGATGCATGTTTGCACATTTTCTTGGTTATTGTCTTAGTTAAGTTTTTTTTTTTTTTTTTTTTTTTTTTTATTGCACCAGGAGGTGTTGGTAAGTACCTTTAATCTCAGCACCAAGGAGGCAGAGGTAGGTGGAGCTCTGTGAGTTCAAGGCCAGCCTGGTCTGTAGAGCAAGTTTTAGGACAACAAGACCTACACAGAGAACCTGTCTCAAATAAAAAAAAAAAAAATAAATTAATTAAAAAAAAAAACTCTATTGATGCAATGAACACCAAGATCAAAACAACTTTGGGAAGAAGGGGTTTATTTTGCCTATACTTCCATATGTGCATTTTACATCAATCTTCAAAGGGCAGTCAGGGCAGGAACTCAAATAAGGAAGGAAACTGGAGACAGAAGTTGTTGCAGAAGCCACCGAGAAGTATTGCTTACTGGGTGGAACCTCATGCCTTCCTTACTGAGACTTATAACAATGCTTTATCATCATCGGTTTACAGAGAATGACTGTAGACCATAAAAGCAGAGGGAAATCTAGGCTAGCACCAGAAACAGATATGTGATATTCAGTAAGTGTTAGTAAATAGTTAAAATGGAAACAAATTAGATCCACAGATTTTAAGTGGACATAGATATAAATATCTTTACATTATTAATTTAGCTCAGCAATAATGTCATGTGATACATTTTAAATGACTTATATTTGTCTTCTTAATTTGTATGTTCTTAGTTGCTTTCATTTATATCCATATCTGATATTAATGGTTCTCAGAGATGTCTCTGAAAAAGAGAACATTGTTACCCTACCACACCTTGATTCTTATATGCAAAAAACTATAGTTATAAATTGGGGTTTCTATTGCAGCAATGAAACACCATTATCAAAAATCAAGTTGGGGAAGAAAGGGTATATTTAACTTCAACATTGCTTTTCATTACCAGAAAAAAAGTCAGGACAGGAACTCAAACAGGGCAAGAACCTGGAGTCAGGAGCTGAAACCGAAGTCATTCAGGGAAACTGCCTACTGGCTTGCCTCTCATGGCTTGCTAAACCCACCTATTTTGTATTTTTTTAAAGAAGAAAACAAACACTTTTGTCTTCATTTTGCATACAAATCACAGTTCCCACTTCCTCTTCTCCTCCCATTCCCTCCACCTTCACCCCTTCCCCGCCATCCACTCCCCAGACTTGGCAAGGCACATTTGTCCTAGAAAGAATCAAAGCCCTCCCCACTCTATCCAGGCTGAATGAGATATCCAGACAAAAAGAATGGGTACAAAAAAGCCAGTGACCCCGCAGTCTGCTCCAGTAATACAACTTCACCCGCATTCAGAGGTACTAGCTTGGTCCTATGCTGGTTCCTTCCCTATCCAGCCAGAGTTGTTGAGCTCCCATTAGCTTGGGTAAAGAGTAAGCTGTTTCAGTGCATGTCACCATCATGATCTTGACCTCTTTGCTCATATTCTCACTCCTCCCACTCTTCATTTGGACTCTGAAAGCT
Organism: Alexandromys fortis; assembly: GCF_014885135.2. Lineage (NCBI taxonomy): Eukaryota > Metazoa > Chordata > Mammalia > Rodentia > Cricetidae > Alexandromys > Alexandromys fortis. The sequence continues at coordinate 5,250,984 of NW_026067916.1, read as the reverse complement.
CAGCCCAGTGTTCTGCCGCGGTCAACCCACCTTATTATAGAAGCCAGGACCAGTAGCCCAGGGATGGCACCACCCACCATGGGCTGGGCCCTGCCCTACTGATCACTAACTGAGAAAACACCTTACAGCTAGATCTCATGGAGGCATTTTCTCAGCTGAGGCTCCTTCTTCTCATGAGGATGAGGCTGGCTGTGTCAGGTTGACACATAAAATCAGCCAGTAAAAGGTCTCCCCTCATGTGTTTAGTACAGATGGTAGGCTATCAGCAAAGAGTCTGAAACTTCAAAAGCCTTGAAAAATCATTTCTCTAATTTGCATTGTAGAAAATACATGAACTTAAAATAAGATTTTAAAAAGTTTCAGTTTTAAATTAATATGCCAGTACTAAGATGTCTTTTGACATTTCCTAGAGAAATTTGGATTTTCCCTTGTTTGAAGAAATTTTTTTCTTTGACTAATTTCAAAATGCAATTTATTAATGTATTTTCTATAAACACTGAAATATTATTTAAGAGTATTCAGTCTTTTCACGTGCTTTCACATATTATACAACTCTGCCTTGAATACAACAGAAGTCAAATATACCAAAACCTCCATTCTTACTTGCAGAGAGATAGCCAGGGTTGGAATCCAGACCAGCAGCAAGTTGTATATTGACACAAGCAATTTACTGGAATACTTGCTCATTTCCCTTTTGGGAAGACTGGACTGTAAATGAAGTCCATTCCACGGGAGCACAGAGATTGCACACAAAGGAAAAGGAAGCACTTAGAACAGTGTTTGCTTTGAAGAACTACTTGTTAAGAGCTAGTTCTCACAGGAGATCTAATTCGATACTAGACTACTTCCCTAGCATTCATGAGGTACACTTCTATGGAAATTCAAGTTCTTTTCAGTCCTTCATTGAGATAAGTTGTTTCAATTCACAGCATGGAATCTTCCTTATAATATTTAATTTAAAATATTTTGTTTTCAAAATGGGTACATTTTAAAAGCACATTTGTCTTGACATGCACCAACATAGGGTTGAATGGATAATAGAACAAAATTAATGTTCATGAGTCTTCAAAACAATAAATTAATAAAACATAAATATCTACTCTCTTTGGATTTGAATCTTAAATTACAACTAAATTTATTTAATACATAATATTAAATTAGATTTTAGTGTTCTTAGATATCTCTTCTAATAAGGAAAGTAAAACGAGTAAGTCCAATCAATAAATGAGAATGTAGAAAATATAGATTTTTGAGGTAGTATATTTTATTCATGAAACACAGTATAAGATATTTATTAAATTTAAATTTAAATTTTCAATATAAAAATTTCAATATAAATATTTTTAAAAAATAACTTGTGTATATGGTTGTATGTTTGTATAGATATGTGCACTATAGTGTAGTGGCCCTTAGAGGCCAGAGGAAGGTATGGCATCCCCTGGAGCTTGGGTTACACATGGTTGGATAATAGTAACTGAACCCAGGTTCAATTAATTAGCTAGTTAATTGATTTACTCTAAGCTGTAAACATTGTAGAAGGCAACAAACCAATTATCATTCTTTGTGAAAAGAATGGTTGCATGTAATCATTCTGTTCTCCGTAATCTACACGGCTACTGAACTGATGATCTATAGACACTTCTCAGCATGTCCTAGAATGCAAGAGTGAGCAGGAATAGTCACTGGACTTCTCTTCTAATATTAGACAACACCAACATAACACTGAACCAATGAAAGCATGACTGAATAGTGCATTTAGAGACAAAGATACACTCTATGAATTAATGACCATACATAAATTTTAATTGTAAATCTGAAGGAAATAAAAATACAAGGAAGGCTTACCTACTCTCTCCAGATTTATGGGATCTCAGTGGAAACTGACAGCCTCACGTGGCAGTAACTCTGCTGTTTTCAGACATGAGAGGGTTATCAAAGAAAGAAAGATAATTTCTCCTATCATACAAAACTGAAGGTTTAGCTTGTTTCTAATACTAGCTATATATGAAAAACACGTTAGAAATGAAAAACTATTAGAACATCAATCAATATAAATTGAATGCTTGGGATCTCAGTCCACTGCTCTGATATGGATCTCTGCTTCTGATTCCACCAGCTTCTGGATGAAGGTTCTATGGTGATAATTAAGATATTCATCAGCATGACTACAGAGTAAGTCAAGATAGGGCTCCCTCTTCTCTATTGCTTAGGGTCTTAGCTGGGGTTATCCTTGTGGATTCCTGGGAACTTCTCAAGATCCAGGTTTCTGCTAATCCTATAATGGCTCCCCCAATTAAGATATCTCTTTCCTTGCTCTCATATCTGTTCTTCTTTCATCTCAATTATCCCATTCCCTCAAGTTCTCCCCACAACCCCAGGCTCCCAGTTTTGTCAGGAGGTCTTGACTGTTTCCAAGGTCAGAAGGATTTATATATGTTTATCTTTGCATTCACCTTATTACTTAACTTCTCTAATATCATGAACTATAGGCTCAATGTCCATTTGAAGAGTGAGATGAGTGAGAATATGAGCAAAGAGGTCAAGACCATGATGGGTTTACCCACTGAATCAGTCTACCTGAGCTAATGGGAGCTCACCAACTCCACCTGGACTGGGAAGGAACAAGCGTAGGACCAAACTAGTCCCTCTGAATGTGGTTGACAGTTACATGGCTGGGGCAGACTGTGGGGCCACTATCAATGAAACTAGGATTTATCTTTAATGTATGTACTGGCTTTTTGGGAACCTATTTTCTATGGATGGATACCTTGCTCAGCCTAGATATAGTAGGGAGGACCTTGGACCTTCAACAAAGCAATGTGCCTTAGCTTCTCTGAGGATTGGAGGGAGGTGGGGTGGGAGGGTGTGTGGAGGGAATGGGAAGGAGGGAAGGAGTGAAAACTTGGATTGGCATTTTTTTAATCTAAAAAAAATATACCTGAATGCTTAACTACCCTGTTGGAAACACTGTGAAAGAAGAACTAAAAATGCTTTTATGACCTTCGAGTAAAAGTCAAAGTATCAAGACAATGTATTTGATCTTACTCTATCTTGGTGTGGCTGAATATATTTTAGTATCCTTAATATTTATTAGTAGTGTTCAGACTATTTCCACTTTTAAACAATTATTAGAATAAACTGTAATCACATTTCAATAGAATAATCATCTAAAATGTCACTCTAGTAAGAACAAAATAAAAAGATGCATTCAAAATGTTTGTTTGTGTTAAATTAATTCCAAAGAAATCTTCATTATTTTTTAAACTTCAGCCAACCAGCATAGTAATATATTTGTGTTTATAGGATTAAATTCTTTTAGTACATGGAGCACAAGTGAACATAATAGGCTAACAGAGTGTGAGTGTGAGCTCTGGCAGCCAACTAAATATACTTTAATTATGGCATGAACTCTGTCAGGCATTTTGCCTTGGCCCTGACATCAACAACATAGACTAGTAACAAACAAAACTGAAGAAGATACTAAAAACAATCAGTTGTCAAAATAAGGACAATTGAGGGTTGTTGGTAAATCGCATCTTTATTTGGGAAGAATGACAATTGCCGACTTTTATTGCTTCTTTTGATTTGTTACAGTTTACAACTAGAGTATGAAACTTTGGAAAACCAGTGAGGATTAAAATCAATCCCAACATCATTTACCTTTGCAAATTTCCCCAAGAACTCACTATCATCCAACGTTCCTAGAAATTAAAAGTCTCTCAAAACTTTGGGTCTGATAAAACTACAAGCTTAAAAGATGAGTATTTGTTATGTCTTTTTTAACTTTTTAAACTAAAATATATGGTATATGGTTTAAAAAGAAATTTCATGGGGAGAACTATCAGAAGGGTGATGTTTTTCCCCAGGAGAATAAACAGCTCATTGCTTGTTTTAAATGATTATGTAATGCTACAAAAACTAAAGAGATGGTTCTCACCACCAGAACAAAGGAGAACACAGTCAAGGTTTGCTTTGTTTGTTGCATTGTTTTGGTAACCTAAAGTATTAAACATCAATTAAACCTTACCAGAAAGCAAATTGTTATTCACCAGCTTAGAATCTGAGTAAGGATTTCATTTGTCAGTATAAAAATATCATAACAATCACAGTCTTGGAAAGGATTATGGGAATTCATTTATTGACTATACAAATAATGCAGAATTATGAGAAATAACACAATCAGGGCTAAATAGTTGTTAGAAATTGCAGTTGCAAAACTTCCATATTGTTTCATGGCAAAATGAGTGCTTTTTTGTTTTCTTTTCTTTTTCAGGGCGGTAGTTGTGAAATTAATCAGCATGGTACATTTATTTCCCAAAACATAGTTCTTAGACATTAAGCAGAAGAAATGACTTTGTACACTAGTATGCACTACTATCCAGTGATGTAACAACAAAAAAAATACACATAATTATCAAAAGAAATCAGGGGGGATGTGAAGGGGGAGGGGAGAATCAGGAGGGGAGCAGAGAAAAATGTAGAGGTCAATAAAAATAAAAAAAATCAAATTAAAGAAAAGGAAGTACTACATACTCTAGAGGCAATCTGAAATCAATGTGCTTCTTCAGATAGAATCATACTGTAGATCTGCGCTTGAAATCCTATCTACGACATACACTATTGATCAATTGAAAATTAGAACTCTGTAGAGCACCAGCTTAGGTGCTGTGGTGCCTTAATGCAGTTTCCACTTTCTATTACTCAATGCAATTAAGACTGATGAGATAAGGCTGACGTTTCGGGTCTTGGTTCCTGAGACTTCACAGCTATAAGAACGGCAGTGAGGGGCTGGAGAGATGGCTCAGAGGTTAAGAGCATTGTCAGTTCTTCTAAAGGTCCTGGGTTCAATTCCCAGCAACCACATGTCTGGTGCCCTCTTTTGGCCTGCAGGCATACACAACAGACAGAATATTGTGTATATAATAAATAAATAAATATTTAAAAAAAGAATGGCAATGAGTTGATAAAGACCGTAGTAATGAAATAATAATTTTAACGTTTGTGGTAGAACAGACTAAGGATGGGGGTTCCTCCATGTGAGGTGCTAACACACTCACTCAAGAACTTTACCAAACTCATGGTTTCACTACATATATTTTAAGTTTTAAATAAAATACTATACTCGAGTTCTGAAAGACACTGTACACATTGTTGCCTTGGGATGGTTAGAAATTTCAATGCTCTTGAATTTATTTCCATTGGATGACATCATTTCTTGCCAGATATGTATCCTTTGGTTGCCGGATGAAAAGAAAGTAGTGGATTAAATTAGAATAGAAATGAGGGTGTGAGTATTTGGTCTGATTGATGATCTCAGTAAGTGCCAAACAGGTGCAAATATCTAACTTGTGGTAACTTCAGAATGCGAGAAAGATTATTTTCTCTCTTGATTTTTGTACATTTTCCCAAATTTCTACTAAGTTTGTAGAGCATAAATCCGCAGTAAGATGTTTGGATTTAACAATAAATAAATGTGTTTCCTAGCTATTTCTTTTGGCTTAGGAAGAGCAAGGAACATTTATTAAAACATGGAGAATTCTGTCAGTCCAAATGTTTGGGACTGTCCAAGTTTTAAAAGAATAGAGATCATCTTAAGTCATTTTTAATGGGTTTATGTAGATGCCGTTGATCCATTGCTTATTGGAAATGACTGGAAAGATTAGATTTAAAGGTTAATTTGTAACATCTGAACACTATTTACATTGTGTGAACAATCAATGGGCATTTAGCATACCTATTATTCAAGGACCAGGAATTTATTACTGCATCCAAATTTTTAATTAAAAGAATATGAAAGAAATTGGTGTATAAGCTAATTTGACAGATTTAAATACATATATTTGAAGTTAATGCCAATTGTGGATGTTCTTTCCTTCTTTTGTGAGACAGTCTCTCAGTATGTAGCAAGGCTGGCTTTAAACTTGTTGCCCTCCTGTCTCGACCTTCCAAATGAAGAAATTAAGGTTGTGCTTCACTGCATGTTTTTATCAACTTACTTGTTTCTAATAAAGTATCATCAACACCAAACAACAGAGGGATATAATACTAGTGAAATGTCTTCTTTATTCAAGAGAGAAATAGAGAGAGGGAGAGAGAGAGAGAGGGAGAGAGAGAGGGAGAGAGAGAGAGAGAGAGAGAGAGAGAGAGAGANGAGGGAGAGAGAGAGAGAGGGAGAGAGAGAGGGAGAGAGAGAGAGAGAGAGAGAGAGAGAGAGAGACAGAGAGAGACAGAGAGAGACAGAGAGAGAGAGAGAGTTGTGTGTAGTGTAGTGTATACATGTTAGAGGGTATAAAATTCCCTGGATATGGAGTTATAAGTAACTGAGAGTCCCTGACATGGGTTTTTGGTTTTGGGAAGGACTCAAGTCCTTTTGAAGAATAACAAGTGCTTTTAATCAAAGTCATCTCTCCAGGCCCCTGAACTGCCTTCTTATGAAAAACAGGGTTTGATAAAGCCTATGACAGGCTTCAAAATATTACCACCTCCCTCTTTCAATTTCTTTGTTCTTGCCACTGTAGACACATGGCATAAAACTTAGTTCTGTAAGGGTTTAATTTCCACTGTATTCCACTCTACTTATCATCTGGCAGCGAATTCTCTTGTCTGTTTGCCTCTTGTCCCTGGATGCCTGTTTTTTTTTATTAATTTTTTATTAAAAATTTCTGCCTCCTCCCTGCCTCCCTTTTCCCTCCCCCTCCCCCCACTCTCCACACCTCACTCCCTTTCCCCCTCCCTCTCCAGTCCAAAGAGCAGTCAGGGTTCCCTGCCCTGTGGGCAGTGCAAGGTCCTCCCCCCTCCATCCAGGTCTAGGAAGGTGAGTATCCAAACCAGCTAAGCTCTCACAAAGCCAGTACATGCAGTAGGTTCAAAACTCAGTGCCATTGTCCTTGGCTTCTCAGCAGCCCTCATTGTCCACCTTATTCAGAGAGTCCAGTTTTATCCCATTCTTTTTCAGTCACAGTCCAGCTGGCCTTGGTGAGCTCCCAGTAGATCAGCCCCACCGTCTCAGTGGGTGGGTGACCCCCCTCGCGGTCTTGGGCAGCTGAGGAGAGAGAGCCTGAAGTGGCCAGATCCTATAGCCATACTAATGAATATCTTGCATATCATCATAGAACTTTCATCTGGCGATGGATGGAGATAGAGACAGAGACCCACACTGGAGCAATGGACTGAGCTCCCAAGGTCCAAATGAGGAACAGAAGGAGGAAGAACATGAGCATGGATCCCTGTTTTTATAGGATTACATTGTTTGGGTTACCTCTTGCCTGTTCTAACCTTTAGTATTTGATGCAGAAGTATTCTTTTGACATAACAAATGTCAAAAGGCAACTAATGCAATCTCAACTTCTTTGCTAAAAGCAACTTCTGATGAGAATCCAAGAAACAACACGAGTCAAAGTATCATGTGAACATGGCTGTTTGCTTTAGAAAAACAAGTCAATAAATAATTTCCTAGACATGCAATTGGGCATCAATCTGATATCAGAATCTTCTATCAAGGGATGATTTGTAAAATCAAATGGATAGATTTGCTAGAAACATCAAGAGTTTCCATTAACTTTTAATAATACAGTGAGTGCATATAATGCATTAAAGATAAAAGCAATATAGATAAAATGCTTGTAGTAGGAAGAACTTCTGAAAACAATTTAGTAACTCTTTATGCAGCTTCATTCTTTTCTTTTTACTCCCCTTACTGAGTCTCCCATTCTTTACATTGAGAAAATCACTGAGCTAAATGCAATTAATAAAGAAGCATGGGCTTTGAAATGAGCACTACATTTAGACCTCACTCATGTGGAGTACTGTCTTGGGATGATATTCGCCTTAATGATAATTTTACACTAAAGAGTATAGGTACATAGCCATTCTCTGAGGATTTTATGTGGGTTCATTTGCATATTGAATATATACAATCAGCATAATGCATTTGTCTATCTCCTATGCATTTCTTTTATAGATACATAGGTTGATAAAGACTTCGGTTATTAAACTTTATTATTATTATTATATAATAAAATAATATTATTTATTATTCAGATAGCATTGCCAAAATAATACACATACCAGAGGGCATGTATCAGGGTCACACATGTTAAGAGTTATAGCTATGAAATCAATACTATTCCTTCCCAGAATGCTAAATCCATAGGAAAGTGTTCAGTAATCCTTCTTTGGGTTTATGGAACGCAGATTCATTGGGAAGGTAATGCTAAAGGTGACGATAAAGATTAGGTTTAGCATTATTAAAGTATCTTAACATTTCAAAAGAATATTTATGAGCTAAATTGTCCTAGAATGAGAGGCCCTCCTTCGAGATGTGTGTTTCCAAATGAGTAGACACACACACACACACACACACACACACACACACACACACACAGGAGGCACCCTCCGCAAAATTTCCTGATCTTAAGGAGAACACAGTAAGGAAGAGGCGTGCTGTGATTCCACAAAGGCACTGGGAGTTTCCGCAGTCATCTACTTTCTTTTAGTCCGCGTGGAGAGTCCTCCTAATACCCTTGTTCTTGGCATCCTTATTTGACTGTCACATGAAATAGGGATAAGGCCAAAACCCAATGTTGTCAGATGCTCGACAGGCCTCAAGAGAACCTGAAGCTTGCTTGTAAAGCATGGCGTGCCCAATGTGGGTTATATATTTCCCTGAACTTTAACACATGCAGAGGAAAGGGACATAGTAGTAAGAAGCAATTACTTGAAATGGAGAAATAAAAAAAAAGCTCGAATTTCAAAATGTTAGATGTAAATACTTTGCAACACCTATAAATAAACTCACGAAATGTAAAAAATAAAAATGAAAAAAATTTAGCGTGGAAACCTCTTTGTAAGTCCCAGAATGGAATACACTCAAGCTTGGCTTTGAAAAGCCTTACGTTGTCCGCCATGTTCAGAAAGTCCGGTTTTATCCCATGCGTTTTCAGTCCCAGTCTAGCTGGCCTTGGTGAGCTCCCAATAGATCAGCCCCACTGGCTCAGTGGGTGGATGCACCCCTCACAGTCCTGACTTCCTTGCTCATATTCTCCCTCCTTCTGCTCCTCATTTGGACCTTGGGAGCCCAGTCAGGTGCTCCAATGTGGGTCTCTGTCTCTATCTCCATTCATCACCAGATGAAGGTTTTATGGTGATATGCAAGATATTCATCAGTGTGGCTATAGGATAGGGTCATTTCAGGTTCCCTCTCCTCAGCTGCCCAAGGAACTAATTGGGAGCATCTCCCTGAACACGTGGGAGCCCCTCTAGGGTCAAGCCTCTTGCCAACCCTGAGATGGCTCCCTTAATTAAGATATTTACTTCCCTGCTCTGATATCCACCCTTCCTTTATCCCAACTATCCCATTCCACCAAGCTCCCCCCATCCTCCCCTTCTCACTTTTCTCTTCCCATCTCCCCTAACCCCCATCACACCCCACCCACAAGATCCCAATTTTTGCCCGGCAATCTTGTCTACTTCCAATATCCAGGAGGATAACTATATGTTTTTCTTTGGCAATGAGGGTTGATGAGAAGCCAAGGACAATGGCACTGGGTTTTGATCCTACTGCATGTACTGGCTTTTTGGGAGCCTAACCAGTCTGAATACTCACCTTACAAGACCTGGATGGAGGGGGGAGAACCTTGGACTTCCCACAGGGCAGGGAACTCTGAGAGCTCTTTGGACTGGAGAGGGAGGGGGAGAGGAGTGGGGGGAAGGGGGGCAAATGGGAGGCTGGGAGGAGATGGAATTTTTTTTCAATAAAAAGATAATAATAAAAACAGAAAAGCCTTACAGCTAGATTCTTGTAGTTATCAATAAATTCTTTAATGAGAAACTTGTTAACACAGTAAATTTTATATTGATTGTCCTGGATTTATGCCCAGGCTTCTTTTGATCAGTTAGGTTGAGAAATGGCAGCTTAGTTTTTTTGTTGTTGTTGTTATCTTGAATATACTATTTCAGACAGTCACTGAAATAACTTTATACATTTCAAATTTGATTTCATTCATTGGAAGTTATGAATTTTCCCATAATCTTTCCCTGAAAGTTTGAGACTGAAGAACATTTCAGCAACCCACATCCCTGAACTAGAAACTGACATAAAATGATTGTGATGCCTGTAGCTCCCAATGGAGTTTCCTAATCCTCCCCTCTCGAATTTTATAAGTTATGGAAATAAGATAAGCAATTAGGAGCTCATGTATTTCCATGAAAAACCATTTTAGAATAGACTGCGGGCACACTTGATTCAAAATATGTGAGTGTAGCTGAGGTCCCAGAATTGCTAGGAGATCCTCTTGCAGTGGGAGATTTTCATGTGGTTGGAAGACATGTGATGCGCATTCCTTAAAGAATATGAAATTGTCAATGTGATGACACACGGTGGTTTAAAATGGAATATTAAATGTGAATTTCTTCTAGATAACGATTGTTTCTTAGTCATATATGTACATATCCCATAGCATGACCCCTGAAAAATTGTTCCTGCTGAAACTATACTTATCGTATGCACTGCATTGAGTTAAATCAGTTTATTGAAGCAAATATATGAGACTTCAGGTCCTTGACAGTGGATAGTAGTATGTCCTGGAATCCCATGTGAAGATTAATAAAATACCTTCTTCTCTCTATGATGTTCTCTTTCTATGTGACAGGGACACTTATTTAAAATAGGAATGAGTTAGTAGTGTGAAATAAAAATAATTAAAGTAAAAAAGAGCATAAAGATAGAGAAATTTGGTATAGTAAGGAAAAGAAATAATTAAGAGGATAAAAAGCTATATCGTTTAGTAACAAAATTGTTTTTTCTTACCATTTGATCTACTTAAATGTACAGACATTAGTAAAGATTAAGCAAAAGAAACTGCTGAATGCATCTTCATTTAATCATCCACAAACAATTTAATTTTGTCAACATTTTATCCTAATTTAAAATATTATAAAATGAACTGATTGAATTCTTGTTCTAGGGAGGGGATAGCTCTTATTACATTCTGAAATGTTGTCTTGCTTTTTGTTAAGACTGCAATAAAACATTCTGACCCAAGCAATGAGGGTGAAAGAAAAAGTTGGTAAGAAGTCAACAGAGCAGGTAAGTTAATGCATTGCTCCAGTCCATTCTAGAAAAGAGAAAGAGAGAGAGAGGAGAGACATGGGGGGTGGCTAGATGCCAGCTTGTGGAGTACAGTTGACCCTCCTTTTCATCCTTTCTAGGACCTGACTTATTAAGTATGAAGTGATGTCTACATTCAGGATAAGTCCTCTCTCCTCCATTAAACAACTGAAAAAAGACCCAGAGTTGTTGAAGGAGCTGCGGGCTGCGTTCCTGCCACCCAGCTCCCAGCCACCTGGCTAGCTTATGCCCCAAAATAATGACACACAAACTGTATTCATATAAACACTGCTTGGCCCATTTCTATTAATGTGTGTAACACCATGAGGTGCACTTACCAGGAAGATTCTAGCCTACGTCCATCCTGGGTTGGAGCTTCATGGCATCTGCCCTGGAGAGGAGCAGCACATGGCTTCTGAGCTCACTTCCCTTCTTCCCAGCATTCTGTTCTGTTTACTCCACCTACCTAATTTTCTGTCTTATCAGGGGCAAGGTAGTTTCTTTATTTAACCAATGACCTTCCTCCATCACAGAGTCATGCACACAGGCCAAACCTATGAAGAAAATTTCTCATTGAGGATCCCTTTCCAGGTGATTTTAGAGTCTTCCAAGTTGAAAATTAAAATTCACCATCATAGGATTATTCCTTTCCCACCCTACGAGGATTCAAATCAAGTCAATATTGTCTCTTTTTTTTAAATTTTTACTTTTTTTATTTTTGGCTTTCCAAGACAGTTTCTCTGTGTAGTCCTGGGTATCCTGGAACTAGACTAGATTGCCTCAAAAACAGAAGTCAGTCTGCTTTTCTCTCAAGAGTGCTGGAATAAAAGTTCCAAGTCAATATTTTAAACAAACAAAAGGAGAACATAAAAGTAATTGTAGTTGGAGTTTTCTTTTCCCTGCAGCTATTCCCATGTTACCACATTGAGGCTTGTATTACTTATAAATGCTTGGCCAATAGCTCAGGCTTGTAGCTAACTCTTACATTCACATTGACCCATGTTTCTATTTATACTTTGCCATGTGTTCATGACTTGTTACCCTATTTTCAACACATCATACTTCCCCAGGAGTGAGCTGACATCTTTTTTTGATTCCATGACTGTGTCCTTCTTTCTCCCGGGATCCTCTGTTTGATGTCCTGCTTAAACTTTTTGTGCAGCTATTGGCCAATCAGCTTTTAAAAGCCAATGTAAGTAAAACATACTTATAGTGTACAGAAGGGTTATTTCACAGCAGACAATAAAAAAAAAGTTAGTAGTAATTCACAACAAAAGTATTGGTATGGTTCGCTAATCCTCAAAGATGCATCATGCTCACAGGCTGCTTAGACTTTCTTGAAGAATGTAACCTTCCCTTTGTTTGGCTTATAAGATATGATGTGGAAGTCCCCTCTGTGTCCTATGTTTACCATTAATGAATAAAGAAACTTCTTTGGACCTATAGCTAGACAGAACTTAGGTAGGCAAGGAAAGCTAGGCTGAATGCTGGGAGAAAGAAGAGTAGTCAAAGAGACTCCATGGAGCAGCCGCCAGAAATAGATGTGCAGAAACTTTGCTGGTAGGCCACGACCTCGTGGTGATATACAGATTAATGGAGATGGGTTAAATTAATATGTAAGAGTTAGTCAATAAGAAGCAAGAGTTAATGGCCCAAGCAGTGATTTAAATAATACACGTTCTCGTTGATTATTTCAGATCTAATCTAGAGAGGCAACCCAGAACCAACAAGCAGCCTGGTGACTATAAGGATGACTTTTGATTAGCTGCTACGAAGTGAATTCAGGAACTTAGCAATTGATAGACTTGATAAAAGGATGTGAGTAAAACTATGCATTACTATACATTCTCTCTCTCTCTCTCTCTCTCTCTCTCTCTCTCTCTCTCTCTCTCTGTCTCTCCCTGTCTCCCTGACATGGTTTCTCTGTGTAACAGTCCTAGCTGTCCTGGAACTAGCTCTTGTAGGCCAGGCTGATCTCGAGCTCATGGAGATATGCCTGTCTCTGCTCCCTAGTGCTTGGATTAAAGGCATCTGCCACCACTACCCAGTTATATGCTGGCTCCTGAGTGAATGTTTCATTTACCTTCTCCTTCTACAGATGTGCTTCTTCTTCATGGTAATATTTTATGTATTTTTGATGTTTTCCCAATGCTTGCTAAGTAAAAGGGACAATGCACTCTACTCAGGAATTATAATCATACCTAGTAACATTTTCTGAAATAAACTTTGTGAATTTTCAATAAAAGGTTTGATTTTTACAAAATATTAAAAAATATACTTCTAAACAGCATATTATAATAAATATTTAGCATGATCCTAGCAAATAATGAATAATGTCTTTTACTTATGTTGGTCTTTTCCATGTGTTATAGCCTCTTGTCCATGTTTTTAATTTTACAATGCTCACCAGGAAGTTCATGAATTGTAGACACAGGTGAGAAGAACACAAGGCAGTCCCTGGATGAAAATCAGATTTTATGTTAATTTCAAAGTCAGAAGTGATTAGAAAGCCAAATTTTCTCTCTTTCTAGCAAGCTCCATGTAGGTGACTATAACACATTCTTCTTTGTTAAAGACTTTGCATTAAATTGTAAGTGTAAATTCACAAGATGAAGAGAGCTTCCCTTAACATGACATGTCTATGACCTACCAGGGGCATAATTTGAGGAATTACATACAGAATCTAAAAAAAAAAAATGGTCCCCATATCCATTTGCACATATGAATTGTTTATGTATATATTGTGTGAAAAAAAATATTTTCAAGAAAATAGTACAAAATACATTCATTAACAGCTGGAAGAATATAAATTATAAGCAAGACTCAACATATTATCTTACAAATTTAAGCTCTGGAAACATTGTAGATGGCAAAAAAGAAGATTAGAACCAGAAAGTAGGGATAAAAGAAAAAAAAATAACATCTCTGGGAAACAGAAAAAAATGCTGTAATCACAAACTCTCAGCAGCTACAAATGGCTCCCTGAGCAAAAGTAAATCCCTCCACTGTGAGGCATAGATAGGAAAGGCTCATGGCCCATATTTCTCACTAGTGAACTGTTGGCTACTGGTATTCAGAAAGGTTTTTATCCATTAATGATCCACCAGGATCCAAAGGACTATTTCAATTCAATGTTCACACAGATGGTGCAAGTTGACTAAACCAGTCATTTAAAAAAAAAAAAAAAACATAAATCTGGACTAAGGACTAAGAGAAGGAAGAAGTTTAATAGCGATAAGAGGTTGAAAAGAAAATATACCAAGGACAAATATCAAATTAATCAATCTAAAGATTATATAATTTGAGACATTGTCATTTTTCATTGACTATAACAGTATGATTTCTACTATCAATAACAATCACTATGTTCAAATAACTTATTAGTCCCTAGATCTTTAAATAAAATGGCCTTCATGCTTCTTTAAGGAAACATGTACTTTTCTTACCTGTGAGCCAGTCTCGTGCTTTGCAAGTGTTAGTAAGAAATTAGAGAATATCTTACTAAAAGGATTTCTCTGGCTTTATAATAGAGCATGAGATCTTTGAACTTTATTTAAAGGTCATCAAATAATTACACTCACCATAGAAATTAAAATATAGTGCTACCAACAATTACTATTTGCTTGGTATTGTTTTGTCTTATCTGTACTCAATCAGCTCTTGAGTACCATAAACTCTTAACTTTGTAATTTTATCATCCATGAAATATAAAACTAAGAAAGAGGGTACATATAGAGGATTAGTAATTTTGCTGAGTGCCCGTAGCTGAAATGTGGCCATATAATAAGCATTTGTACTCCTTACTCCGGCTTTACCTCTCAAGATACCAGTGACTATCTATGCTGGTTGTCAGTCCACCAGGATCTCCAGCAATGCAGAGGCAAAGCTTCCAGGATCAGCTATCAGGGACGAATTTGATTGGTTAGCCTCTGGCCACATATATGGAAGATTATTTTGACTGGGTTGATTGAAGTGGACAACCTACCCTTAAAGTGGCCAGTACCATTGCTCGTGTGTGGATCTTGGAGTGAACAACCCACCCTGAAAGTGGCCAGTACCATTGCTCGTTCATGGATCTTTGACTGCATAAAAAGAAGTGAGTGGAGAACTGGCTTTCCTCACACACTCCTGGCAGCGTCTGCAACTTTGATTTTTTTTTCCTCCGAACTGTGAGCTAACATTAACCCTTTCTGTAGGTGGTTTTTGTCAGGGATTTTATTACCACACTGGGACAAGTAAGGAATCCGGGATTCAGGAGCATATCCTCAGACAAGCTCAGCACTTGGCCTGTCTAGCAGCTATTGTTGTTTTTATCTCCATAAGGAAATGCAAACAGGTGGTGTGACTCAGAGTCCAACTTGGCTTCTTCAATAGCCTCCGCTATAGTAAGTAGCTTCCCCACATGAATTCAGTGCAAAGTTTATATCTGTATTTATATCTTGAAAGCCCATCTGCGTCATTCTATTGCAAAAATTAGGTGGACAACTATAGAAATTCAAGCTGAATATGATAGGGAAATAATGCAAAATAATTTAAATCATCTTGATTAGATGGAGATCTTTCCGCAATGTCTTATGTGGTGTCTAGTAAGCCTTGGGAATATAATTCAGATGTTTTTCTATGTTTATAAACTTAAAGCAAACAAAACTATACATTATTTAAGTGAATGTGTAGTATATTATAAAATAAATTTGATAATTTAGCAACAAATACCAAAGTTCAGAGTAGCAGTTACCTCTACAGGAAAGAGATAGGACAAAAAAGTACAAAGAATGTATAGATATGAATTACCAGATATCTGTGTGCTTGCTTTAGTTTTGAGATAAGTGATGAGTTTTTGAGTATTCCTTATTTCTGTAATGACCAGAAAATAAGTTCAATGTTAAATAGCAGCAGAAAGTATGTACGATTTAAGCATATACATAAACAAAATACATTTAAAAGGATTATGCATACAGCAATGAAGTTGTATGCATAATACAACTTGGGTAATATTATTATTTAAGGGTATTATTATTATCTTGTGTACATTGTAAGTTTCTGGTTTATGTTACGCCTTGGTCAGTATGGCAGGCTACCCCTACAGAGAACTTCCTCCCGTATGCATCCTGACCACCTGGCCATATGTTTTTGAGGTTGGTGAATCCCCAGTCTAGAAGAATATGGATTTTATTAATTTATTTCTGGTGACTTAGACAGTATTATTATTAAAGTAGCAATTGATGTTCAACAAAAGATAGAATAATGGCTGTTTTGGTCTTTGTCATTATGTTCATTATTTCAAGAGTTCATTAACCCTTTGTTAATCAGGAAAGATGGCAATTATTTCAAGATATCATTAACGACTATAGTAAAATAGTTGTTTTAGCTTTTAATCAAATTGTATTATTATGGCTTGCTCATTTAATCTGAAAACTAAAAGATAATCTGAAAACTAAAAGATAATCTGAAAACTAAAAGATAAATCTTGCCTGCACTCCTAAACTGTCGTGGAACATAAAAAATAAATAATTTGCAGCTTAGCGTATCAAAACAACTATTTAAAAAATAGCTATGTCCACGAACTCAGCCAATCTGGTGAAAATCAGCTCACTGCATCCTCAAATCTCATTACTACTCTTTTCATTCTGTTTGCCAGAGCTTTCTCGTTAAACTTTATCTGTCTACAGTAAGTTCAATTGTCATATAAACACCTGTGAGGACGTGGAGCAAGTCTATAGTCATGCAACCATTGCTTAGGCTACATTAAGTATGGATGTTTCTCATTTAAATATCACATAGTGATTACCTAATGAAAGATATGTGTGTATTCACATTAATAATGTTACATGATTGTGAGCACTCGTAATTGAGATTTCCCCTTCTAATAGCATTGAGTAGACGTCAACACCAATTTTTTCTTGCAGGACTCAGTGTCAACTCCCTTTTGTACATTTGCACTTTATATTACAATTTTGTTCCACTCCTTAAAGCTCCCGCTTCCCTTTGTTAATCAGGAAAGATGGCAATTGCTGGAAAATTTATCAAGGTTGATGCCCTCAGGCACACTGGAATGACTTAGTTTTCTGTAATCATCATTCATTAATACCTTGATTCAAAATATCATCAGATTATCAACATTTTAGTAAGTACCTTGAAAATTAGGCCAGACAGGGCAGCACAGCACATAAAGGACTTGCCATTGGCAAATAATTGTGGGTTTTGTTTTCTTTCCAATTCTGAATTTTCTTCTTTATACTTGCTCCTGTGACAGGTTCTTTGCAAGCTAGTCATACTTTCCATGTGTGCTGAGCTTTATATGTGGAACGTTTCAAAGTTTTCTGCTATACCAGCTAACAAATTTTGAAAGAACTTTTAAACCTCTCATAATGCAAAGAAAAATGAATGAGTTTTAGGCATTCAACCTAATCATGTTAAGAAGTGGTTTTAAAAGCCTTTTGATAAACAATTGGTGTGTTCTTTCCTGGAGAAGACTATGTCCCCCACTTTTAGCTCCCATAATTCCCTTTCTAGAGTTGCGGCCTGATTAGATTTCCCTCTTTCAGGTTACGGTGTCTATTAGTGTTGTCCTTGTTTATCCTATGCATTAACTATATTTCAGTCTTAGAAATGCTCACATACAAGTAACATGCATACAGATCAGGTTGTATTTGTCTGTTTTTACACACACACACACCACACACACACACGTGTATGTATATACAATGCAATTAAGAAAAAAGAGACCATGAATTTGAAGAGAGCAAAGAGAGGGTACATAATAGCCTTGGAAGGTGATAAATTTTATTATAATCTCAAAAAACATTAAAAGTTTTAGAAAAACTTTTGAATGTGAGATAATTAAAACAATTTTAAATTTATCCTTTCGTTGAAAGAAAATAAAAGAATAACACTGTATTCACTCCTCTGGATAGTCAATTCTGAAAGTGAATTAGTCAGCCTCTCAGTGTAACCAGTTGTCTGATGGGTAAGAAATCATAGGCATAAAATCTAGCTTTTCTGGAAAATGACACCAGACCTTTAATGCTGGCCAAAATGCAGGAAGCACCGAGGTACAATCTGGTGTGCTCTCTCTTCTGGGTAATGCCAGTTTTAGAGGCAAAAGAATAAAAAGAACATTTGGGGTACCATCACCAGTATTGAGGTTTATAAATTATAAAGTAAAAGACATTTGGAAAGGCCAGCAGCTGAGCCGTTTACTAGAAGAGAAAGAAGCAATTGCCTTATTCCCCCAGGAGCAATATTTCATTGTGTAGCTGTGCCAAGGAGTGAAAGAAGCCTTGGGCTTTTGTTTTGTTTTGTTTTGTTTTGTTTTAGGCTCCATAGTACCACGCTCCATTTCTAACCTCTGGAAATAAAAACGCTCTCCTCCAGGGCCCATAGTTCTTTCCTTATGCTGCTCAAAGACGGCTCGCCAGGCAGGCCTGTCTGAGAAGCACACACTTAACCAGATTCACAGGGAGAGTTTGTAATTGTGTAATTGATAAGCCAATTAAAATTTCTTCTCCATTAAGTCATTTGATTCTTGTGATGATTGAAAACTGACAGTGTCAATCAAATTTGCTTTTAGGCAGGCATTTGTGGCATTTCAATTATGCTCTGAAATTAATTTTAAGTAAATGCAGTCTAGGAATTATGGAATAGAGTAGATTTGAATCAGATTATCAGAGTAGCATGATTCACGTTTGTGTTCTTCATGTTGTCTTACAATATTTTAACCTTTTAAAATCCTCTGTTTACTCACTGTCTATTATTGATGGGGTCCTGTTAATAACCTCACATCTAGAAAGCTTTTCACTACACATTTCATTCGCATTTCATGAGGCCTCGGCATGCTGGTTCTTATTTAGTAATAAAATCATACACCAAGACTTTAATGTCTGTGAGGGAAGAAATGATTATAGGAGCTTAAGTGGAAAGGAAGCAAATGATACAGAAGGCAAGGAAAGAATGGCAATGTCACATCAGTTCATAGGCACTGGGAATGTTTTTACTGCAAAACGAGAAATACGGCAGAATCACTCAGTGAACAATTCTAAGAATGGGAGCGCTCTGTATGTGAACTCTCATTTATGACACACCAAAGTGTATTTATAAATATAATGTATTTATATTATCATTGGTTTTCAGTATAAATATCCTTCACGATATTGGATATTTTAATATGATATTCCCTGCTACTCTACTGTAACAGTCTTTCAGAAAAATATGTCCAACATACATATATATATGCTTTTGAAATACCATAAATAAATTACTAGAACCTTAAATCAAAATTAATTCAACATTTCATCACCCTCTAAGCTTAATTTTCCTCTCAAAAAATTATTCCCATTTTTGTCTTCTGTTTTGCTTGTGCATATTTTCATTCCTATAATTATTCTCCTTTTTCTTTATAGTAGTCATTCTCTCAATGTTTTCTATGTATTTAATATCCATTTTAAAATTTCTAAGATTTTCTTAACGTTTTAATTACCGAACCAAAGCAAGTATCATGACAAGATACAAAACAACAAAATGTGGTCTTATAAGCTTATTTCATAATAGGACCTATACTGAGCATTTGGTACAAGTTAATTCTTGGATCAGCCTTTGGGAATAGACCTCGAAGACACTATTTCACAGAAGACATACCTGTTCTTTGGCTCTTAGAATCTTTATATCACCTCTTCTGGGATGTTCCCTGTTCCTTAGGTATAGGTGTAGGTTGTACATGTGTTATTTGGGTTGGATGTCCTACAGCTGGAGGTCCTCAGCGAATTCTCTGCAACTGTAAGTCTTTTTGTTTATATAACTTCCATTCAAGGCACAGCAGGCTCAAAGGTAAACCAGTAGAAAGATAAACACCAGGTAGCACTCAAAGCAGGTTATAATAAGAGTTGTCACTAAATTCCATGGGAGAGCTAATTTTCACTTTTAAAAATTTCCCTTAATTCACCATTTTCTATTTTTCAGTTTGTCTATGTAGACGTCAATTTCCTTTTTTCTTATTTCATCATATTTATTATGAATCACAAATAATTTGCTAAATATGAAATGATTCAGGACTTGAAAACAGAGACAGAGACAATAAAGAAAACACCAACTGAGGGAATATAGAATCGATAATTATGAGAAAATGATCAGGAACCACAAATGCAAACATAAAAGGCAGAATACAAGACATGGAACAGATAATCTCAAGCACTGAAGATACAATAAAGGAAATAGACTCATCAATCAAAGAAAACCTTAAATCTAACAAAATCTTAACACAAAAATATCCAGGAAATATGGAATATCATGGAAAGACCAAACCGTAGAATGATAGGGATAAAAGAAGAAGTCTAACTCAAAAGCACAAAAAATATATTCAACAAAATCATAGAAGAAAAATTTACCCACCTAAAGAAAAGTATTCATGTGAAGGTACAAAATGTTTACAGAACACCAAATAGACTGGACCAAAAAAAGTTCCCTTGCCACATAATAATCAAAACACTAAACATACAAAATAAAGAAAGATTATTAAGAGCTGCAAAGGTAAAGGGCCAAGTAACATATAAAGGCAGACCTATAATAATTACACCTGACTTCTCAGTGGAAACAATGAAATCCAGAAGGACCTGTCAAGCGTTATGCAGACATTAAGAGACAATAGATGCCAGTCCAGATGACTACACATTTACGTTCTTATTGAGTCATTTTTTATTGTCAGAGTAATTCTATCAAAAAAGCATATATATATATATATATATATATATATATATATTAAATCCAGCTACTATTTCATGCCGAAGCATTTGGATCAATTAATTATGCTATCATGAGGATGAAAGGATGTTTCTTCAAGAAATCTGTTAATAAAGTTTACTATGATCATGAATCAGAGGGAAATACCTTGTATTGTCTCAATGTATGCTAAAAGAACATTTTCAAGTTAACCTTGGAGGCAGGGGAGATGATTCAGTGATTAAGAGAATAAACTGTTCTTATATAAGACGTAACCTTAGATCCCAGAATCCATGTCTGGTGACTCACAATTTCGTGTAGCCTCAGTTTCAGGAGGCCTGACTCATCTTGGAGCCTCTTCTGGTATCTGTACTCATGTGTACATATCCACACATGCATATACACAATGAAAATAAATCTTCAAAAATGATGTTTATTCCAAATAAATAACTTATAGAATTACCTAGCACAAAATATATTACAAAAGAAAACATTTTCTATCAGATATTGCTTCATATTCTTTATAACCTCACCATAAATAATTGATTCACATTTAAATTATGAAGATAATTTTCAACTATGCAATGAAAACACCAAATTCTGAGAGCAAAGAAGTGTTTCTGCAATCTATTTTTTAACTAGTTTCCTTATTCTTTGACTCAATGCACTTTTAGCCTTAATGGAATGTTGAAATAGGAGCGGCGGGGCTGCGTCCCCAACACCCCGGCCGCTTGGCTAGCTTATGCCCGAAATAATAACACACAAACTGTATTCATTGAAGAACTGCTTGGCCCATGAACTCTAGCCCTTACAGGCTAATTCTCGCACCTGGACTAGCCCATTTCTAATAGTGCGTGTAAGCACCCCAAGGTGCGATTACCGGGAAGATTCTAACCTACGTCCATCCTGGGGAGCTTCATGCGTCTGCCTCAGAGCGCAGAGCTATCGTGTCTATCCGGCAGAGCTGAGCATGGCGTCTCTCCGGGAGCAGAGCAGAGTCTGACCTCACTTCCTCTTCCGCCCAGAATTCTATTCTGTTTACTCCTCCCATCTATGTTCCAAGCCATGAGGCCAAGCAGCTGGTTTATTATAACTTAACCAATGAAATCAACAGATTGATATATGACACTCCCACATCAATGGAATTGCCTTTGAAAGTCAAAAAGCTTTCCCAAAATTCCATCTTGAAACCATAAGAAACCGTGTTCCTTGGATCAATGTCTATTATTTCACATATCATATACATATATTAGAAACCACAGAATAGAGGCATGTTTCCCTGTCTGCAGCCAAACAGTTGTTGCAAATCTAGAGTTATTAGTAGTTAATGCCACGGGTGCATCTATCTTTAGAATGTGAGCCAAACACACATTTCTTCTAGAAGTATCACTTGTCAGGATGAAATTAAAAGCACCTGAATTAATCTGGATCATTCTATCCAGCTTGTTCACCTTATTCATTTTCTATAGAATGCAGAATATTATTAATATTGGCTAAGAATTATTGCTGAACCATTTACTTAGTTGAATGTATTTCAAAGATAACTGTTTTAAATGATTTCATTACTTTTTAGGAAACTGAGAATTTCAGAGAGAGTTCAGTAGTCAAGGATTGGGAAATTGAGAAAAGAGTTTAAAATATGATGTTTCTGCACCATTCTTTCTGTATTATATCCATTTCGTAATGTATTAATAGATACGACATTTGTGAATGACAGATAAACATGCAACTGAATAGTCCTATCAGTGCTAAAGATACCAAGCAAATCTGTTCTGTATTTCCCTGAGTTTGGATTTTCAGGCTTCCTATAGCATAAACATTAAATACATGTGAAATGAAAACCCAAGTCATATAAAAATTACTTAAATAACTCTGAGTTTTCTTGTTTAAACCATGCGGTGACCCTGAAAACACACAGGTCATTTACCAAGATGTGGGAACAGAACTGATTTGAGAGGCCTGTTGCTGTGGTCTATAAGACCAAGTTCCCTTTCACTGCTCCAGTGTTGTAACCAAGCACAAGTACTAGCAAAGTACTAGGACAGGTCCCTAGCATCATTCCACAGCCCTGCCCTTCAGAAGGCACTAACATGGCTTCCCAACAACTTAGCAGCAGTAGTAGTTCCTTTCAATTCAACTGTTTTTACTTGACCTTGATCAAGGGGCTAAGAAATACCTATATAATTGTCACCTTTCACGATAGCCACAAATAGCATAAAATATCTTGGGGTAACTCTAACCAAAGATGTGAAGGATCTATTTGACAAGAACTTTAAATCCTTGAAGAAAGAAATTGAGGAGGATACCAGAAAATGGAAGTATCTCCCTTGCTCTTGGATTGGGAGGATCAACAGAGTAAAAATGGCAATTCTACCAAGGGCAATTTATAGATTCAATGCAATCCCCATTAAAATCCCATCGAAATTCTTCACAGATCTTGAGAGGACATTAATCAACTTTATATGGAAAAACAAAAAACCCAGGATAGCCTAAACAATCTTATACAATAAAGGAACTTCTGGAGGCATTACCATCCCTGACTTCAAACTCTATTACAGAGCTTCAGTATTGAAAACAGCTTGGTATTGGCATAAAAGCAGAGAAGTCGATCAATGGAATAGAGTAGAAGACCCAGATTTTATGTCTGAATTCTTTTAGATATGAGTAGGACTTTACAAATTAAGAAGGCAAGATAACTTTGAAAACATCCTTCAAATACACTGACTATATTCTCATCAAATCTGATAAAGCACTTCATTTTTTATACAAAGATAAACCCATAAATAAGAAATTTAATGCTTAAAATTATCAATACATTCTTCTTTACTATTTTTATTTGTTTGAATTTAAAGAGCTTTGGCTTGTTTGATTTTGTTTTCAGATAAATACTTATTTTATATTCTAGATTAGCCCAAGACTGATAATCCATCCTCGTATCTCCTCTGGAGATTACAAACGTGAGCTGTCTTGACTGCCTAAAATGTCACAAATTTACAATTTTTTTTGAGAAACTTTAACATTCACAAGTACAATGCAATATGATTATATCTACACCACACTACGGTTCTCTAAATTCCCTTCAAAATGACCCCCAACATACACTGAATTCTCTCTCTCTCTCTCTCTCTCTCTCTCTCTCTCTCTCTCTCTCTCTCTCTCTCATAATATACTAAATCCATAACTTCATGTTAAGACCTTATTGCTGAATATGTTACACACTTTTGCTACAGGACATAGGGAAATCAATCTGATTTTTACATGAAAATTTCATCTCTACTAGTTAGATTTCATAGCACCATAGGTAACATGTAGGCTGCCATGGGAGATGAGATATCAGTGGTCTTACCTAGTGTTGCACTCTACATTCCCAGGAGAAATGTGCCTATTGCTTCAATGGTGACAAGGCTGTTACAGGAAAACTCACCCTCTCCACTTTATGATTAATCTGTAAAATAAAATGTAGAAAACATATCAGTAGCCACATCCTCAAAAGAGATTGCCCTCACTTTCCCAGTAACTATCCACTGGCAATACTTATCCCAATAAGGGACAGGGAGCGGAATATCCCAGCCCCAATGTTTGCTCAAATAAGGTTGGCTTTATCTTAAAGAGGTCTTGTGCAGGTAACCACAGTACTCTGAGCTCATAACTGTGATAGCCTTGTCTTGTACAGAAGACAGTATTGCATAGCATGCCTCCTCATTCTGAAGCTCCTACATTCTTCCTGCTTCTTCTTCCACGGTGTTCACAGAGTCTCGGCTTTAGCTGCTGTAGCTGCTCTGAGCCCCAGCTTCTAGCAGCTCTGGGCTCAAAAGAGAGCCAGAGTTGGCAGATGAACCACTCTGCTTTTCAGTCTATGAATGTAAAGCTTAGTTCTCTGGGGCCAGTGAAGGGGGCTAAGCATAACTCTCTGATGGCACCAAAAAAATGAAACATATGCATACAAACACACACACAAACACACACACACACACACACCTATCATCTTCTTTTTCTGTTCTCCATTTCTTTTGTTACCTCTGTCCAGATGTAGCCTTTTTCTGTCTCTCTAGATGTCCTCCTTCAACTTTTTTGCATACAGCTTTTATATTCCAGCAAAAATTTTAAAGCAGTACAGAAGCTATAATGTATTGCATTCCATTTTCAAGTGAATGATTCCAATGAATAAAAGTAAAAAGCAACATGTTTACAACATGTTCTCCATATCCCTTACATGATTAAACATTTTGCATATTACCAGGTGAAAAACAAGTTATACCAAGAATCTACATGTATTCATAACTAAGCAACTGGGTAGAGATTAAGAGAGTGTAAGCAAGTAAGATATTTTTCTCTGCCAGTTCTTTTGCTGGCAGGTGTCATTTTCAGTTGAATAAAGGATTGATCACTTTATTATTTATCTCAAAAGGTAATATTATAAAAAATATAAAGGGATCACAAATCTAAACTTTTATATATGACAGTCAGTCATCTCTAATTTAAATCCTCAAGGTGCATACCCTTTAGTGAACAATTTTTTTATATCAGGAAACTGAGGGAAGAAATAGGTACAAGGAATTAATGATACCCTTGATCACCTATCCATCTAAGAAAGAAGGTACTTCAGTAATCAATAGCCAGATGGTCATTGTTTTTGTTCCTTCACCTCAATAAGATTCTTGCTCAGCTATTAGAAGTATACTTTTAAATTTTTTTCAAGATTTTCTATCTCAAAGACATTAGAAAAAAACCTATTAACCTAAATTTAGGTCATTATCTAAACTTTTGTTTTAGCTATGATGCACACTGAAACCTGTGTACACATCTCTCAACATTAAGATTCAAATAAATTGTGTTAGCTGGGCTTCTGAAATTTGATTTTTTCGTTATAATTAATCTAATTCACATTCTATATGGCTCCTCAAGAGAAACTATTTGTCTGACATTTCCTTGTTTTATTTTCTATCCTCTGCAGTCCCTGATTTATCAGGGTTGGGGGCTACACCATATTTTGCTTTTTATCTATCTTAGTTTTTCCTACTATGCTAACTTTTATCACATAATCCCTTACTATATTTTTAAAAACCCTCAAATATTAAAATTCCTTTTAAACTAACACTATTATTGCATGAAACTATTTCCTCACTTTCACAGTACAACCTAGAGAGAAAATCATCTTCATAATAATCCACAGGTAAAATTCCAAGTAGAACAAGATATTTCCATGAGACAGTCACATCACACCTATGGCAGTGGGGATCTACCTGTGCCCATTCACACTATGCCACACTCCAGAGAAAACATGGCAGCAGCAAACATATAGCAAGAGACATTCTGAAGCCAAAGCCTTTTGGGCCTTGCCTATTGGGGATTCATCAATTAGTGCCTTGCATGCTGTGGACTGATCCTCTGAAGTTAATTGCCATCTCCTGCTCCTCTGACATGGCTACCCACACTTGGGACTTGGCAAAACTGAGGTGGGATGTTGATGAACATTCTTCATTTAGTTCTGAGAACTCAGTCTCAGATTCTCAGCTCTTTGAACTGAAAGAATCTGCCATTGACTACAATACACTGAGGGGGGGGGGGAAGGTGTTTACTTGATCAAGGTTGAATAAGTCTGTATCTATGAGTTTATTTAGAAGGTAGTTTGACAACTTGGCCAACTATCAAAGTAACAGTAGTAATTCAACTCCAGGAAGTATATGTCAGTTCTTAGAATGCAACTTATTCTGTGGTGAAGGCCTCAAATCAAATCAGAGATGAGTGGTCACCCTGTCACTATAATGTCAGTATGTCTACTCCTATGACAAGGCACTGGCACTTAGAAAAATTTCCCTTCACTACGGGTATTGAGTACAAATAGCTTCTTGATTAATGGTGAAATTTCATGTCCACTTGCCTTCTCAGTATTGGGGTTTTGCTATTTTGAACCTGTAGAGATCTTGTGCATACTCTCACAGTCTCTGTGAGTGCATACTTTTATCTGGCCTGTTGTGTCTAGATGGTACTCTTTCCTTGATGTTGCCCACTATCTTTGTCTCTATTTTTCTGCTTCCACTTCCTCATACATTCCTGGGGGGGGGGGGATAAAGACATCTTAGTTAGTACTGTGTGCTCCATAGCCCCTTACTTTCTTTCTGTACATTGTCCAAATTTCATCATGTGTTAATTACTGTCTACTGCGGGTCATTTCTCCTGTGTTGAGTAATACTCTAATTTCTGAGTGTAGCGGTATTACATCAGGAGTCATTTTATTGCTATGTGCCTTTAGAAAAACAATAATAGTAGGATTTTTCTTAAGGCCCATGACCTATCTCGCCTCGTTTTTTCACTCTATGAATGTATTATGGATTTCACCTTCTATAGTGTGCTTAAATCCATTTTAAAATAATTGGTTGATTACTACCTTAATATTTATTCCCTATTACATCAGTATATCCAATAGGCAAGTTTCTGTTGTAGGTTTGTAGTTGTGTGATATTGATAATTACTTTTCTCCTCTGCTGGCGTGCAAAGTAGCTTCCAGTGTCATGAGTATTTGTCATTAGGAGTGAAGCTTATATGTGGGCACCAACCCATCAATGTCTGATCACATAAGTAAATTATATCTTAAGTGAAGGGCCTTATCAGATTATGGAATGCAACTAATATCCTTGGAAAAAGCCTATGGTGTAGACATTGTGTTTGATGAGGAGCTGAGAGTTCTTATATCTCAATGATCTCCCTAGTCACAGTAAGTGTCTAAGTTTATCAGACATAGTTTCTCTCCACCTGATACAACCTTAGGTTCAATCAAACAGCTGTTAGTGATTAAGATATCAAATACATACATGTGTGTCAAATCTGTAATTAGTGTAATTTACTTACGAAACCATGTCTAATCATCTAGTCTTGGCAATGGTGGCACATGACTTTAATCCTATCACTTGGAAGGAAGGCATATCCCTGATTTCAAGGCCAACCAGGTCTACAGAGTGAGTTCCAGGACAGGCAGGACTATACAGAGAAACCCTTTCTTCAAAAGGGAGAAAGAAGAAAGAGAAAGGGGGGGTAGAGAGAGAGAGAAATTGAAAATAAAGAAAGAAAAGATAAGAACCATGTTTATTTAAACACCAAGAAAAGACATGGGAAAAAGAACATACTAACAAGTCTCAGACAGTCTACCATAGAAATAGTTACATAAATAAAGATTGTACAGGATATTCTATATACTAAATTCTAATATTGGAATTGCCCTTTGGGGATGCTGGCTTCTGGCTGCTGGCATGGTGGCTAGGTCATTGATTTTTCAGCAAAAGTATGCCTTTTGCTATGAATGTAACTAAAACCAGTGACCTAAAAGCAAATGCTTCAAAAGCATACCTCACTGCTGAATTCTGAAACAGTCTACACTTGCAAGGTTTATATTAACTGAAACTCTGTTTCTGGTTGTATTGTTTTTCTAAAATACATTTTTAATAATGACAAATGTGCTATCAATCAACGTCTTTGCAATTGATAAATCTCCTCAGTTATGTTCAAACACCTGCAGTATTTGGTTTTCAATTGAACTCTGGGCCAAGCACAGCACTGCTGGCAATCATCTCGATATTCATGTCACCTATGAAGATTTGAAACATATATCAGATATTGGACTGTTACCAGAAAGTTATCCTGACTTTGTCTTTCCTGGTGTGTTATATTGAATCTTCCTAAAACTTAGGTCAATAGCATGCAGACTAGAATTAAAATTAAACAAACAAATAACCTACAGTAGTTCAATCTTAATAATTCTTAATAATGTAAAAGAAGCCAAAGCAAAAAGGCATCAATATATTGTATGCATATTTGACGCAACATTGTTGTAAATAAAGGCTGTTTTCCCTTCACTCATGCAACTAAGAGAATGTTTTATTCTGCAATCAAATTAATAGGCTCTTTAGAATATGTAGCCAATTTTACGGACAGTAACAGTGCACTTACTTTTCTTCTGCAAAGTCTGGATGCCATGTTGAAATGATGAAAGAGTCATTCATTTTTACGTCACACAAACATGAGGGGTAATTGAATCTCACTTTATAGTAGTGCGTTTTTGTGTCTTTATCTTTTAAAAGCAAGTCTTTAAACTTTAAAAACTAATATGCCATTAGAGTAATACATATTTTATTTGTTATGATATGAAAAAGGAAGGTTTCTAGCTTCTACAAAAGGCAATATTGGAGAATGTCTTTAATCCTAGCACTTGGGCAGCAGGGCCAGGTGGAATCTGTGAGTTTTACACTAGTCTGCAACCTGCTCTGCAGAGTGAGTTCCAGTGTCAGAGAAAAAAAAAAAGGATTGGTAACTTCAATTCTAGGACCTTACTTTGTTACTTTGAGAAAATACCTACTTAGAGATTGTGTAAGCAAGAGAGGCAAAATGTGCATCGAGCATCAGCAGGTAAACTGAAAACAAATTTTAGAACTTCGGTAAAGCTGAAGTTACTGTAGCTAAGGATTCTGATGACTAATATGTACAAGTAAAACAAAGGTCACACAAGAATTAGGAATGAGTTTCAGGATGGATTAAGTCAAAGTTATCCATGTCCAAGATAATAAATTGAAGTCCATATTGCTCCACTGAAGGATCAAAAGTATCCAGTTCACATATTTAAGATGACATTGTGATTAATTGGATTGTGTGTTTATGTTAGACCCCATTACATATTTGCACATTGGCCAGTATTATGAGTCATAGCAATTCTCATATAAAACATTATAAAATATTCCGTTTTGAACAGGTTGAATTCAGTTAAAGCTTAGGGCTCTCACAGTGCTAACACCATTATAAATCTATATACTTTTGTAGAAACCAAGATCATGTCTTTATACGGTTCAAAGAAGCCAAATTGTAATGCGGCCCATCTGGATTTCTTGAAAATCAACAATTGTAAACTCACAGGCATTTATTGATGGAAAATAGGGTACAGGGTGTTGGTTCAAATTCAGTTGAAATCCATAAAGAATCCCTAACCCAATATTTACAGTACCCAAAGCCAATGGCATACAGAGTATTTCATCTGGTCTCACAAACTTCTGCTAATGGACTTTCAAAGGACACATCACAGAAACAGTCTTCAAAATTAATTTATAATTTTTTCTCTCAAGTGCATTATGTTAGTGGCGTTTAATATAAGACCTTATCTTAGCATTCTGAATACTGTTAAATGAAGCAATTGTATTTGAAAGTTTGTATAATATATTACAATAATATTATCCCATAAGAAAAAAGATAGATAACACTTTAGACAAGCCTAAGCAAACTCTATAAAAAACTTCTTATTTTTAAAAACAGTTTATATTTCTTTTTCATCTCATTCTTTCTTTCTTTTATTATTTTTCTTCTTTGAGGCAAGGTTTCTCTATGTAGCCTGTAGCCTCTGCTGTCCTGGAACTTGCTCTGTAAACAAGACTGAACTTGAACTCAGAGATCCCCCTGTTTCTGCCTCCAGGGTTCTGGTGTAAAAGGCTTGTACCTCCACCACCTGGCTAATAGTTGACATTTCTGTAATCTAACTGCAAGATTATGTAGATTTCATTTTACTACAGAAAAAATAACTGTGCAAACACACAAATTAAATACTTAAATATTATGGTTATTGTCATAAATCACTTTCTGTGTGTAAATGTTCATCTCCAGAGAATAGAGAAAAGAAACTACTTATCACTGTAGTCTTCACATTATTTAAGCAATATCATTAAGGAAATAAACATCTATGATTATATACCTGTCATTTATTTAATATCCCCTTATCTGATATCCAAAAGCTATGTATGTACTTTCAAAGTAACCATTTTTTTATTAACTCTTGCTGAAAATGAAGACAATATCACATATTTTTGCAGTACCTCTGAAGTGGCCAAGCAGAGACAACGTTCTCTTTGTTTATGTCATTCTTCTCTCTTTGCATACTCCTATTCAAGAATAACCTTCTACCACCATTGATAATGAAACAGTGGAATCAGTGAGGGCATAGGATTGTTTCTACATTTTTTTCTTTTGAGCACTATTTAGGACAGTGTAGGTTAGTCCAGATACTCATAAAACTATTTTTTTACAACTTTGAACATGATTTAAAACATTTGAAATTTATGTCACATTTTCAAAGAATTTCTTTACACTTTCTACTCATTTTTAGTCACTGTTAAAATAAGTATAACATAGCACTTTAGTTACTGCAGAACACTGAGCATAGTAACACAAGAAACTAAAATAAAATTTTATTTTGATTTTCCCACTAATGTTATTTCTTATTTCAGAATTTAAATGGGGTACCTTGCTCTTTTGAGTATGCAGGTCTCAGTCTTCTTAGACCCATAATTTGCATTAAAAACCAGCAAATCTACTTCTATGCCCATGTGCACTGTATGTAGAATTATGTGATAAAAATACTTTGTTATTCTATTATTTTTGACTTATAAATTTTCTTCTTAAAATGTCTGTCATATATGATGGCAGTTGGTAGCTAAAATACTGATATAGAGCTAAATATAACAAGTAAATTTCACTTATTATTATAAATTTCAAATAGGGTGAACATTCCACAGATAATGGTCACCCAGGCTTGTTTGATGCTATACACTTGTGATCCCTTTATTCAATAGGCAGTGGCAGAAAGAAAGTTTGAGGCCAATATAGGCTACTTCATTAGACCCTGTCTCAAAAGCACAGTTAAATCATCAAATAACTATAGACACATTGGAGAAACAAGAATTAATAAACATATACACTCTGTAATTATATTGCAACACAGACAGAACAGAGTACTAGTTAGAACAATACCTTGGGTTCAGAAAAACTTTTTTTTAATGTACTTGGTCACCCATCATCTATATGTTATTTAGTACTTTCAAAATTAACTTGTCTTAGTTAAGGATAAATGGTATAGTTTGTTTTACAAACTTGTTTGGATATCAAAAGTTACCATCGATGTATCTTTTAAAGCTAAATTTGGTTTTCATAAACCAAAGAAGCCTAAACAATATAAAAAAGAATCATCAGTGAAAATATAAAGTGTCTAATGAACTATGCTGTGAGGCTAATAGTCATTGTCATATTAATCAGAGCAATTGACTATCCTCAAGAGATTTTCCAGAAATAACCGATTGATCTTCCCTCATAGGTTGAGTTGGGGACCAGTATTAGTCCTTCATCTGCTAGTAACGGCACTTTCCCTTACATTTCTTATGAGATAGATTCCCTTCTGCCCTAAGAGCTTGGATGTCTGGAAACGATAGCACATGTACAGTCTGGAAGTCGGCTGCGGGGACACACTGTCTATGAGGCTAGAAATGATATCATCTATGCTGGCATGCCAAGTTTTAGTGATGAGGTTCTTTGGGGAATCATGAATACTGATAAAGGAAAACTCACACCTATAGTTCTTTAAGTAACCTCTTCACTCATAATCTGTAAATAAGAGAGATAAATTCACTTCTTTATGAAGCTAAATTTGGGTGAAATTGTGCCTTTGATCTTAAAATGGTAACTTCTCTAGTGTTAAAAGATACTAGCTTCTGACTTGTCAAAAAAAAAATCAAGTAACAGATTAAAACCAAACCAAAGAGCAATCAGTGTATAATTTTTTTTTTTTTTTTTTTTTTTTTTTTTTTTTTTTTTTTTTTTTTT
>NW_026067916.1:5175007-5217514 GCF_014885135.2 Alexandromys fortis | reverse complement strand
TTAGGTTCACCAGGTATACACTCCGTGACCTTTATTTATGGCTAGAAACCAATTATGAGTGAATACATCCCATGTTCATCTTTTTGGGTCTGGGTTACCTCGCTCAGGATAGTGTTTTCTATTTCCATCCATTTGCATGCAAAATTCGAGAAGTCATTGTTTTTTACCGCAGCATAATACTCTAATGTGTATATATTCCACACTTTCTTCATCCATTCTTCCATTGAAGGGCATCTAGGTTGTTTCCAGGTTCTGGCTATTACAAATAATGCTGCTATGAACATAGTTGAACAAATGCTTTTGTCATATGATAGGGCATCTCTTGGGTATATTCCCAAGAGTGGTATTGCTGGGTCCAGGGGTAGGTTGATCCCGAATTTCCTGAGAAACCGAAACACTGATTTCCAAAGTGGTTGCACAAGATTGCATTCCCACCAGCAATGGATGAGGGTACCCCTTCCTCCACAGCCTCTCCAGCAAAGGCTATCATCGGTGCTTTTGATTTTAGCCATTCTGAAAACTCAGCCAAAAGATTGTCTAAAGTCTTGCCGTTATTTCTTCAGTGTATAGACAAAAATTATATTCCACTTTATACTTCAGCCATAGATCTTCATTTTAATGATATCCATATTGTGTTTGTTCTAATGTCAGATATTCAAATAACTGAACAATGAAAACTCTAGTGTGGTTTTATAGTCTCCTACAACAATACAGGCTGCAAAATAAGAGGCTGTTTCCCATGTCCGACCATTGGTTTTCCTGTCCAGAAACATTCTTTAGCAATTTATCCATTGTATAAATGTAGTATGCACTATTTTCTATAAACAAACTGTAAGTAGAAAGTTTTTACAGACTAAATCACTTCTTTAGAAGATACAAAATAATTTTCAGTATGTGTCATTTCATAAAATAGTAATTTAGATAGATCTATTTCTTATAGCTATTTCTATTTTTATAGAAAGCAAAGTATTATACTTAGGATTTTCTGTTCATATTTTAATCAGATTTAAATAGAAATTTAATAAATGTCATTTATAAGAAGGATACAATTACTCTGAAACTAAAAAAAATACAAATTTTATTTATCCAGCATTGTATATTGTGAATATTTCAATGTGTAAAACCTCATGTATTTACATTTGCTTTATAAAATAAATCAGAGAAAGAACAATGACATGTAGGATAAAAAAACCGAGTACAGATATATCAGGTCTTCTTAGTTCTCTTACCTAAGTATTTCCTTAGAATATGGTAGTAAAACACCACTTCCTCTTTAATAACATTTAATGCTTAGGTCATAAAAAACAAATAATTTAGCTATACAGACTTTTTAAAAATGAAATCATGTCTGAATAGTCAATATTAAAATAGAATAAGGAATTGGTTAATCTGTAACAAAAATTTAATTTACTTGTTAGTCTTTTCATTATATAATTCATTGTATGTCTCCTTCTAACATGTATAATAAACAGTCCAATGCTTAAAATATAGGGAACACTCACCCACTGCTGATGGAAGTGCAAATTTGTATATCTATCATGACAATAGTATGGCAGTTTCCCAGGAAGATGTGAATTGAGCTACCTCAAGATCCACTTTTTCCATTCGCTGGTATACACCAAAAGAATGCTTCACCTAAGCAAAGGACTTTTGCTTAGTCATATTTATTACTGCTTTCCTCCCAAGATCCTAAAATTGAAAATAACCTGTATGTCCCTCAACAGAAGAGTGGATAAACAAAATAATAGTATATTTACACATAGAGTATTACTCAGCTGTTAAAACAATGACATTGTAAATTTCTAGGTAAATGGAGGGAATTAGAAAAAAAAAAATCATGCTAACTGAGGTAACAAAGACCCAGAAACACAAACATTGTAATATTTACTTATATATGGCTATTAGCCAATAAGTAAATGATAACCAAACCACAATCTGTAGACTAAGAGAAGTTAAGTATACAGGAAAAGACTGAAGGGGAACATATGGCTCTCCCTGGGAGGGAAAATATAGCAGATTTTATGGGTGGACTAGGGACTTGGGGACTGGAATAGAAGGATAAGGTAGGGGGAGGGAAGGCATGTGGGAAAGACAGCAAGAATTGAGAGGTATTATGGGGTGGAGTATGGAAACCTAATAGAGTGGAAACTTCCTAAAAAATATAAAGGTGATCCTAATGAAGTCTCCAAATAATGGGGAAGATAGAGTCCCAACTGGCCATCTCGTTCACCAAATGAAGCTTCCAGTATCAGGAATGAATTACATCCAGTTAAGTTGGTCAAAGCTGTGCTATGGAAATCCCCAAACTCCCTTGGCTGTTACCAAAACAATAGGTAGCTCTTCACAAACAAACAAACAAAAAGCCCCATTGCTAAAAAGGAAGTGGAAGGAATATAAAGGCCAGAGGGTATGGAGAAAACCAGGCAAACAAAGCCCTCTAAATCAACTAAGAAAATCTCACTTTACCTCAGAGACTAGGGCTGCAGGCACAGGACCTGCATAAGTCTGTACCAGGTCATCTACATATATGTTATGTATTTCAGTTTAGTGTTTATTTGGAAGTGAGTGAACGAGTGGGGTTCTGATTTTTATGCTACTCTTTCATTCTTTTCCAGTATTGGTTTGCCTTGTCCAACTTCAATGCGATGGCTTTGTTTTATCTTATTGTATTTTATCCTGCTATGTTTGTTGTTATCTCTTAAATGCCTATTCTTTTCTAATTGAGACAGAAAGAGAGTACATCTGGATTGGAGGAAACGTGGGCAAGAATTGGGAGAAGTATAGGGAGGGAAATCTGTAATTAGAATATATTGCATTAGAAAAGGATCTATTTTTGATACAAGGAGAAAAATAGGAAAGGAAGAAACAGGGTATACAACAGTTTCATTTATAACCAAGCTCTACATAATTGTATAGCCAGTTTCTCTCTTGATAATCAAGGAATTCATTACAAGAGCAATGATATTTACTGAATGTGGTTATTGAATATAAATAACCAGTGCAAGTGAGAAAATAATAAATTAATACAACTATATCAATATTTTATTTCCCACAGTTATGTAAGTTAAGAAGAACAAATTTTTATAGGAAAATGAACAATAAGGGAAGATTTTTTTTCACAATCTTTTTTTATTTTATTTTTATTTATTTATTTATTAAAGATTTCTGTCTTCTCCCCGCCACTGCCTCCCATTTCCCTCCCCCTCCTTTTGATCAAGTCCCCCTCCCCCGATCAAGTCCCCCTCCTCATCAGCTCAAAGAGCAATCAGGGTTCCCTGTCCTATGGGAAGTCCAAGGACCACCCACCTTAATTCAGATCTAGTAAGGTGAGCATCCAAACTGCCTAGGCTCCCACAAAGCCAGTACGTGCAATAGGATCAAAAACCCATTGCCATTGTTCTTGAGTTCTCAGTAGTCCTCATTGTCTGCTATATTCAGCGAGTCCGGTTTTATTCCAGGCTTTTTCATACTCAGCAGTAAAAAACAAGGACTTCTTGAAGTTTGCAGGCAAATGGATGGAAATAGAAAACACTATCCTGAGTGAGGTAAGCCAGACCCAAAAAGAGGAACATGGGATGTACTCACTCATATTTGGTTTCTAGCCAGAAATAAAGTACATTGAGCTTATAATTTGTGATCCTAGAGAAGCTAAATAAGAAGGTGAACCCAAAGAAAAACATATAGGCATCCTCCTGAATATTAATCTTCAGCAGGCGATGAAAGGAGACTGAGACAGAGACCCACAATGGGGCACCGGACTGAAATCTCAAGGTCCAAATCAGGAGCAGAAGGAGAGAGAGCACGAGCAAGGACCGCGAGGGGTGCACCCACACACTGAGACAATGGGAATGTTCTATTGGGAACTCACCAAGGCCAGCTGGCCTGGGTATAAGGGAAGATTTTTA
The DNA here is from genome assembly GCF_014885135.2 of Alexandromys fortis. Lineage (NCBI taxonomy): Eukaryota > Metazoa > Chordata > Mammalia > Rodentia > Cricetidae > Alexandromys > Alexandromys fortis. The sequence continues at coordinate 5,213,609 of NW_026067916.1, read as the reverse complement.
TATTGGAAATTTGAAGTCAGTTGAGTAATATATTGTGATTTGAGAAATCAAAGGTAGAGGAGTATTTTCTATACTATGGAGATACAGTGACATGCAGCAATTTGCATTAGTTTGAGAATAACTTCACTGCTCTTAGAACCTTAGAGTTTGAATGAATCCCTAGTTTCCCATCATTCAATCTTAAGAATAAGAAAGTAGGTAACTAGCCAAAACAGTGATTGCTAATGATTTTACTCATATATGTATATGTGTCATGTATTTTATATCCTGCTACTCTTTTCAACAGTAATAACTTAAGTTTTAATAGTTCTCATTCAAAACAAAGTGAAAATAAGGAGAAAATTAAAGATTGCTCAAGAAAAGACTTGCAAAATATGGTGTTATAATGACTGTTAGGCTAAGAGCGGTCTATCGTGTTTCCTACCTTTCTGTTTCTGACAAGAGACTGTTCTTCTGAAAATTAATATTGTCTCTTTATAAATTTTTGACCTTAATAACCCAAAGACTTCCATAAAAAATATTTATCCATAACCTTACAGAGAACATGTTCCATGCTAATATTCAGGGATACCCTGTAGATTCATACTATGGATACCCAGGAATTACCAGAGCAATGTGCTCTACCAACATTATCCAAGGAACTAAAATGGCCTAAAAAGTTATGAGATAATCCTGTGACAGGAGACAGCATATAAATTCTGCATCGAACAAAATCTGATGAAATTTTAATGCAGAATTTTGTGCTGAGCTTCATGAGAAACAGGAATGTTTGAACATAATGTTAATGTTGGTTTCCATTTTTCTGCTTTCTTACTAATTTCTCCAGAAATTATTTTCAATAAACTATTTGTGTAGATGTAAAAAAAAAAAAGAATACAAGAGTCTGCTCCATTTTCAGTGGGATGATTCAAACCCTGTCTACATCAGAATTCCAGGCACAGGAGCACTGACATGTGTTGGTGGTTGTATTTGATGAGTTGCAGCCTTGCTTACAATATCACCTTCCAGGTCTGGTTCTTCTTTCCTGATGAAGAAAGATGTCTATTTATATAAAAGTTTTAATGTTTCAAGCTATTATATATACTATACAATTCACACTAACATTAGACACATTAGACAATCCAGAAAATAAACATTATTCAATAAAACATTACGAATTTAGTTAATCTTTCATTAAAGGGCAGATAAAGACTGATGCTTTCAAAACAACATGATATGGGCAAGAACTAAGTCACTCTTTAGGTACAGAAAGCAATTAATCCTGAAGAGGGGTAGGTAAAATTTCTGAGAACACATCTCTATGGTTTTCACATTTTAATGCAGAGTTGATGCTTGAGAAGTATAAAATTTTATCAAATGAATATAATTTGTAAGTTTTAAAATTGAGTTAACCATTTAAATAATAAACCAAATCTTGCCTTGCAAAATTTTATTTCCTCCTTCTTCCTATTTCTTTGCTCTATATAACCGATGCAATGCAATGCAGTATAATCCAGTATAAGGGAGTCCTTTCAATAATGTACCAGAAGACTGGTTCTACAGATAGAGACTAAACATTGCTTTTACTTTTACATAGCAAAACGTAGTTTATTAATCATTGTGCTAATCAGATAAAACTATCATCTCAAATTAGATTCAATATAAATCTCCACTTATCAGGGGTTCAAAATTAACCTGAACTAATGAATACTCCGTTGCAGATAGTTTAGATTTCCTAAAGTATTACAGAGTTCAGTAGTACTAAATTACGAGAGGATTGGTTCTTATAGCATGTTCTCTATTTCTCCCTAATACTCTGTTGTGCTTATTTCTCTATTTATCTATCCAGACTAAGAATCAACCTTCCTCAATACCCAGAAATACCACTAACATTGAATCCAATAAATACATATTTGGGTATATATGCATATACCCAAAAGATGCTCAATTGTACCACAAGGACATGTGCTCAGCTATGTTCATAGCAGCATCGTTTGTCACAGCCAGACCTAGAAACAACCTACATTCTCCTCAACCAAAGAATGGATACAGAAAATATGGTACATTTACACAATGGAGTACTACGCAGCAGAAAAAAATGACATCTTGAGATTTGTAGGCAAATGGATGGATCTAGAAAATATCATTTTGAGTGAGGTAACCCAGACCCAGAAAGACAATTATGATATGGACTCACTCATAAGTGGCTATTAGACATAAAGAACAAAAAACAGCCTACAATTCACAATCCCAGAGAACCCAGACAGCAATGAGGACCCTAAGAAAGACATACAGGGATCTAATCTACATGGAAGTAGAAAAAGACAAGATCTCCTGAGTAAATTTGGAGCATGGGGAACATGGGAGAGGATAGAAGGAAAGAGGAAAGGAAGGGAGGGGAGTGGAGAAACAATAAAGCTCAATAAAATCAATAAAAAATTAAAAAAAAGAAATCAAATCAAATACTGTATTTACAAATTGCCAATCATAAGGAAAAATCATGCCCTCTTTTATTTTAGAAAGATAATTCTAATTATTATAAATTTTCTTGAGCTATGAAGCAAGTTGATAATTTTATATCAATTTTGGCATCTTTCTATAGCTTAAAAATAATTTTGGACTTTCACAGCCCACCCAGAATTTTTATTTGTTTTCCAATGAAGAATCCAAGATATTGAAGGTCTCATAAATTCCCACAGTGGGGAGAAAAAAAAACCTATCTAATGAAAGAGGAAAGTGGACTTTTAGGACCAATTATTATTAAACGTTTAAAGTTGAATTAGCTATTACATAAAAGTCATAGCTACAGTCTAAGGAATGAAATAGAAAGCAGTTCAGAGTAAATGTAACCGCTTGATAGAATTTCTGAGAAGCAAAAGTCCATCATTTCCAGATTAGACTTTGTGAAATATGAGACTTTGAAACATTTTCTCAAATGAGTGTGACTAAGTCAGGCCAAGGAATGTGTAGAGGTGGGGAACTATTGTAGGTGTGTAGGGCAGACAAGTGTGCCAACTGCACAATTGCTTTTTACCTCACCATGGATGGACCTTTTAATTGTGACTTTCAAAGTTCAGGGAAATAATGAGGAAGGTTAACAGGCAGCTGAAACAGGACATGCAAAGGAAAATGTTTTTTGTATATTGTATTCAAAGGTAGCCTAGGTTTTCATTTTCTTAAATAACATTTATTTCCATTGGTGTCTCTATTGCATGATTGGCTTCTTGGGATCCTATTTTCTTTGGATATATACTTTGCTCAACCTAGATGTAGTAGGGAGGGCCTTGGACTTTTCACAGGGTGGCTTGCATTGGCTTCTCTTAGGATTGGAGGGGGTGGGGAGGGAGAGTCTGTGGAGGGAGCTGGAGGTAAGTGGGAAGAGGGGAGGGAATAGGAATTTGGATTGATATTTTTAAGTAATAAAATAATAATAATAATGAAACATTTATTTCTTTATCACATTTTCATATAAATGTGCTTTTGTCATCTAAAGCCTTTCTAATTACCTTTTCTGTCTCTTTTTAAAGATGAAGATAGCCAGGATTAAGATAAAGGGAACATTATTGAGGAATCTGATTTGTTTGTTTTTAATTTTAATGGAATAAGACAATGTTATCTTTTATTTATGACTTTTCAAAGATTTAACCACCTCCTTTTGGATGTATAAGCAAAGGTACCAATTATTTTTGCTTAAAATTAATCCTCACCAGCAGGTAAAAAAACTGACATATTTAATTGGAATATTAGTACCTTACCTTGGCTGTTATACGACTTGAGGAAAAATATTTTCACTTACTTTCATGAGTCACCTTCACATCTGGATATAAATTTTTATAAGACAATTTCGGTAAAACAAAAGCTTGTCCTCATTGTTTTATTATAATTAGCAGCAACTTTGGAAGCCCACCTGATAGTCTAGAAGTGTTTCTTCTTATTATATTTCATTTTAAAATAGATAAGATTTCAAAAATTAAAAACGAATTAATAGCCGGGCGGTGGTGGCGCACGCCTTTAATCCCAGCACTCGGGATGCAGAGGCAGGCAGTTCTCTGGGAGTTCGAGGCCAGCCTGGTCTACAAGAGCTAGTTCCGGGACAGGCACCAAAAAAGCTACAGAGAAACCCTGTCTCAAAAAAAACAAACAAAAAAAAACGAATTAATTATTACTATTAGTAATATATTACACACATATAAAGCTGTACTTTATTTGAGTTTAAAAACATAATAGGAAGTTGTATTTAAAAATATTATTAAAATATTTCCATCTATCAAAGAGCAGGCAGCCAACTCTGCCTTTGTGGAATGTGTGCAGAAGTAGGGCTATGAGGTGGTGTACACAACTGAGCCTATTGACGAGTACTGCGTGCAGCAGCTCAAGGAGTTTGATGGAAAGAGCCCTGATCTCGGTGACTAAGGAAGGCCTGGAGCTGCCAGAGGATGAAGAAGAGAAGAAGAAGATGGAGGAAAGCAAGGCAAAGTTTGAGAATCTCTGCAAGCTCATGAAGGAGATTTCGGATAAGAAGATTGAGAAGGTGACATCTCCAATAGTCTTCACCCTGCTGCACCGTGACAAGCACCTATGACTGGACAGCCAATATGGAGAAGACCATGAAGGCCTGGGCACTTCGAGACAACTCTAAAATGGATTACTTGAGGGCCAAAAAGCATCTAGAGATCAACCATCACCATCCCATTATGGAGACCCTGAGGCAGACAAGAATGACAAAGCTGCTAAGGACTTGGTGGTGCTGATGCTTGCAACTGCTCTGCTCTCCTCTGGCTCCTCACTTGCGGATCCACAGACCCATTCCAACTGCATCTACCACATGATCAAACTAGACCTGGGGCGTTGATGAAGATGAAGTGACTGCAGAGGAGACCAGTGCTGCCGTTGCTGATGAGATCCCCCGACTTGAGGGTGATGAGGATGCCTCCTGTATGGAAGAAGTATATTAGAGATGCCCTGGGAAGACCATGTCCTCTGTACAGTTTCCCCATGCTCCCCCAACAGCCTTGACTGGCCCTGACCTACCTGACTCTCTCTGCTCATGCTATAGGATTTCTTATTTTGTCTTTGTGCCTTAAGGAAGGAAAATCCCCTCTCACAGAATTGCAGGGTTGGATATTGTGTACTGTGGGGTTTTTTTTTGTTTGTTTGTTTTATTTTGTTCTGAAATTAAAAGTATGCAAAATAAAGAAGATGCAGTTTTATACAAAGAATATTTCCATTTAACTAACAAGATGATGTTTTGCTAAATGATACAAATTAGATATGGGAAAGCTTCTTATAAAAGATTTAGACAGATATTTATTAAGTGACATAGTAAATGAATATCTATGGTCATGAAATCTTTAATATCTCTGAATAAATCTATTAGGATGTGATATCAGAAAAGCCAAGATTGCCCTAGTAAAAGAGAACACATTTTAGCATTTCTACAATGCATTGAACACTTATTAGAAACAGAGTTCAGAGAGAAGTTCCTAGGAAGCTAAGATTTTGAACATTTGAGGGAGTGGTTGTTAAATCACACCCTTGTGAGTGTTAAAATTCCTTCTCATTCTAAAGCTTCCCATAATTCTGTGATTCTGTAATTTAGCCTACAAAATCTGTCTCCAAAGAAAATCACAGCTTCCATTCAGAGAATACCACAATGCTGTGCTTCTGTCTTTTGGGTGGACCATTATTTATTTTTATAGCTTTCTTTGGATGGTCCCATACAGGAGGGGCAGATACACAAATATTTTTCTTCTATTATCAGTTCTTATACTGTGCAAGCTTGGAATTCGTTGCATTGGAAATCACTGGCTTCACCCTGACTCAAGCAAATTTATCTTGGACTGAGATTGATAAATAAAATAAGAAGTAAAAAATTTCCAATCATTTGAAAACTATTTTTCCTTTGCTTTTCAGACATTTTTCACAAACCATGATCTGAATTGGTTTCTTTCTTTCTTGTATGTATTAAAGAGGTCATCAAAGTCTTTATTCTTTTGTTCTAGATTTCACATTTTAAAGATACAGCTAAAATCAAAGGAAAGTTTACAGACCAAAGTATGTGGCATCTGCTCTAATGAGAAGTTCATTTATTTTTCAAATCAAAGGAGAATAGTCAATTTGCAAAATCATAAAGTTTGGAAGTAATATTTAAAATTATAATTAACCTTTGAATTATCCTTCATAATTCCTATTCTTGAATAAAATAAGTGCAAAAAATCACTAAGGATTGGAAAAAAATTGTTGGTATAAACATATATTTTATATCAATATGTTATAAGTGTAGTTACAGGTATATAACTAGGTATAGATATAGATACATAGATTATAGTTGGAATACACCAAAAATACTATATAGATTTGGAGACATAAAATGCATATATATGCTATTTTATGTATTATAATATACAAATAAGTGTATTATTTCTAGTGTGGATTTCCAATGAGTAAATTAAACCATATAGATTGCCAGTAAAATGTACTACTCCACGGGTTTGAAATAATTTTATGAATAACCATTTATAAAGCCTAAAAATTAAATGAATTTGCCATAAGATCAGTGAAGTTGCCATAAGATCCGTGATGTTCTCATCTTGAGGTTGCTTTATTTTAGAACTGGGAAATTTTGCAAGTATGTTCAAGAAAATATCTAAATAAATTGCTTTCATATTTCACATTATGGCAAGAAACATAGCAATAAATACATTTTTCTAGAGGCCCCTCACTTGTTTTATTTATATTGATAGTTTATAATCATTTGATCAAATCATTAATACATGCATAAATTAGAACAAAACAATTCCCATGATAAGGTAACAACTGGTACATACTCTATTGCTGAGTTCACATTATTGAACATTTTTATGCACATCTGACAAATTTTCAACACAATTTCTTCTATATAATTTTTATTTTTAATAGCAAAAATATTTAAATAACATAGTTGCATCATTTTTCTAGTTCCCTTTCCTTGCTTAAACGTCTCCCGTGTACTTCTTCTCAGAATCTCAAATTCACAAGCTCTTTCACTTTAATTGTTAAATATTTATGTACGCACAGACACACAAACACACACCCTATGTAACATGCTCAGTCCATTTTATGTTACTTGTTGGTATATTTTCTGGGCTCATTATTTGGTACTGTATAACCAACTAGTGTGCTCTTACCTGAGGAAGATTATTTCTCTTGCTATCAGCATTTCTTGGTTGTCTGTAATTCTTGTCTAAACTTGAAGTTTTATGAACTTCTCTTTTTTCTACATAAGCATGTTCCTTGGTTTTGTCCTTGGTTAGGTCATGTTTAGGCAGCCATGTTGGTGAGATTCCATGAATGTAGATTCTTTGACATTTCTAGGAGACTAAATCTCACAACAAGCTTCTTGCTTTTTTGACTCTGAGAGTCTTTCCCCCTATTCCTTCAACCCTATTCCTTCACTCCCGAGTCTTAGTTACACCAACTGTGTTGTTGATGTGTCAGCTGGGACTGTACTTCTCAAATATGTGTATTTTACTATTCGATGTGGAAATCCTTGTGAAAGTTTTGAACCCTATGTCATAAAAATTTACTTGAAGGTATTAATTCTGGTCAGTCTTGGTTTAGTTGATTATTTCATTTGAATAAGACCACATTAACTTATAGTGCGGGACAATTCTCTCAATTATGTTTTAAATAAATGCTGACTGGCCAGTAGTCATACAGGTAGGACAACCAGACAGGAAGTAGAGGCTGGGCAATGAGAACAGGAGAATTCTAGGAAGAAGCAACCTATTTCCACAGTCCTGCCCAGATCACAGAAGAAGCAAGATGTGATCTACCCAGCTGAAAAAGGTACCGAGTCATGTGGCTAACACAGATAAGAATAATGGGTTAATATAAGTTATAAGAGCTAATACAAATTTGGACCTTGGGATTTCAGTCTGGGCCGCGAGGGGTGCCCCCACATACTGAGACAATGGGGATGTTCTATCGGGAACTCACCAAGGCCAGCTGGCCTGAGTTTGAAAAAGCATGGGATAAAACCGGTCTTGCTGAACATAGTGGACAATGAGGACTGCTGAGAAGTCAAGATCAATGACACTGGGTTTTGATCATACTGCATGTACTGGCTTTGTAGGAGCTTAGGCTGTTTGGATGCTCACCTTACTAGACCTGGAAGAAGATGGGAGGTCCTTGGACTTCCCACAAGGTAGGGAACCCGGACTGCTCTTCGGGCTGATGAGGGTGGAGGACTTGATTGGGGGAGAGGGAGGGATATGGGAGGCGGTGGAGAGGAAGAGACAGAAATCTTTAATAAATAAATAAATAAATAAATAAATAAATAAATAAATAAATAAATAAATAAAAGTGATGATAAACAAAGTCTTTGGTAGCTGAGTGTATAATCTCTTTCTATGCATGTCTCAGTTCACAGCATTTAGGGTTAGAAGTGGAGTTTTCTCTAAATTTCATCAGTGCTTGCTTAACTCCTCCTTCTTTTGTTAAATAAAAAGCCACTTCAATGTCAAAAAAAAAGAGCTAATACAAAGCCTGAGTTAATGGGCCAATCAGTTTATAACTTACAGAGACCCCTGTGTGATTTTCTTTGAGATTTGCCGGCTGTGGGAACTGGGCAGGACAGAAACCCCAATGAGCAGGCCCTCATGTTACAATCTTACAACCCTAAAAATGTTTTAGAAATATCATTATACTGCTTCCTCGTATGACACACAAATACACAATTTTAACATCCAGAAATAATATTTTTGCACATCTTGTAGTCATACTGAAGCCCTATTCTGGTGACAGGACCCAAAATTCCTTCACTATGTAAACCCTGCTCCTTTTCTGTGTATTTTTTTGGCTAGTGTGGCTACCCAGTCAGGGTAATTGTTTTGGTCAAATAGACTTCCTTTCACGGTGACTGAAAATCCATGAAGATAGGCAGTATTCCTCTTCTTCCTGTTGGTCAGGCATCAATTTGGAAAAGTCTCCCTGGGTTTCCTACCGAATTGAGCATCACTGTGGTTTTCCTGTCACAGTCAGTGAGCATCAGCTAAGGATCAGCATGCATGAACTCTCAAAATCAATTCAGACTGTTTTGTATCCAAACCACTTTCCATCATCTTAGAATATCTTCTTCACATAGGACATGACTGTTAAGGCACAGAAAGCAGACCATTAGGGAGAAACTCAGCAGGTTCTATGTGAGCAGGTGTGCTGTTTAGTCACTTCTGATGGGCTGTGGTTCCTGATTCAGCATGATCTATGTGCATAGCTTGATACATTGCAAATACTGAAACTTAAGTAGGTAACTTTCCTTAATGCACTAGCACTGACCAGAGTCATTTTCAGAATGTAAAATTCTCTTACAGATGTTCCTGATTTAGAGTTAATACAGAAAAAAAAGTTGGCTTCCCTGAAGCTATTTGGAATCCAAGAATTTTATAGAAAAAGTCCAAGGTTATCTCTCTCTCCTTATTACTTATAATTCCTTTCTCATCCCTGCCCTCCTTCTTTTCCCTGATCTCACTTTCATACTCACAGGATTCCTTTACTTCCCTCAGGGGAACTGTATGATGAAATCATTTCTGTGGTTTCTTAAAAATTTAACTATTGATTTTTCTGCACTTTCTTCTATACAGAGGTATGAATTCATACTTTTATTATTACCTTAATAATGCTAATCTAAGTCACTTTGCATTTTTCACACACCCCCTGATGTTACAATTCTAGAATATGAACCGGTTGTTGATTTTTCATTTTCTTTGAAATATTTCAAGTAGTTCTTTTGCTCATCAGCAGGAGCTAACTCTATGTGAGGACTTTGGTGATCTGATACAATTTTAAACAAAATGTATATAAAATATTAGGGTGGAGGCTGGAGATTCCTGAGTACAGATGGTCCAGATTTGTAATGTGTTTCTATACTAAAGAAAAATCACAATACTATAGAAAATATACTTCAAATTATAATCATTACTTTTTGAGAATGTGTTGGGCAGCAAAATACTTTTTTAGGATTGTTAACTCGGCTGGGTCATCCAAGCAAGGATGAGTGTAAATAGCCTGAATTCTACAGCAATCTGTAAAGTTAGTATGCTAATAAGATGTTTTAACATACAATGATATTGTGATTTGGGTTGACAATTGGATTAACTGAATATGATCTTATCAAACCAAGAAAGAACGGAAATATTAGGAACAATAATGCTGGTATGATCTGCATAATTCATTTCTTGATTAAGAATGTTGTGTTTTTGTCAACATTCAGCTAATGTTTTATTTGATCCTTTCTCATCTATTTTTTATATAAAATGACATAAAATGGATTTTTATTCTTCCATGAATCATGTTTTGTATTAACATCACTGCTTTCAAAAACCCTTCCATCTTATTTCAGTGCAGTTGGACTGCACTGTATCTAAACAGTCTTTTTAAAGCTAGAATAAACCCTATAGATAAATTAATGTAATTTGGCCAAAATAGTTTCATGATTATGTCCCACATATCCAACTTAATGGAACCCTTTGTTCATAATTACATTTTTGAGTGTTATCAGTGTCAAATTTGTAAATTTTTTAGAAAAACAAAATGTTAATTGCCTTTACTTTTAGTTTCAATACTTCTACAGGTCTTGCACCATGTTCCTAACTACATTTCTTCATAAAACCACTCTTTCAGGAAATGAAACCATACTGCCTGGAATTAACATGGGATGTTTTCTAGTTATACTATGTTTTAAAGTTTTAAATTGATTATAACATTATAAGAATTATAGTATGCCATGTAGTGTTTCAGTAATGAATCCATCGTGTAGTGCTTGAAATGAGTTACATAGACATGTCTGCTTAGGCATTTCTTCTAGTCTCTGAAACTATGCTGTATGTTGCTACTAAAATCTCCTTTTGTGCAACAAGATGAGAAAATATATCACCACGCTTAATATCCATTGGTCAGGTTTCCTTCATCCCTCTCTTATGTCTCCCTCTGCTGTCACAGCCCTTTGGAAACCACAATTCTACTTCCAGTTCCTGTGAGGTCAATTTTTAAATTCTTTAATCTTGCATAATTGGCTAGAGTAGGCTAGTTTTAAATCTTTAGTTTGAATATAAAGTCCAAGGTTCATGAATTTTCACTATTTTTTAACATCATAATTTTAGATACTGAAGTGATAGTTACTTTCATATTGTTCCTGGTACCCAGGGATTTTTTTTTGGGTTTTCTGCTCTTCCATAGTTATATATACAAATGTGAAAAATGATGTAAGTGGAAATGCAAATCAAAATGACAGTTGCCATCTTACACCTGTCAGAATGGCCAAGATAAAAAAAAAAAAAAAAAGTAATGGCAGCCTGTGTTGGAGAGGATGTAGATTAAAGAGAACACTACTCCACTGCTGGTATGAGTGAAAACTTGTAAAGCCACTTTGGAACTCTGTATGGAAACTTTTCAGAAAATAGGAAATCAATTTATCTCAAGATCCAACAAAGCCACTCTTGGGCATATACCCAAAGATGTGTAACCATACCACAAAGACACTTGTTCAACTATGTTCATAACAACATTATTCATAATAACTAGAACTTGGAAACAGCTTAAATGCCCCTCAATTAGAGAATGAATAAAGAAAATTGGTATATCTACACAATGGAATATTACTCAGCAGAAAAACAAAAACAATGATATCATGAAATTTGCAGGCTAATGAGTGAAACTAGAAAAAAATGATCCTAAGTGCAGTAACCCAGACCCAGAAAGACAAACACTGTATGTATTCACTCATAAGTGGATATTAGAAGTAAACTAAAGGATAACCAGACCACAATCTTCTGTCCCAGAGAAGCTAGGTAACAAGAAGGACCTTAAGAGGGATGCATGGATCTCTCTGGGAAGAGGAAATAGATGTTATGTCCTTGGGTAAACTGGGGGTGGGAGCAAGTACAGGGGAGGGGTTGGGAGATGGGAAAATGAGGGATCAGGATATTCAATTTGGGGGCAGGAAGAAGGGGAGAGTAATGAAAGAGATATCATGATAGAGGAGGCCATTATGGGGTTAGGTAGAAACATGGTGCCAGGGAGACTCCCAGGAATATACAAGGATCTTCAAAATCCTTATCCATCAAGGAAATACAAATCAAAATGACTTTGTGATTATACTTTGTACCTGTCAGAATGTCTATGATGAAAATCACAAGTGACAGCTGATCCTTGAAAGGATATAAAGCAAAGGGGACACTTGTCCACTTCAGGTGGGAGTACAAGCTAGTATAGCCACTATGGGTATCAATATCACAATTCATCAGAAAATTGGGACTCTATCTCCCACAAGACCTAGTTATACTACTCTGGGGCATACATCCAAGTATTCAATCACAATACTAGAACACTTGCTCAATTTTTTTTTTATAATATCCAGAACCTGAAAACAACCTAGATATTCCTCAACTAAAAAAAAAAAAAAAAAAAAGGATAATGAAGATGTGGTACCTTTACACAATGAAGTATTACTCAGCTGTTAAAAACAATGATACCATGAAATTCCAAGGCAAATGTATGGAACCAGAAAAAAAGCATCCTAAGTGAGATTGGTACCTAGCTCAATAGTCATCAGAGAGAATTCATACAGCAACTGGTAGAAACAGATGCAGAGACCCACAGTCAAACTTTAGGTCAAGCTCAGGGAAGTCTGCAGAGGAGAGGGAGGAAGGATTGTAGGAACCAGTGGGGTTCAAAGACAGCACACACACACACACACACACACAAAAAAACATATAATTAACTAACCTTGTCTCATAGGTGTTTAAAGAGACTGAACGGACAACCCAGGAGCCTGCATGGGACTGACCTAGGCCCTCTGCATGTATGTTGTGTATACAGTTGTGTAGTTTGGTCTTCTTGTGGGACTCCTAACAGTGGGAGCAGAACTGATTCTGAATATTTTACTGGCTGCTGGCACCCCATGCCTCACACTGTAATGCTTTTCCCACTCTTAATACAAGTCAAAGTGATTCCTCTTGCTGTAACTTTGTATGCCATGCTTCGTTGGTATGAATAGGAGGTCTGTCCTTTTCTGAATAGCAATGGAAGAGAGCTGAACAGAGGAGGAAGGGGGTGGGAGGAGAGACTGGCAGGAGAGTAGGGAAGAGAAACCATGGTCAGGATATAAAAATAAAACAAAAGTTCGTCTTTACAAATATAGATTTAAAATGTAATATTAAACATAAAGTTACAGGAAAAATATAGAAATACAAACTTTCTATGTAACTAAGTAGGATGATTTCATTGGCCAATGGATATCTAGTTCCATGTTCAAGGGCTTATTGCACATTTCACTCAAGTAAACATACCTTGTTAAAAAATGTCTAAAGATATTCACATAATTTAATGGAATTTTAAGAGTTGATAAAAAGATTGCATAATAAAGAGGAAAACACATTTTCAATCCCACATTTTTAAAGTGTTGACAATATCCTTCCAAAGACTGAACTTCTAAATATTTATTTTATGGAAACAGTTCTAACAAATCAATATGGTACAAATCATAAACCAGGTTTATTCAGTAACTGTGAGGCAGAAGAGAGGTAACCATTTAAGCAAGTGATATTTTTGTTTAGCCAATAATCTTATCCTGCCCAAACCAGTCTCATACACCAACTAATTTTCAGTTGATACAGTTATATGAATTCATATATGCATAATACATACATGCATATATTTAATTCTCCAAATAATGAATATTTAACAATACAACAACAGAATTGAATAAATCATATCAAATTAACATTATTTCCCCAAACTTGTTATGCTTAAGCCAAACTGACAGTTATCCAAATGACACATTTTCAAAAGGAAAATGAATAAGAAATGAATAAGACCTGTGCTAGAATACATGATTTAATTAGTGGCTTCACTGGAGTTCCTAGACTTTACTTAGTGAGACATGTTAGTTGTAGGCTCCAGTGAGAAATTCTGAGTCATGGTGACCTCAGTTAAAACACCTTATTGGACTAATGTTCAAAATTAGAATAATTTTTTAGCTATGTGAAAGATAAACAAACATCAGAGGTAAAACATTGCCATGAAACATTAAATGAAAACAAAGTAAACTGTGTGCATATAAGTAAATTACATAGCATAATAGTTTATTTCTGAGAACTGTCCTGTTAATGTCAGTGTTTGTAATATTTATATCCTGTAATTATCAATTAAACCAAATTTCCCTTACTTTTGAAACTTTTGAATATGCATTCAATGAAACACAATTGTATTTATACCAGTTTTCCTCTCCAACTCCCCCAAGTCCTCCACATATCCCCCTGTAAAATTCATACCTTATTTTAAAATTATTTTAGTTTTTTGAGATTATAATATAATAATATTATATTATACATAATACATAATTTTGCCATTCCTTTTTCTCCTTCTAAAATTCATGATTTCTTTTTTGCTTAATTGTTGTTTCACACATACAAACATACACACACACACACTCATAAACACTTAAATAAAGTGAACTCAGTATATATAATGATACTTATATGTATGTTTTCAGGGTTGACCCTTTGGTACTAGGAAACCAGTTGGTATGCTTTTGTTTTTTGCTCTTTGATAACCCAGTAGGTCTGGTTGGAGTAGCTTCTATGTGCACAAATGTCATGCTATGCATTGGAGTATGGGAAACCTACTGTGGCCACATTATCAGCTGTAGGAGTTTACCAGTAGAGGTTTTGGGGTCACTTATGCATACTATCACATCATCTGTAAACAGCAAAACTTTGACTTCGTCTTTTCCAATTTAAATCCCCTTGATCTACTTCGTTGTCTTATTGCTCCACTCAGAAGCTTGCGTATTTTTACTGCAGTGAACAGTAGTCAGTTGAGAGATTCATAGGTGGTTGGAATGCTGAGACTAAATGACTGAGTGCCCAGCCATGAAGAGGACATGTACATTAACCTTAGAGATAGTGAGCTTTGGCTAAGACTGTATAAAAGGAGGCAGATGTTCTTAGACTGGCCGCTAGAGTTTTTTCTCTATTTACTGTGATATTGGCTCTAGTTTGTACAAGAAAACCTTTTGATATCTATCATGCTCTTTTTATCTCTAGACCACTGCTTTTATAATGAATGAAGATTGAATTTTTTCCAAACCTTTTTCTTCATCTAATGAGTTTCTGTCATTGAGATTATTTATGTGATGGATAATCTGTATTAAATGATGTGTGTTTAAACATCCCTGTATCTCTGAGATGAAACCAAATTAGTTGTGATGAATGCCCTCTTTTATATGAGCTTGAAGATGATTAATCAGTATTTTATTGAGAGTTTTTGTATGTCTGGTCATCAAATAAAACATTCTATAACTTCTTTTTTTTTCTTTATACGATTTTAGTAGCAGAATAACATGGTCTTCATGGAAAGAGTTTGAAGACATCCTTAGTTTCTATTTCATGGAATAATTTCTATACTTTTGCTATTAATTCTTCATAAAAGTTCTGGTTAAATTTTCTACTAAATCTATCTGTCCCAGAGATTTTGTTTTTATTTTTTTATTTTATTTTCTATAAAGAAAACAAACTATCTTTATTTTACATACCAATCCCAGTTCCCACTCCCTCTCCTCCCCCCATTCCCTATACCTTACCACCTCCATGCCACGCCCCCATCCACTTCCCAGAGAGGGCAAGGGGCATTACTCTGAGGAAGGACCAAGGCCCTCCCCTACTATATCCAGGCTGAGCAAGATATCCATCCAAAGAGAATGGGTTCCAATAAACCAGTAGAAGCAGCAGGGACAAACCCTGGTGTCACCGCCAGTAGTCCACAGTATGTCCCAGGCATAAAAATGTCACCCACATTCAGAGGATCTAGCTTGGTCCTAATGCTGGTTCCTTCCCTGTCCATCCAGTGCTGGTGAGCTACCATCCGCTCAGGTGAACTATTTCAGTGGGTGTTCACATCATGGTCTTCATCTATTTGTTCCTATTCTCACTCTTCACACTCTTCAACTGGACACTGGGAGCTCAGCCCAGTGCTCCGCTGTGGGTCCCTGCCTCTGTCTTCATCACTGGATAAAGGTTTTATGGTGACATTTAAGATAGTCATCGATCTGATGACAGGAAACAGAAAGTTGGGTCACCCTCTCCACTATTGCTTAAGGTGTTGTGGAGGCTATTTGTTCATTTCCCGAACAGAAATGTTTATCAATTGCAATACTTTTGGCCAATAGCTTAAGTATATTTCTGGCTAGCTCTTACATCTTAAAACAACCCTTATCTATTAAACTGAGCTTCACAAGGTCGTGGCATACTGTCATGGCACTGGCGTCTGTTCCTCCAGTGGTCACTTCTCTTGGGTTGTGAACTATAGGCTCACTATCCTTGACTTTTCAGGTAGTATCCAATTATGAGTGACATAAGTGATCCAGAAACTTCACCAGGGACCTCCTCCAGCTGACAAACACCTCCAGTAATGTGGCAGGATACAAGATCAGCTCAAAAAAATTAGTAGCTTTCTTATATACAATTGATAAAGAAGCTGAGAAAGAAATCAGAGAAGCATCATCTTTCACAATAACCACAAATAACATAAAATACCTTGGTGTATTACTAATTAAAGAAGTGAAAGACCTGTTAGACAAGACCTTTAAGTCTTTGAAGAAAGAAAATGAAGAAGATACCAGCAAATGAAAAAATTTCCAATGCTCTTGGATAGTTTAAATCAACATAAAAACATGGCAGTCCTACCAACAGCAATCCGTTGATTCAATGCAGTCTCCATCAAAATCTCAACACAATTCTTCACAGATCTTAAAAGAACAATACTCAACTTCATATGGAAGAAAAAGAAAGCTAGGATATCCAAAAGGATTCTCTACAGTAAAAGAACTTCCAGGAGCATCACCATCTCTGACATCAAACTTTATTATAGAGTAATAAAACAGTAATAAAAACAGTTTGGTATTGGCATAAAAACAGACAGATTGAACAATGGAATAAAATCAAAGACCCAGATATTAATCCTCAAACCTATGATGAACAACTGATTTTTAACAAAGAAACTAAAATTATGCAATGAGAAGAAGAAATTATCTTCAATAAATAGTGCTGGTATAACTAGATGTCAACATGTAGAAGAATGCAAATAGATTATCTATCCCCATGCATAAAACTCAAATCCGAATTGATTAAAGACCTCAATATAGATCTGACCACACTGAACCTAATAGAAGGGAAAGTGGGAAGGAGCCTTCAATGCATGGGCATAGGAGTCCACTTCCTAAATATAACCCCAGTAGAACAGACACTTAGAGCAACAATAAATAAATGGGACCTCCTGAAACTGAAAAGCTTCTGTAAAACAAAGAACACTGTCAAGAAGACAAAATAGACAACCTACTGCATGAGGAAAGATCTTCACCAACCTCATATCAAGCAGAGGACTTATCTCCAGAATATATAAACAACTCAAGAATTTAGACATCATAATTCCAAATAATCCAATTGGAAAATGGGATACAGATCTTAACAGAGAATTCTCAACAGAAGAATCTCAAAGACACTTAAAGAAATGTTCAACATCCTTAGCAATCAAGAAAATGAAAATAAAAATGGCTTTGAGACACCGTCTTATACCAGTCAGAATGACTAAGATCAGAAATACCAGTGATAGCTTCTGCTGGAAAGGACATGGGGTAAGGCAAACATTCCTCCATTGCTAGTGGACATGCAAACATGTACAACCACTCTGGAAGTCTTTATGTTGGTATCTCAGACAATTGGGAATCAACTTACCCCAGAATCCAGCAATACTACTCTTAGGTATATACCCAAAGGATGCTCAATCATACTATAAGGAAATTTGTTCAACTATGTTCATAGCAGCATTATTTGTAGTAGCAAGAACCTGAAACAACCTAGATGCCCCTCAACTGAAGAAAGGATAAGGAAAATGTGGTACATTTACACAGTACTACTCAGTGATATAAAAACAATGACATCTTGAAATTTACCTGCAAATGGATGGAACTAGAAAAATCCATCCTGAGTGAGGTAACCCAGACCTAGAAAGATGAATATGGTATGGACTATGAAATATTTGTAGTTATGAGATTTTGTTACTATCTCAAATTAATTTCTAATTATGGATCTGTGTAAATTATTTTACTGTCATTTTTGTATGTTTTGTGCATTGAGGAATTTAACCACATCTGTTGTTTATTTTTATCTTCAGAGAATATAGATTGTTAAAGTGTATCCAAATAATTTTATGAATTTCAATGGAGTTTGTTGCAATGTTTCCTTTTCTTTTTCTAATTTTGTTAGTGTAGGTCTTGGGGCAGGAGAGGGATCTCTGTGATAAAAAGCACTGTCTTCTCTTCCAGAGGCCCTGAGTTTGCATCTCCACACCCACTGAAGACACCTTTTGACGGTTTATAACTCTACTTCCAATGGTTTAGAAACATCTTCTGGCTACTTTAGGCACCAGGTAGACATATGGTGCACATGCATGCACGCAGGAACCCCAACATACTCATAATATTTAACTGAGAGAAAGATTTGGATGTTATCTGTCTTTATTTCACTTAATTGAGTAAAAAGACAATTTTGCTTAGTCTTTTAAAGAACCACGTCTTCATTTAGTTGATTCTTTGTATTGATGTTTATTTCTGTTTTAGTAAATTAAGGACTGACTTGTCATCTCTTCTTCTCTATTGTTTTCAGTTGGTGTTTTCTTGATGTTCCAGGACCTTCTGGTGAATAGTTATTAAAGGAAGGAACTTGAGATTTCTCAAAATTATTTTGATGCAGATATTTGATACTTTAAACTTTCGTCTCAGGACTGCCCTCGAAGTATGCATAGGTTTTGGTATGACATGTTTTTATTTTCATCCTATTCTAGGATATTTTTATTTCATTTTAGGTTTTTTTTTCAAGTGTACTAATTATCATATCACAGTATATTCTTCAGTCTCCAAGAGTTTTTACACTTTCTATACTTTCTATTGACATTGACTGTAACTTAGGTTAATGATTAGGAAAATCGGTTAAGTCTCAGAAGCCCAGCAAGTTCAATTTATTTTATCTTAATGTTGAGAGATGTGTTCACAGATTTTAATGTATATCATAGCTAAAACAAAACTTCAAATAATGACTTGGGGTTAGGTTAAAATGTTTTTGTTAATGGCTTTGAGGGAGAAAACCTTGAAAACAATTTAAAGAAGCATATTTTCACAACTGACTGAAGGATTTATTGAGCTGAGGGAACAAGAACAATAATAGCCTGGCTATTGCTGGCTGATGTGCCTTTCTTGCTAGGATGGTTTGGTGATCAAGGGTGATGGTAATTCCTTGTACCCATTTCTTCCCTCAGCTTCCTGACATAAATAACTCTCGATGAATGTGTATGCAACCTGACGATTTAAAGCAGAGATGAGTGGTTGTTTTTCGTAAACGAAAGTTTAGATTAGTGATTCTTCTAAGAATTCTTATAAGATTGCCTTTTGAGATTAGAAATAATTTGATTGGTCCTTCTAACTGCAACCTGGCAGCAAAAGAACTGACTGAGAAAAATACCCTGTCTGTTTCAGTCTGTTAATCTATAATGAGTTGCCTGGAAATGAATACATGAGGGTCCTTGGGAAAACATGTTTTTTATCTGTAATATGGAAAATGTTAAATCATGTAAGGGATATGGAAAGACTGCTGTTTTTCACTTGTAGTCACTGTAATCATTCACTTAAAAATAGAATGTTTTTTTTAAAAAATTCTGTTTGGAAGATTTTGCTAGGATATATATGCTGTAAGAGGGAAAATAAAGCTAGTTAGAAGGAAGACATCAAGAGAGACAGGAGGGATACATTTCGATAGAGGTAAGAAAAAAATAATAAAACAAAACAGAAAGAAAAGGTGATAGAAAGCCACTAAAGGTGTGTGTGTGTGTGTGTGTGTTTTCATTTTTGCTATGCCTAGAGTTAAGTTTTACTACCTCAGATAGAAAACTCAAGTTGTGTGATTAGTCTGCCAACTCTGTGGATTCCCCTCAATTCCTGAACTGCTGAAGGCTGATCCTCTTTGCAGTGATAAATTCACTAGTGGGGTCAAGCTACAAGGGGTCACATAATTAAAAAAAAACACAGACCCTATCCCTGAAGACACCACCAACTTCAGTTACACCTCAGTTAGGAAAAGGATCCTGGGATTCCCTCCCTTCTCCTCCATAGAATATTGGTTGGCTTGATTTTGTGCAGGTCTTGAGCAGGCCACCGAAGCTGATAGCTGCTGCAACTTTGGTCCTTTAGTGGCCCTGTTGTGTCCAGAAGACCCTACTTTATTCTGGCCTCCTCTAACCTGATTCTTATATTTCTGTACCCCTTTCTACAAACATTCTTAAGCCCTGTGGAAGGTTTTATCTAGATGTCCCATTTACAGCTGAGTGCTCCACCGTATTATCCCTGTATTTTTATCATGTGTGAGTTCCTACCTTATGCACTACGTACTGCATGGATAAACTTACTCGTGAGGTTCAGGGAAGTGCTATTCACTATAAACCCAAATGGAAACAAGATGCCTAATGATTATTAGTGGTTAAATAAAAGGTAGTTTAATTTAGTATTGTTACAGTATGATGCTAAGAAGGGAGTCTAAGAAAGAAAAATGAGAAATTAATGTACTCAATATATCCTAAGGAATACTGTTTGTCTATTTAAAAGAAAACATGACCTTTCTTACAAAATAATGCACGTGACAATATTTTTGTAAGTGTTTAGAACATTTAACTTCAATAAAATGGTATAATCAAATTCAGAGCTATATTTTGTTGTTGTTTTTTTTTTTTGTCTCTTTGATTGCTTTTCTGGTGTTTCCTCCTTTTTTTTATCTTCTCTGCATTTTAAAATTTTAGTTACTTTTTAGCTTCTTTCTTCTAAGGAAGTTTTCTTAGCTCTTTGCTTAGCAGTGTAATGATTGTCTTACTGAATTCCCATTTAGAAATCATTTACAATCCTCAGTGGAAACTCATATTTTTTTTCTTTCATATTTTTTCATATTTTATCTGTGTCTCTTTGTCTCTGTTAGTATTCTATTGCTCTGAAGAGACACCATGACCACATCAACTCTTATCAAGGAAAACATTTACCTGATGTGAAGCTTCAGCTGCAGAGGTTTAGTCCATTAGCATTTCGGCAGGAAGCAAGGCGGAATCTAAGCAGACACGGTGCTGGAGAAGGATCTGAGAGTCCCACATATGGATCTATAAGCAGGAGTAACAGAGAGATGTTGGGCCTAGCTTGAGCATTTTTAACCCCAAAACCATCTCTAGTGACACACTTATTCTAACAAGGCCACAACTCCTCAAGGCTGTCTAGCACTGTCACTTCTTAGTGACAGAGTCTTAGTTAGGATTTCTATTACTGGGAAGAGACCACATCTCCTTTTTATAAAGGAAAACACTTAGTTAGGGTTGGCATACAAGCTCAAGGTTTAGTCAATTATCATCGTTGTTGGACTCCTGGCTGTACACAAACAGACATGGTGTTGAAAAGGTAGCTGAGGATTTTCCATTTGGATCATCAGGCAGTAGACAAAAAGGAGTCATGGGGTCTTGTTTGGGCATTTGAAACCCCAAGTCCACGCCAGTGGACTTTAACCAATGAGGTCAAACTATTCCAACAAGGCCACAGCTCCTAATGTGGTACACTAAGCATTTGAAGTGAGTCTAAGGTAGCCATTCTTATTCAAACCAACACATCAAACTTTCAAATATATGAACCTATGCTATTTGAGCCATCATACTCCCCAATATTTTCTTTACCTCCTTATGTTGAAGGTGTCTTATATGATCTCTATTTACCTGGAAATCATCATATAATTGTACCATTCAACCATCACATGTATTTTAAGCAGTTCGTGGTGAGCCTGTTAGACTATCCCGTGTACACAGATGCTTGACCTATCTCATGTTCCCCTCTTTTTTTTAATTGTCTATATCTATTTTAAAATAATTTTGAGCAGAAAAGATTTAATGAATTTTTATTACAGGTCTGATATGCAAATTTTATCTAAAATTATACTTACTTTTGGTAATTATCTACTTATATGTGTATTGTGTGCATATATGTGAGGACACAGATATACCAAGGTCCCATGATTCTCCTTCCACCATAAAGCCAAGGTCATCAGGCTCTGGTGGCAACACCTTTACCCCATTAGCTGTAGTGGCATTTCATTGGTATTTTAATAAATAAAACTTGCCTTAGGATCAGGAAAGTAAAACAGCCACACTGGCCAGCCCTATAGACCATGTAGCAATAACACACACCTTTAATACCAGTAGCCACACTAGCTTGCCATAGAAACCAGGTGGTAATGGTGCATGCCTTTCGTCCTAGAGCTAGAGAGGTTTATAAAATGGGAAGACACATTTCTCAATCTCAGTCTTATTCTCAGATTCCTAGAGCAGGACAACCATTTGGGACCGAGGTGGAGGTAAGGGCCAGTGGTTTGCTGTTTTACTTTTCTGGTCTTCAGGTTGAACCCCAGTTTCTCTCTCTCTGAGTTTTATTAATCATGCATCATTTAGCAATCTTGCCAGCCCCTTAAAATCTTTGTTGCTCTGATCTGTTCTTTAATTATTTAATGAGTGAAATTTTAAATAGTACTTAACCCACTAAACTCACTTTTAGTAGGTGATTTGAAAGGTATTGTCTTTTTAATAATTAGATAAATTAAAAGTTATACACATTAATACTTTGAAGTCTGATATTTTTAGTTGGATAAGTTTGTTCAATTAGAAGGATTTACTTTTGAGAAAATATGAAAGTGTTTTATCAATATTTCCTTTTCATTATCAGTAGAATCATAAAGTTATGCAAAACACACATAAGCTGAAATTAATCATTAATTTATTGTTAAGTCAAAATCTTTCTTATAATAACTGAGTCAATATCAAAGTCAAGATCCTCTTCCATTAGTTTCCTGAGTTCTGAGATTACAGGATTATATCAACACACCTAATTTAATCTTCAATATGTTTTTTTACTTACATAAATTTCACTCATAGGATAACACATTAAAAGCTTGTTTGATGACTCATAGCTGTGTTTAGAGAGTGTGGAACCTTTAAGAAACTGGGCCTTGTAGACATAAGTTATTGGATGTGTTCTCTTATGTGGCTGTTGGGAGTCATATTAATTAATGTTTTTAAATTGTTACTAAATATCCTGGATCACAACTTAAAAAAGAAAGGCTCCATTGGTTTAGAGTGGAAAATTTAGTGCCTCACTGTTTGGTCCTGTGTCTTTGGTCATGACATATTGTACATATTTGCTGAAAAAATATGAAGTTCAGTTTATTTAAACAAATGTTCTAAACTATAGATTCTAGCAATTTGAAAAGCTAGTTTACATTGTTGTCAAATAATTTTAAAACCAGTATCTTTTATCATTGTTATACAATGAATGATATTTTACATATATATAAATATTATTAATTTTATGGGTTATATTTAATACATCTTTGAAATTTTAAACAAGTTTCTAAACTTATTTATTTAAATTTTATCAGACAGATTCATTCTATAAATCATGGCCAGCTTTCCCTAGATTGCATTTTCTTTATAAGCGTGATCTGGAAACACAGTTTATCTTGCAGAAGAACTTCTGTTTACAGTTTAATATGTGAATTATATGGAGTGGTGGAGAGAATCCTGGGAGCACATCAATTACTACACATTTGCTTTGTTTCTGTGATACGCTTAGTATTCTCCCACTCTCTGAAGTACTTTTCCGTCTCCAGAGACAACATAAGGGCATAAGAGAGCAGTGCTGCACAGTCTTCGTGATGGTGTCTGCATCCAAGAACAATGGTCAAGTAGACATCTTGCCAAAAGTTCAGTTTATTTGCACAAACTTCTTTCTATAAAGTCTCCAATCCAAGAAGGCCAACTCCCTTTGAGTTATGGAGGACCTGCGTTCCGTAGGTACGTTGCCCCTGAGCTGTGGAGAGCATCCATTCCTGTAAGGTGACTCCCTCTGAGTATGGAGATTGTTTGATTCTGTAGGTAGAATACTCTTTGTTATGAATGTTTTTTTTTCTCTATCTACCATCCACATTTCTTCTCCAGAATAGACAGATTTCTACAATATCAGTATGTCTTAATAGGAGTTCCAGCTATCTATGCTTGGGAAATATAATTAAAAAGTGATCTTTCATTTTCTTTTTAGTAAAAAAAACATGGAAAGTAATTGCAAATAGCAGACTATTATCATATTGGCGGTCTAATACAAAACATGGACGTTTCTGACTTCTTCATGGGCATAAAGCATAGAAATAAGAACCCTCAGAGTGGAGTTTCTCCTTCAGGGCAACCCAGTACTGATTATTTACTACCAAATGGAGCCCAACAATGGGGCCTGCTGCATCACAACATAGCATGGTTAAACATGGTTTGAATCCTAATTATTTTTGGAAATCTATCATTTAATATGCAAAATGCCTATGAAAACAAAGATTCTTTAGATAAAAGACTTGAATCATTATAAAATCAGTTTGGAGACACATTGATTATAAAAAAAATTATGCAGTGCTGTATTTTTGTATCTGATAACCTAGGAAATTATCACTCATGGTTTTAGTGGAATTAAGTTTCAAAATAGTGAAAAATAAACAACTATATTTTTAAATAACTACCAAAGAAAGTACAAACTAAGTAACTCGTTCCAAAAATTGGTATCATCAAATAACTGTATGCTGTTTCAACAATGCCAACTACTATAAAGATTATCCCAGAATTCTAAGACATAAAAGGATCAGAAACACATAGTACATGCTATCAATAATGTTAAAATGCAATATAATATAAACATTCTGTCTAAACTCAAGAAAGTTCTCTTTGCAATCGGTGCATAATCTCTTTTTGATAAGCTTTGTAAATGGACCACTTTTAATATGCTGCAAGAATAGGCAGCCTAAAGGTTGAGTATTGCTTTAGCATATCTGGCAAGTTGCCTTCTCCATGTGTGTATGTATGTGGTGTGTGTGTGCACTCATACACTCATGCCCCTTTTAGTATCCGAGTGACTGTGTATGGGCTGATGTGACCAACTAAAGTAAATCCTTTGATGATCAAAATTCGTTGTTGCTATAAAGTCAGTTTTTATGGAACCTAGGGTATATTTCAAGCCAATGGACAATTAACGCTAATGTGGAAACTGGCTTCTATCATTTCTGCAACCCAGTCAATAGAATATTCAACAGAAACCTCAAATAGTCTTTTTGACCAAGGCAAAGCCAGATGTTGGGCCTGAGTTATGAGAGTTCTGTAAATAAGACATCTCACATTACCACAAGCCTTTTATGGATGATTGCTGGTGTGTTTTTAGTTATGACTCCACTGATCCACACCATTTCATCTCCTGTTATCGTCTTGGGACACTGGGTGAGCTATCCTTTTGGTACGTATGTTTAACCCTCTGGTAACTTCCTAAATGGATAATCTAGGCTTTGGGTTTTATATAGGAGTCATTATAAAATGGATTTGCATTTAAGCAACACTGTAGACAGCATTCTTGATCCTAGTTTCTCTTTAAAATGCATGTCTATTTCTTTGAAATGTTTTACATATGTTTGTACTTGATACAAAAAAAATCTCTGAGATTTGAAATCTTGAACTTACAATATAAATACATTTGTATACTGTAATTATTCTATTTAAACTAAACCTGATATGTAAAAGAAAATCTATTCAGGAATTTAGTAAATTTTATGCTATAATCTAAGGTAGGTGAATATGCATCGGGGTGGACAATTGTGAGTGCTTAATAATTTGTACACCTAGAAAAACAGTTCAATACCTAGTGTTGCCTGAGACTGGTAATTCCACTGGCTCAATCATGGTAAGGTTGTCAGTGAGTTTTGATGCACAGATACTTGTTTAGAATCTATAAACAAACACACACACACACATTATCTTAAGACAAATGCTAAAATCATGTCCATTTATGTGCTTAGTAAATTTCAATAACTGTGACTGCTAATATTTAGGTTGTCATTCCCTTATTTCTAAATAGTACAGATTGCTGTTGGCTAGCATTTTATATTATGAATAATCTTAGTTGAGTTTTTTGACCTGTATCAGGCCCTGCAATTTATTTTGCCTACTTGACTTTTGGTTTCCTTTCCTACAACCTCATAATTATCTCTCCTCTTCCCTTTATCTTTTTCCTAG
Source organism: Alexandromys fortis (assembly GCF_014885135.2). NCBI lineage: Eukaryota > Metazoa > Chordata > Mammalia > Rodentia > Cricetidae > Alexandromys > Alexandromys fortis. Next base: position 5,187,431 of record NW_026067916.1, on the reverse strand, counting down.
CTTCACTCCGTGTACTGTTGAAGCACTTCTGAGCAAGTGCACTGATAACAGCATCTACAAACATTTATGACGATGCCTCTTCTCTCTATATTTAAAATCTAAGTTTAGGGAACAGAAGAAATGACCAATTTATGGTAAAACTCAGATGCCATGGCAAACACAAAGGTTATGTAAGCTATCAGAAATATACTTTCTATTCAGATGAAAATATTTACTTCAAATTCACAGTTTCCTCAATTCTTTGGTATTATCCCAGTTAAAAATTGGCTATATAATATACTGTTATACTTAGATGTAATTATAATTATACATACATCCACTACAAATATGCATGTTGCAATAATCACACAAGTGAAAGGTAATATGATAAAACAATTACAGCCATAAATATAGTGTATGTGATATCACATTTATGTACAATAAATTACTAGATTTTATATGAAAGCAGAGGTGTTTAGTTTTGTTATTGTGTGTATTTGAGATATGTTGTAAGTACGGTTTCATAATCAGGCATCATTTTAGATATGCAATCATGGAGAAGCTTACTTCTCTTATGTGTCATTTTGACAAAACAAAGGTACACTAAAACTAATAGCAGCTGTCATGGCTTTACTGTAACTAAAATATTCGTTTACATTGCAAATTGGTCATCAAAAGAACAAATAATCTAATAAAAATGGAGTAAAAACCTAAACAGAGAACTCTCAACAAAGGAATCTAAAATGGCTGAAAGACACTTAAGAAAATGTTCAACATCCTTAGTCATCAGAGAAATGCACATCAAAACAACTCTAAGATTCCATCTTACACCCATAAGAATGGCCAAAATCAAAAACACTGATGACAACTTATGCTGGAGAGGTTGTGGGGTAAAGGGAACACTCCTGCATTGCTGGTGCGAATGCAAGCTGGTATAGCCCCATTTGGATGTGAGTGTAGCAATTTCTCAGAAAATTAGGAATCAACCTTCCTCAAGACCCAATAATACCACAATTGGGTATATACCCAAAGGATGCTCAATTGTGCCACAAGGACATTTGCTCAACTATGTTTATAGCATCATTGTTTTTCATAATCAGAACCTGGAAACAACTAAATGCTCCTCGACCCAAGAATAGGTAAGGAAAATGTGTACATTTACACAATGGAGTACTACACAGCAGAAAAAATAATGACATCTTGAATTTTGCAAGAAAATGGATGGAGCTAGAAAGCCTGATTTTGAGTGAGGTAACCCAGACACAGAAAGACAATTATCACATGTAATAACTTATAAGTGGTTTTCAAACATAAAGCAGAGAAAACCAGCCCGCATATTACAATCTCACAGAACCTAGACAACAAGGAAGATCCTAAGGGAGACATATATAGATCTAATCTATATGAGAAGTAGAAAAAGACAAGCTCTCCTGAGCAAATTGGGAGCATGGGGACCTTGGGAGAGAGCTAAAGGGGAGGGGGAGGTAGGAATGGGAACAGAGAAAAATGTAAAACTCAATAAAAATCAATAAAAAAAATACTCTTATTGTTTCCTTAAGCAGGATGTTGTCTTGCTACTAGTCTTGCCCCATTGACAATACAAGCTTGATTAGAAGGCAGTGCATTTGAGCACAGCTATTGTATTCAAATTTTGAAGACTATGTTTCTTTAAAAAGACTAAAGTAACTGCCACTCAACATACGCTATACTGACAGCTGAGCTTTTGCAATTCCTATGATGGGTTTCCTACTTTGCTAAAGAATGATAATTTATGTACATTGAGTTTGTGTTCCAATGTGTGAGAGAAAAGCAGTACAAATGTAGAGGTGATGTTGGTGAGATCTGTGCTTTCTTTGTGCTCCCCATGTCCTCTCTCCATTATATGGGGACTGACTCTTCTGAAAACTAACTCCTGCTATTTTAACCTATAAAAGAGAGTCGGGGAATTTTCCCCATTTCCTTGTCTACAGGGTAAAAAGCCTTCGACTATTTCGACAGGGGAGCTCAGAAGTTGCCATTTTCTTTGTCACTCTTCAGTGAAGTAAGCTGAGGTCTTATTCACGACTGTCTTAAAAGATCCTAAGCACCAGTTCTAAAAGCAGTGGAACCCACAGTGAAAGCCAGCTCAGAGTCTAAGCAGGTTCGCTGCAAGGTGCTTAAGAAAACTCTGACCGGCATCCACAGGAAGTGAAGTGAATTCCACTTTAACTCATCTGCACTTACGTTATCATAAGCTAACTCCTTTCCAAACAATGTGCAGATGGAAAATTAGGCAACTCCATGCTGTAAATCACCCATCATTTCATGGTCGTGGCAGGAGAAAACAGTTAAAGGATTCATTTTCCTTCCAACAAAATTATGCTTCTCCAGTCCATCTGACTCCCAGCCAAGGGATTACTTCTTATCTGGATATAGCAAATGCTCTTTCCAACAAGCTTGTACTGTAAAAAGAAACCACCTGATCATACTAAAACAGACCATATACTCCGAGGTCAGTTAGAAGTGCTCAGCTTGGAAACAAGTACCAAAGCCTGTGTTTTCATAGCAGGTGGGTAAACTAGAAACTGGGATGAGTCTTTACTTCTAGAATTACCACGTGAGTAAATGCTTGATGAATCTGGGAACTTCACAGCCTGGTGTTTTAGGCTCATCTGGAAGATTTGTGGAAAGAGCAGGAAGATATTCTGTCTCCTAGGATGTAAGAAAGGCTCATGGGAAATGGTGAGCTGCTATTAAATTGGTCACACCTCTTGTTAAAAGGAAGTGCTCCTGGGATCATAGGGAACCGTTCTTGTTGCAGTAGTGAGTGGCAAAAGGAGAAAGAAAAGAAAAGAAATCACCTGAGCCTTAAACTGGCATTCATGTGTACAGGTCTGGATGACAGGATTGGCCCAGGAAGGGCTCATGCCACAGAACTTACACGTATGTCTTCCATCAGTCAGCCTTTACCATAGAGCTGCGAGAATGTGAGAATCCTGGTGAAACATTGTGTCCCTGAATGGAAATATGCACAGCCAGCATCTCTTCTACCTCCAACTCACGTCTACTTTCTAAATGTACGCATGCTCAGGTAGCGTGTAGAAAAAGGAGAATGCTCTTGAAGAAACACAGGAAAAAAGTCATAGAAACATAGAGGAAAGAAGAGAAGGTAAAATCAGTCTGCATTCCATTGATAGACTATTTTCAGTTAAGGAGTAAAAGCGGGCATAAAATGGTGTGAATTTTTTAAAATGAGGTCTATGAAAAAATAGCATTTTTACATAATGAAAGCAAAGCTAGGGTAATTAGTCTTGAGTAATTTGTATGATGAAGTCAGTCTGTTAGTAAAGGACTTGGTGATTTGGTATCACAGTGTAGCGTTCACTCTATAAGAATGCCGATTAGCAATTTTTTTATTATGGGTGATATTGTGTGCATTATTGACGTTAGAAATGATATGGATGTCAATCAGGCCAAATAACCAAAATAAGAATTATTACATATTATATTATTAAAGATAATTAAGGCTGCTGGCAATGGTGGCACATACATGCCTTTAGTTCCACACTTGGAAGGCAAAGGCAGGCAGATTACTGTGAGTTTGAGGCCATCCTGGTCTGCATAAAGAGGTTCAGGGCAGTCTGGAGTGTTATAGGAGAAAGCTGCCTCAGGGGAGAAAACTGTTTAAGGCGTGTAATAACTTTCAAAAACTAAATTTTAGCATATTTACAGCATATCATTGTTTCTTGTTTTTAGCTTCTCTGACGCATGATTAATAAAATCGGAGAAAGAGAAATTGGGGTTCAACCTGAAGATCCGAAAAGTAAAACTGCCAGCCACTGGCTCTTTCCTCGACCTCAGTCTGAAATGGCACTCCTGCCTTCTGGAATCTCAGTATGAGACTGTCTGCCTGAGAGCTGTTTCCTCCCATTTTATAATCTTCTCTAGGGTTATTTTGTTGAGAAGACAAGGACCCAGATAGGGTTTTGGCCGCTAGAGACTTGCTCAAGACTTGCTAGAGACATAAGTTGATTTTAGAAGGAGCACCCAGTGCTCTCCCACAGATACACACCTGGATCACATAGGGGTTCCCAGATTGGTAAACCCGGCATGGGGATGGGATAAAGCATGCACCACCATCATTAAAGGCATGTCCCACCAAGTTTCTATGGCAACTAGTGTGGCTACTGGGATTAAAGGTGTGTGTTATCATAATCTAGTCTGTAAAACTAACCAGTGGGTCTGATTTACTCACAGATCTTTGGGCAGTCTTTATTTATTAAAATAGAGTTGAAATGCCTCTACACTGTTCTCTTTTCCAAAGTGGGAAAACATGATTTTCATAGATTTCTCACTTTTACTAAAAGACATCTTGGAGCTTACTAAGGAAAAAAATAGAAGTCATAGATCATAGCTGTATATTAGTAAAAATCCTTAAGCTCACTTCTCTCTGGTGCCTTATAAACAGCATGGGTTTGAAAACGCTTTGCTCAAGAACTGGAATGTTAACAATGTGTGGAAATGTCTCTTATGCCTCCGGCCAGGTTAGTAATAACACCTCTCCCCAAATGTCTGTCTATGCTGCAGATAGCCTATATCTATTTTATGTAACTAGATTTGTAAGATATACAATCATTTTATTTTGTAATTTATTGTGTCAAACGTTATGGATAAGATTGTTTCACTTGGTTTATAAGCAACAGTTGAATTGTGTTAATATACCATGTTTTTTTTTCTAATTTTTGCTATTGACTTGTATCATTACATTTTCAGACTGAATTAGTATGAGCAATGCTGTATAGATTTTTTTGTAAAGTATTTGTAAATTACTGTTAGCTTTATAACCATAATTATAAACTACAACCTTAGTGTGTACATATTCTTGATTTCATTGTAAGAGTAGAACTCTGTGTCCATGTGTATTCAGCTTTTGAAGGAAGTTGTGTCTCGGCAAGGGGAGAATTTCACACCACTGCAGATTGTGGGGAAATTCCATTTCTCTGCATTCTTGCTAATACAAGGTATCTGAACTCTTTTAGATACTCTGAGTGTTGTTTAGGGTAATGATGATTGTAACTTACAAAACAGCTAATGAGAATGTTTGGAGCTACTTATTTTCACTGATGATTTACACTATCTCTTTACTGAAGTGAGAGTAAACACATTTGTTTCTAATTTCTCTTTAGAACTGTCTTTTGTAGTACTTTACATTCCTTAAGAAAACAGGTTCCGTTAGAATATATCCATATATGTATAAAACATATATCTATCATTATTCCCATGAGGTGATCATTTTGGAAAAAAATATGAGCTGAATTCTCTTAATATCTATTGAATATATTTTTCTTACACAGATTATTTGTATTTTCATTGTCTGTTGAATAATTTTGTAAGTGAAAGTTACTGTTAGTCAATATAATTCTAGTTTTTGCAAAGGCGTAAGAGAGATACTAATTATTTTTTTACTTATCACTGAAATTATAAGATTACTTTTCTAAGTTACTATAAATTAGCTTTACTTTTGTTCAGATATTTGTTTTGTATTTGTGTTGGCAAAGAACAGCTGGGGGGGGCGGTTGTGTGTGCACACTTGCAAGTAGTTATGAGCCACTCAGTGTGGGTGCTGGGAAGGGTGGGAAGAGGACCCTGGTGAACTTCATGACAGCACGTCTTCGCTAGAGATCTGTCACTTCAGCCATGTCGTTTTCTGTATAAATGCTTTTCAGAAGAAGATAAGGCTGGTTGGAATTACTAGGGTGATTGATAAAATTTTGAGACAGTAAGGTTTCATTGCATGACTTTAAAATTCACCCCATTCTAAAAAAATACTTTAATCAATGAAATATGGAAGACATGTGCAGCAAAATATTTTGAGAAAGATCAGAAGTGACAAATTCAGGTGGTAATTTAAAATTTAATGGACTGTGCTTAACAATGAGAGAACATGAGGTAAAGTAAGTTTTCTCCTTATATTTTAGACTAGCAGCAAAAACTGAGAAAAATAAAGGTAAGAGTTTTAAATAAAAAGCATAAAGGAGCGCAAAATGATGCTCTTGAAAGTAACAGTTGAGTCTGAAGAGAAGTGTCTGGTCTCGCTGCAGCTTGTTATGCTGTGGCTGACTCGGGTCCATGGGAAGATACCTTTTCTGTGTATAAACAGAGGAGAAGGAGTGGATGTGGGAAAAAGGGAAGGTGGAGGAGAGACTGGGAGGAGCCAGGGAAGGGAAACTTTGGTCAGGATGTAAAACAAAACAAAACAAAAATTGGAAAATATACTTGAGGGGTTATGCATGTCTCAAGCCTCAGGAGCTACTGACTAAAAGATTTTTTAAGATAGTCTATGTTGACAAAGTTTTAAATATGTGGAAATTAAAACAATTGTATAAATTTCATTTTGTAGTATTAAAGATTAGGATATTTTCTGCAAACAATATTCATGAGAGATTTAATTTTAGGCATTTTCACTACTGGATAAGATTAAAAATACATTATTAACATGAAAATCAAAAATGGCCAAGTAGTTTGTTATAATGGATTATAACTCTGTACTTCATTAATGGAAAGAAGAAATCAGTGTCAAAACTATATGAAAATATATTTCTTTTTTAACTTTACTTACAAATAAAATTATCATCTTTAAGTCATTAAAAATTCATTATATATGCATTAATATGTATGTATTTGTACATATGTCTGTATATGTTCTTCATAGTCAAAAGAAGAAATGTTCTCATAGACTCTGCATGAAAATTCAAACGTATTTCAAGGACACTTTACCATTAACTATCAAAGTTTAAAGTTTGCTTTGATACATTTATTCTACATCAGCAAGCTTGTTCTTAGTTTCCCTGGACAGTCCAGTAGGTATAAGCAATTGTGAATTCAGCATTCTTTATACTGTAGATATGTACAAGAAAATATACATTATTAGACTTATTTTTAATTACATACAAAATTAGTTGATATGTTATCCTATGAGAAAATATAAAATTTAAAACAGTATGTTGACTCTGCAATGTTATGTTAAATAAAATTGCTATAAAATATTTTTAGATGTCCCCACAAAAAAATTAATAAAATTAATCTTAAGTCTGTGGTGATTTCTTACTTTTATCTTACAGTCTTTCGAATAGCTTGGAATTTTTATATGACCATATATTAACTTAAAAATGGTCTGTGATTGCCCTGAAATTTAAAAGCATAAATCTGCTACAATAGCATTCATACACTAGATCCCTTCTGTTTTTATAAGAGAGTTATGCGAAGACTTTACCAAGCTAAGCTCGAGCTATTGAACAGAACTGAATTTACAAATGAAAAGGTGGTATGATAAGAAATCACAGAACATTCATTCCAGTCTCAAATATGTGCCTCGTCATTTACAACCGGTGTGTCTATTATAACTTTTAAATGCTACGTTTGTTGAAATTGTTTTCCTCCATATTAAAATTACTCACAGAATTAAATAAAGGTAGCATTAAGATATTACTTGAGCTTTAGAGTTTATTGTATCCATTATGAGTAGAATTTAGTGATCTCAATCATGTTTACGTGACTGAAGAAAGAGATAAAAGTCAGACTAAGATTCAAAAATAGAGAAATTATTAGACTGTGCCTTCTAGCAAAGAATTGAAACCATCTTCAATGCTATTTTCCTGTTGTTATGTAGGTGTTTCCTGGATGCAAGAAAGTAGTGCTTTTCTAATTATTTGGCCTTGTATGTACCTACCAATCAGTAAGACATCTCTAGAAAGTATATATTTATTTGGCATCATTTCTCTATGTTGCTCCTCTGTTACCCCAGTGTTGTGTATTGATTCTCTGGAAACTGCTGGAATATTTATGCCACACATGTTGATGTTTCTCTCATGGAACTTGGCCACCACCAGCCCCCTGTTTGATGTCTTCTAAAAGAAAATTGTAACCTAAATGAATCTTGAATGACAAAACAGATACGTTACCTTTCAAATCCTATCATAAATTCTTTTGTGCTTTTAAAACATTTTTTTTCAAGACACTGAAGCACAAGTATCAGATGATCAGTTTTACAACATGCTTTGTCTTCATAAGTTAGCAAATCAGGGATTTGTTTTCATAAAATCTTACATTACTAATGGTGTTTCTTGGTTGCTTTGAAGTACATAGTAAACACTATAGACTGGGCACAGATAAGCTCCTGAAAGAGCACATAACCATGTCTAGACTCACTAAAACTTAGCGGTAAACAGTTTGTCACAAAAGAGGGGAAATACATTTCTGTCATTCCAACTTTATATGCATTTAAATATATTCTTGTACTTACATCTATGTCTTTGAGACATAAAATAGAGAAAGAAAACTTTTAATGCCAAGCATTCTGTATTTTTATTTAGCTCCTCTTTCTTGATCAAAGATTTGCAGAGTTTAAGTAATATTAAAAGTACATATTTTACCACATGCAATGAAGGGAAATGAAGTAGAGAAAACTCTTAGTTATTAAATTATGTGTCTAAAGTCATACTGACAATATGAGGCTGAATATGCAAGCGGATGTTCACAGCTGTAGTATAAAACATGTTCCATCAAGTCCAATGCCTTACCATCCCTTCATCAACCAAAAGAGTAGCTGTGCAGAGTAACAGTGTGGGGCAAGTCAGTTCTGCAATGTGTGAGATGGGATTAAGACATGCAAAATGATGGCATTTGGGTTTCATTTTTAAGACAGTATGTTAAACATTAGGCATTTTAATTCTCCAAACCCTAGCTCTCTCTCTTTATCATAATAGAGAAGAGATTTGCTCTGATCCAGAAGTGTACTGTCTACAAATTTCTATGTTGTGTTGTAAGTACTATGTAAATGGGAGAATGTACACTTAAAGCATAGCCGATGAAATAGGAAAGACATTTAGAAGGCATTGAAAATAAGAATTTAATATTAATGACATTCTGAAGACAATATTTTCTTTTACCCAGAACTATATTTTAGGAACTTAGAAGATTATTTTATAGAACATGGAAATTTATGTATCCCACACATCTCCAATTCCAGGAATTTTTTCTTAATATAATGTGAGACAATAATAAAACATTTGACTGTCTAAACTTCCTAGGGGGTATGAAAAGATTCTTTGTTTTCTGAAGAGATTCAGTTCTATAAACCACTTACCACACCACTGGTACAGAACACACAGACGATTCCTTTTGGCAGTCATTTTGTTTTATCTTCTTTGAATTTTTTAAAGCAGTTTGTCAAGACTGAGTGTAAATTATGACAAAAACTGTGGGACTCTGCCTCCAGGGCTGCATCATTTTGGTTAAACTGTGTTAGTGGTGCCTCCCCCTCAATGGTGGTCATCTCTGAAGACATACAATTGCGATTTGGCTCCTCAAGATATATGTCTTTCAAAATTATCATATAAATGACTAAAGAAATCCTATTTTAAGATACCACAATGTTTTTATGCACCACATGGTCTGTTTCAAAGAATGGCTGATATCATTCTTGCAGTGGATAGTCCACAGAGGAAATGGGCAAGCTTTATATTAGTGTTTCCATTGCTGTTTCACCCGGAGACTTAACCAAATCCATGTGTTTAGAGATTTATAAGAAGAAACATGCTCACACCGTTTCATGCTTATAGGGAAAAGGACGTTTCTAAAGTTAGTTTACTAGGATGGATTCACTAGCTACAAATGCAAAGAAATAGAGTCAAGAATGATTGAATGGAAAAATCTAGACTCTGCCTGCCAAACTTAAATATTGAGGTTTACTTATGCTCAAAAACTAAAATGTTTAGTTTAGTTCTTTTCTTTCCAACAAGTTCAGTTCATGTTGCTTAACTATTCTCAGAAGAGGGACCTGCCTTGAGGTATGGTTGACCTACCAACAGCAAGTTATTAAAGAGAACTGATTCTTCCTCTCCCAGTAGCTCATGAAACTCCTCAGTTAGTGGTAGGATTTTGTTCCCACCTTCACCCTGCCCCTGGCCTTACATTCTAGGATTTTTGTCAGCATTGAGCTTGCATATGTCTTATGCATGCTTTCACAATCAGTATGAGTTTATATGTAATCATCTTATTTTGTACGAACAACTTTGTGTCTTAAAGTCATCCTATTTGCCTGGTTCTTACAATCTTTTCACCCGTATTCGAAATAAGTTTTCTGAGTCTTGGAAAGAAGGATGCGATATGCAAATCCCATTTAGGGCTGAGCTCTCTACAGTCTCTTATTCTCTGGCTGTTGGCCAGTTGAGCATCACTATGTTAACTGCTACCTACTGTAAGAAGCATCTATAAATAGGGAAGAGTGATGCACTGGGCCCTGCGAATACCAGTGAGTCATTAGCTGATGTTTTAGTGCTATGTTCACTTAGCAGAATACTAGGCCCATGACCTACCAAATCACAGGTGCTTTGCCCTGTTGACAGTATAAGGAAAGGGTCCTTCTCATGGAGTGGTCTTTAGTCCACTAATAAAGTGTTTCATTATTCCGACAACATGGGTTAACTACTGCACCAGTGCATATATCGTGTCAGGCCAGAGGTAATGGTAGCTTTCAGGGCTCACAGTTAGGTGAGATGAATGACCACTTTTCTCTTCTATCGGGGTGCCTTTTACTTCCCAGCACTGCCAAAGGAATACAGTAAGGACCAAGGTTTGTCGTACATTCCAGCTTGATTTCTTCATATTATTTGAGTTCATTGTGTGGTATATGCAGTAATAGGACTTTATCATCAGGTTTTATTGGGTCAACAGGAGCATTTGCAATAGCCTGTATGTTGAGGGGTCACTCTATGACTTACAAAGAGAGGTATATTCCCAGTAGTAAAGGTTTTTTTTTTCCCCCCCTTGGAAATAGAGGTTGTCTACAAGATTTTGTCCTTCCCTTGCTCCGTTGAAACTCTTTTTATATGAATGTGTTTGACATACATGTATATAATTTAGGAGGGTTCTACAGTAAGTTAGTTATCTCTCAGCATATTCTGTTACCTTTCCTTTCTATTTCCTACGCAAATTTAACCCTTCCTGTTCCATTATTCACCATTTACCTTTTATAGCAGTGTTTCTATTCCCCCTACCTTCAAAGACCTTCTCATGCTCGCACTAATTTCCTGACTCAATGTGTCTTCCAAATGCAACACAGCAGCACTCACACACCATAGCTTCTCTTGATGAAAATGTGCACAGCATTTCTGGGTATTTTCTTTCAGGATTTCTCACAAGATTTCTTACAAACTGTCAGTGTTGATTGGGTCTTCGGTCTTATCTCAAGGCTTTAATGGAAAGAATCTGATGTGGTCACGTGTGTAGTCACATGTGTGTTCAGTGAGGAAATGAGATTCATTCCGATAACTCTTGAGGACATGCATGCTGACTGTGGGGCAAAAATGCCTTTTAGTTTATCTCCACTCAGGACTCTCTCTTGAACAGCTCAGAACATAACCATGAGTTCCTATCAAATCAATTCATGGGGAGGGTAATAAAGAGAGAAACGATATGTAGAGACAGAGACAAAGAGAGAGAGTGGGGAGAGAGAGAGAGAGAGAGAGAGAGAGAGAATATAATTCAAGGAACACTGATACGCGTTAAGATAAGAAAAGAAGACTCAACACAGTAGGTATTTGGATTTCATAAAGAAATTCAAAGCATGATGAAAGAATAACTCAAATATGAAAATGAAACTGATCTATGAAATATATTCCACAATTAAAGTGGCATTTATTTCACATATACAATGGAATGTAATCATATCCTCATCATTTCTCCTTCTAATCCCTACGGATGCCTCCAGCACACTAACTTTTTTCTACGTTAAAAAATAAAGTGGAAATGCACATGGGAAAAGAATATTGAATTCTTGGGTTCTACTATAGAATTCAATAAACTAAGGAAGAAGGTACATAAATTTGAGGCCAGCCTAAGTCTGTAATCAGAGTTTGCCTTCAAAGGAAATGTGAGGCAATATAAAGTTCAACAAAGCTTAATTCCAAAGAAAAAGGAGTGTACAAATGTCCATTAACATAGAATAGTTTGTAGAATTTTGCTCACTTGAACATATCCAAGAGATCTACAAGAATACATTGTTCAGATTCTAGAGATGTTAATGGGAATAGTTGCAGCGGTCGGATTAATAATCACCAAAGGTAATAGGTATTTGAACAAGTTTAATAACAAAACCAGACTCACGAAACCAAGGTTCCAGCGGAGTAGCCAGCGGAGACAGGAGAGAGAAGAGAAGGGGCGTGCAGCCTCTGCCCGCCCAATATATCAGTAAACACACGCCCGAGGGCAGCCCGCCCCCAAGGGGAGGGCTTATCCCTACATCTCCCTCCTTTTGTCTAAATAAGACAGAACTAACCTAAATACAACTATAAACAATAATAATAAATAAAAGATATAACAAACAATATTGAGAATGAAAGTTTTGCCGGACATTCTATCTCAAGGAGTCTAAATAATGTAGAGAGTAATTACAATTATATAATCT
>NW_026067916.1:5153533-5167930 GCF_014885135.2 Alexandromys fortis | reverse complement strand
TGCAGCGGTCGGATTAATAATCACCAAAGGTAATAGGTATTTGAACAAGTTTAATAACAAAACCAGACTCACGAAACCAAGGTTCCAGCGGAGTAGCCGGCGGAGACAGGAGAGAGAAGAGAAGGGGCGCGCAGCCTCTGCCCGCCCAATATATCAGTAAACACATGCCCGAGGGCAGCCCGCCCCCAAGGGGAGGGCTTATCCCTACAAATAGTGGTAAACTTTAGGTGGTGAATTGCTTCAAGAACTAGTAGAGAATTAAAAACTAAACTAAACTAAAGTTTGCAGTAGCCTGGGATCCTGTATAAGAATTTTGTGGACTTACTGTGAACTATGGATAGAGCTGCGTACGAAGCGTTCTTCCCACAGGGTAGTTCTTTAGAAAGAATTTCATAAACCGTGAGAAGGGAATGCTCTTGAAAGTAAGGACATGGAGGGAATGCCCTGGCATGTCCATATCGTCTCTGTAGAAAGAAAACAGCCCGGTAAGAATATCATCGACTCTCTTCACAAAACCAAAGATGATAAGATGTAACACCAGATGTGTTATTCCCCTGGGCTTGCATTTCTTAAGCTGACTGTGAATGCCACCTCATGTCTTGCTTGCTTTAATAATAAAAGGGAGAAGTGCTTTGTTTGCACTCCGCTTGAGCGCAGGTGCCTGGAATTCCCTGGCAGCCCATGGAGGTCTTTATTATATCTTTCTATCAGCTGTGACTTACTCTTGTTGGTTATGGGGCAGGTCAACAGTAACTATATTCTCAGTCATTGTTATACAGTACAACTTTAAAGACAGAAAATTTGAGGTCACATAGGAAACAAAACCTTTAAAATGTTATTGGCAACAGTATCTTAAATAGTGAAGAGGATCTAAAAATTTTCTTAATATCGTAAATGTGAACGGGAGTATCCAATTCTTTTTTTGAAGTGTTTGTCTATTTCCTGTGCTTTTATAACTGGATCTACTAATGATGGTACATTCATAATGAAATATGGGTATTTTAAGACGTATTATATTATTCATAAAATGCTTGAAATTTCCCCTTTCTGCTACGGTAACAAGGGCTTCTCTGTTCTCCATGAGTGATGGTGGTAGGTCAGATTCCATATTATCTGATATTCAGATGTCAGGAATTAAAGAGGACAGTTATTAAGGGCATAGAAGAAAGTGACAGGAAGTTCAGACTGTGTTTAAAGTAGAGGGTAGACTCATGGGGTGATAATGAGAGCTTTTGTGGAGGCTAAACGTAAGTCCAGGAAGTTGAGATCAGGAAACTGATTATCACATATTTATGAATTCTTGGAAAAAAATCTATGATAAAATTATTTAACCAAACTTGAGAGGAAAAAACCTGAAAATATGGATTTCTAGAGCTAGCTGGAGAAGGTTGTGAAGACAATAGGGATGTACTTAAGAAGTGAGATTTCAATGAGAAATACTAACGCCAATTGAAAATTAGTTAATTTTAAAAATGATAAATATGATTGAAAGATACAGAAATCTGGATTTTGAAGGCTCTGATTCTGACTATGCTAACTATGAACAACATTGAGCTGATCTGTCACTGACCAAGTTTGTTCTTTACCCTCCCTTTCATTAGAAAAATGCCCATAACATTTTATCGATTTACTAAAAGTTGCATTCTTTCTGTTCCAATTGGCTCACTTTCTTTGTTTATTTTGCCTTACATAAAGCATTGCAAGCTGCAAAGTCCTTCTTTTACTAAAGCAGGAAAGTTTTAAAGATTTCTTAAGGTTAACTTTTATCAAAATCATTTTGAAATATACATCTTCTTTCCTCGAACTTTACTGGTAAAGCTATATAATAGATTTATAATAATTGTGCTGACACATATGAATTTACACAAAGACATGCCATTTCCTGTTACTTATGAATGTCATATGCCAAGTGTGTTATATAGAAAGTTTTGTATTCTTTCTAGAGTGATAATTAAATGTCCAAAATCTGGCAAAAAAAATATATGGTTTTATGTATAAAAACAGTTAGAGTGTATTGGTTTCATCTATTTCTTAATCCCTTGTGAGATTTCTTGAGAATTAAGGGCTTTGGCAAGACTTAATGGTTCAGTGCAATGTGAATAATCCAGGAAGCAGAAGCACTGGGTACTTGTATGCCTTTAATAATGAACTCTGAAATAAGATACATGAGTAATTGCTTCATCTATAGCTGTAGATGGCAATAATGAAGCTTTGTAACAATAAAAATAATGTTATAATTGAGTCATAACTTTTTTAGGTTACAAGAAAATTGGACCTACTGGCACTTTCTACATTAGTCAAATTTAACACTTAAAGGATTGAGATAACCACTATTTTTCCATTATTTCTAAACAGAATGAAATTATTATTTTAGAAAGCTGATATCATAAAGGAAAAAATATATTGAAAACTGATTTGCTGGTATGATCACATATTTAAATCTTATACTCTAAAATTTTTAAATACAGGCCTTAATACTGCATTTGTATGGCTTAGATAAACCCTGGCTAGGGGCAACAGGAGAATAAAAAAAGACAGATATTTACACATAGACAGAAGAGCTGAGTCTGTGTTTTGATAGAAAAGCTACAACTCTCTTGTAGCTTATTTGTTTATTGTGTACTGCTGAATAGGAGGTAAAGTTAGTATATATGGCTGAACAAAAAAGCAGGTTTAACTACTCAGAAGGAGCAGTCTCTATGGAGAGCCATCTTTCAAGGTATGGAGGGAGAGAAAACAATGATGAATATTTTTTTAACATATTCTCAACACTCTCACTTGTAACTAAGGAAAGCATTGCCATCCTCTGAGGCTCACCATGGGAAGGGTTTTCCACTCCTGAAGATCTAAGGCATGGAGTCCTTGGCACATTCTTTCTCTGAGGATACCCTTACTTTTTTTCTATTTCAGATCAAGCTTCTCTTTACTTTTTATGTCTTTTGTCACAAATCTAGTCTGTACTCCAGCTTTAACTTCTTGGTGTTCTTCGACTTTATACTGTGTATCAATATTAGGCTGTATTGAAATCTCCTCCACCAAGGAGATCAGACCATTTCCTTTCAATTTATCCTCAGGAAGATTGTCAGGACAATATCCAAAAGCAGCAACATCCTTTGCCAAAATATTATAAGAACAGTCTCTAGCCTAGTGGCCAATATTCTTCTTTTTGAAACCATCTGAATCAGGCCCCTTAGTTCAAATTTCTCTCAGCACTATTGTCTTTTGAGTTCTTACTAGAATAGGCTAGTTGGCCCCATTTATGGATTTAAACCACTTCACTAGTTCATAGCCCGGACTCTTTGACATTCTGAAAAAAAGCAAATAAAAAAATACTCAGTCTTGATAACAAATTCTGCCACAGCACCTTTTCTAATGCTGTGATAAAACAACATAGCAAGGAAACTTATAGAGAAAGCATTTAATTTACCTTACAGTTTCAGAGGGTTAGAGCTTATGACAGAGAAACAAAGAAACAGCTGAGAGATTACAACTTGATCCACACCCATGAGACAGAAACAGAACACTGAGGCTCACATGAGTGTTTTGAAACCCAATACCTGCTCTCAGTGGCATACCACCTCCAACAGGGTCACTCCTCCTAATCTTTCCCAAACAGTTGTACCAATTATGAACAAAATATTCAAATATATATGCATAAGGTGTCCATTCTCATTCAAACAACTATAGGAGTATACAAATAACAAGAAAAATGTAACCAAGTACGGAAAAGCTGTCAAATCTGTTGGGGTAAGGGAAGAATCCTGATCCTGCCCAAAGTAACCAAATGTTCATGATCAGATCATCAGCTCCTTTTCTCTAAAGAGGTGGAGAGATAGCCACTAGATCTGTTGAAACACTTCATCAATTTCCTCATTTACCTTGATCTTTTAAGAGTGTCAACTTCATGCTTCTAGGTCCTAAATGCTAATTTCCTGTTTCTAAGGTTTTCTTTCATTCATGTTTTTCCTTTGCTTTCATAACTATCAGAAATAATACATTTTGCTCTTTTGCCCTCAGTCTTGCTTCTGGAGGATGCCAGGAAGTCCCACACACAGGTTCCACCCACATCTATCTCTACTATTTTGTACATTTGTTTTCTTTCTGGCTATTATCTTAATTTTTCCTGAAACATGAAAAAATACCTAAATAAGGGATCAATGAGAGGCTAATTATTGATTGCATTAAATTTCAACTTCATAAGCAAATCAACTTTTAAGTTTCTTACAGGCATATGAGTGAGGGATTTTTTATAGGGTTATAGACTACTGAAAACTTATTCAGGGTTAAGAGCCCTCCTCACTATGGGTGATGATTCTCTAACCTGAATCCCCTGGTGCTGATCCCACCACCTGAAGACAGTTCAGTCTCCTCTCCTCAGCAACTTACTGCTTGTATAACAGAGAATGTGCTTTGTGACCCGAAAAATTTAAATTTACACAATTTGTCATGTTATTTTGCTACTTCAATATCATGAGATTCTCGCCTTCCAAACTGAATCTTTTAGTTTGGAAGACACTGTGACACAACACTTAGTGTCTATGATTTTTTCCTTTAAAGGCATAATATTATCAGAAGGCACTGAAATGATATGTGAGGCTTTTAAATGAATTTATATCTATATGAGTCAGAGTTCTCTAAAGAAACAGCACTGATAGGATGAATGCAAATATAATATTATGTGTAGGAAGGTTTGTCTGTATGTGTTTCTGTGCTCTGTGTTTGTGCAGTCCCCAAAGATCTAGAAGAAGGCGTCAGATTCCCTAGAATCAGAAGCTCAGAAGTTTGTGAGCCACCATGTAGATTCTGGGACTGAACCTGGTCCTGGGCAAAAGCAGTAACTGCTGAGCCATCTCCCCAGCTATACATATTTTCCATGTCAATAATAATTTCCTAACATTCTCACTAGAATTAGATATAGGTAAAATCATTTTATTTATAGTTTATATGTGTGGTAGTTTGAATAAGAATGACCCCATAGGCTCACATATTTGAATGCTTAGTCACCAGAGAGTTGAACTCTTTGATAGGTTTAGAAGGATTAGTGACTTTTGTAGCAGAAGTGTTCTTTGGAGTTGGGCTTTCAGGTTTTAAAAACCCACACCAGGAGGAGCATATCTCTGTCTCTCTTTCTTTATCTCCTCTCTCTTCCTCTTCCTCCCTCGACCTGTGGATCAGATGGAGCTCTCTGCTGCCATTCCATTGATATGCATGTTACCACACTCCTTGCCATAATGATAATGGACTTTATACCTAAAACTATAATCAAACCTCAATTAAATGCTTTCTTATAACACTATTTCTGCATTGTATCTTTTCAAGCAATAGACAGTGACTAGGATAACATGATTCCTAAATAGTATTACCAGCATAGCAAAACATGAATCCTAAACAAATAACCTAACTGCAAAATGAGCACATAATCTTCATTACTTACATCCTATTTTGTGTTATAAAACAGAAGAAAGAATACTTACTCCTAGCACATAACCATGGTAATGTGATTAAATACTTTAGGAACTCCTTCAGCCAGTAGCCTTTAAGATACCAGCCCATTTGGGCATTATCTTTTATACTATAAATACCAATGTAAATAAACCATGCACTTGCTCTCTTCTGGCTGCTGGTTTCGGTCCTCTTTCCCATTTGTGCAGAGGACAGTGATCTGTGAGTCTACCTCTAAAAAATAACCCACACAATTCTGAGCTAGTGTGGGATTTCTTTTTAATATCTATATTCATCTGGTGCCCATTGTGGGCCACAAACCCATGATGCTGGGATTAAGAGTTCCATGCTCTACCTACTGAGCTGGCATTCTATAGGAAGCAGAAGAAAGTGATTGACAAACTGCCAATATAGGTGGAACTGTCTTTGAAATTTCCTACTTCATGGAAAAGTCTGCCAGATACTATGGGCCAGTAAGCTGAGGATGTGTGTCCACAATGTTACAGAACTTTGAGGACTGTCCAGCAAAATGTCTCTGTTAATTCTAGTGTTTTGGAAGTTGCTTACCTATTCCTCCACCTATTCCTCTACTGCCTACTTATTGGGATTTCAGCATTTTATTAGACCAATCAGGTGCCTTAGGCAGGCAAGGTAAACAGCAGCACATCTTTGACTAATTATATAAATACAACACACCTTTAAAGAGTTAAAATAATACTCTGCAACATAAGCACATATAACACATCTTTACATAGTTAAAGTAATATGCATAATGTATATATTTCCAATAGGCTAGGGGATATGGAAACTGAGGAAATAAAAACTGGATAACGCTTTCTATTTTCTTGCAGTTTACATAATAGTTTTAATATTTTAGCAGGATAGCTTTCTAATGAAATGGGAGTAATGCCAATGAGATTTATAATAATCTATTGTCATGAAATCACTCTTTACAGAGATTTATAATAACCTTTTGTCATGAAATCACTCTTTCCATATTTGTACAAGCATATCATTTTAAGCCACGCTCAAGCAAATGCATGCTTTTCCATTTTGAAGATAATCATTAAATTGATATGAAGCAGCCTCTCCATGTCATCTGTACTAAGCTCCTAGCAAAAATGCTTACCAAGAAAAATCAGAATGTTGGCTAAGAAGGAAGCAGCATACTGGATCTATCAACGTCTTCCTTGGGGAGATGGAACAATTTCAGCCTCAAATATCAGATGTGTATCTAAATGAAACATGGAAAAGAAAGATACAGAAAGGGAAAACGAATATTGAAAATGAGATACGTTTTACATAAACATTTACAAATATCTCATTTGTAACCATAGGAACGGCTCTGCCCATGCTGCCATGACGTTTATCTGCCTAATCAAAAAGAATGCCTCAGTGTCTTCTCCTTTAGGAGGTTGATAATAATGAGAAACATCCAAAGTACAGTTATCATTGAAATCCGAAAACTTTTTGGAATCAATAACAATTCTATTAATTAGCCGTGCACTAACAATTACTAAATCTTTAATGTCTTTGATATTTATTTTTCTTTTTTATTATTTTTTTTTATTTTTTGAGATGGGGCTCTCACACTTCCAAGTACTGTGATTACAACCATGCACCATCAAGACCCAGACTGCCTATCCCATTAGTTATTACACTGTATGTGGTAAATTATAACTCCATTTACTCATGAGAACTGTGGTCTTGTAGGAGGCATTCTCAGCATCACTACAGAACTCTTTTCCACAAGGCTGACTGGAGAGATTTGTGGGATCCTGCAGCAACTCAGGCACAGTCTACTGTCGCAAGTTTCAATTTGCACTGTTTTAAAACATATACTGGCCTCACTTTGTGTATTACTGTGGGAGAAGCAACAAAGTATATGAGGTCTAGTTTGTAGATAAAAATAGGGCTATTTAGAAAGCTTAAGGGATTTGTTTTAATTCATCTTTATAGATCTTGGATGTGACAGTAAATTCTCCAATTTTTAGTCATGTAGGAAGTAAGTCTTTCTGCATGTATTCATGGGATGCTTATTTATGTCTTAGGAAAGTTCTCAATACCCAAGTTTAATTTTGTGGAAAATCATTATCAAATAACTAAACTGTCTTAAAAAGAAAAGAGTATTTTACATAAAATCTAAAAATGTATAGTTCATTAAATTTTAAATAAATGTATTAAATTATAAAACACCCACAAAATTTTCAAATAAATGACTACTGAAATGAGAATAAAGAAATTTAAGATGGATGAGAGGAGGGGCGGGGAATCCTGAAATAAAAGTGATATATCAGGCATGCCTCCAGTCCCAATGCTGGCGTGCAAGGCAGAGGCTTGCACATTCAAGAGTTACCTGTGTTATTTAGTAAGCATCAGAGGAGACAGAGCTGTAGCAGAAACTCTGCCAAGGAGAACACACAAACCAAAGTATTAAATATCCGTGTATCTCTAAAACCAGGTAAGAAATGCAAGGTAAGTATGAGATAGTAATAGGAGTACATACCTTTAATCCCATTACTTACGAGGCAAAAGCAGGTGGATTGCTGTGAGTTTCAGGCTAGCCTGATACACCTATCAAATTCCAGGATAGCCAGAGCTACAAAGTGAGATGCTGTATTAATAAAATAAATCTGTTTACACTTTCTAGTGTACAGAACAGGGCACATTAGTCAATGCTTCATGACACTGAATGACGAATCCTACAAGAGAGGAAATGAGTCTAGTTTCCTTTTATAGCTTTACTTTAAATATAAACCAAAAAAATAAGAAAAAGTATCAAAATTAATCAACATGCAGAATGTTTTGGAAGGAAAATTAAATTGAAGCCTATTGTTTTATTATTTTTTTACATTTAACATTGAACTGTTATAAAATATGAACTAATTTAATTTTATCAGTTATTAAAGTATCCTTATTTTATTACCAGTCTTTTTTAATAATGTATCAAAAGTAAAGGTGGGACACTTCTGACACATGTTATTGAAAGAACAACTATCCAAAAATTTTGTCATAACAAAGGAAGTTTAAGAGTTTCTCTCCCAATAAAAAGACAAAAAAAAAAAAAAAGAGTAGAACCATAAAAATAAGATGAACATTTTAACATCCTCAGAGGGGACAGATTCAATGTTTTTGGAAATGGGAGTCAAGGTTAGTCCTGTAGAATTGCAATAATTCTTGTGTGACTTCCATACTTATTTCTGTTATACTTTACTTACTATTTCTGTAGTCATATTATTTGCCATAATCTGCCACCTACCGCTAATGTCAACACGTATGTAATTATCAATAAACGCTATTTTCTCTAAAAGTAAATTTTTCTCAATTTTATCAATTTCAGTTTCACTGCACTATATAATTGACTCATCTAAACTAATCAGACTAGCGTCTTCTTGAGTAATGAGTTTTCTTTATTACCTCTCTAACAAATTATGATCCCTACATCTGCTCTTAATGATCTCGTCCTGTTTTGACTGCCTAGACTTCCTTTTGAATTCATTCTCTTATTACTGTTTGAGGCACCTGTGCAGCTAAGTCTATCTATAGTCAAATGAAATTAAATTAAAAAATAAAATATAGAAGAACCAAAAATTACAAGTAGCAATGCAAGTTAAAAAGACAAATGTACTTAAAAGATGAAAAACACATTAAGGATTTCTTAGACCTGACCTGGACAGCTCATCCTCTGCAGCAGACACCAAGGAGTGGAGCCAGTTCTCCTACACCCACCCTCAGGTTCTGCTCGCCGGCATCCACACCAGTAGTGCCAGAACTGTTATGCCCAGGCAAAGTGCAGGATCTACTCTCCCGAGTGCCACAGTGGGTGCGGTGCAGGGCTAATGCTCCAGCTCTTGTGCATCAATGGCTAGGTCTCCTGCCTGCTGCAGGGGGCAGGAAGCAAGGGGGAGACTTTCCCTAACCCATGCCACCACATGGCAAAGGAGAGGGAGCGAGGTCAGCTCTCCTGCCCTCATGCCTTCAGCGGCTGGCTCACCTGTGCCTCAGTCAGCAGGGTTAGCTCTACTGTGTTACCAGTGGTGATTGATAATGAGGGAAATCTGGCAACGGACCAATCCAGTTAGCACTCAGACCCAGAACAAGTGCTATGAGATGGCCCACCACAACTTCTGTGCTGCTGGAGCATCGGAAGGAGCCAGCCTTGCAGATCCAAAGCTGCAGGATCTCTGTTTCCCAGGGCAACAGGATATTCAAGAGAAGTACCAGTGAGGGCCCTGTATCAAGGGTATAACAAAGCCAGAAGCAGTTTGATCCAGATCAATGACTCATTGCAATTAACACTTACAAGCAAGACTTACAGGCTAAAGGGTTTACTTCCAAACCAAGGCTTTTGTTGTGTTGTTGTTGTTCATTTGTTTGCTTTCCTTTTTGTTTTTTTATTTCTTTAAGATTTATGTTATTTAGTGGACTGGGTTTGCAAGGACAGAGAGTAAATATTAAGGGAGGAGGGGATGAATGGGATTAGGATACACGATATGAAATCCACAAAGATTCAATAAAATGTTTTTACAAAAATAAGTAAAGGTAAAAAAAAAAACCTGAGTGTATCTGTAAAAATTTAAAACCTAGTAGGATAAATAGAAATAATTAGACAGACCTAAAAATAGAGTTATAAACTGGAACACAAGTCAGAACAATATGTCTGAAAATTATTATAGATGTACAAAGAAAAATAAAATATAAGAAAGTAATTAAGGTACATAAAAGATTTAATAAGGTCAACTGAATCTGATTTATTTTAAATAAAAGCATAACATGTATAATGTTTAAAAATAATATTTTGATTAAACTAATTAATATATAAAAGAAAGAAAATTTAGGAAATTATCTGCATTGAAGAAATACAACTAAACATACAGTATAGTCTTACATAACAAAAGACCCAGTGAATTATAGTTTAATTAAACCCACAAACCTATGAACACCTGATTTTCGCTAAAGGAGCTAAAAGTATACAATGGAAAAAAGAGAGCATCTTCAACAAATTGTGCTGGCAAAACTGGATGTCAATCTGTAGAAGAATGAAAATAGACCCATATCTATCACCATGCACAAAACTCAAGTCCAAGTGGGTGAAAGACCTCAATATCAGTCCAAACACACTGAACCTGATTGAAGAGAAAGTGGGAAGTACTCTACAACACGTGGGCACAGGAGACCACTTCCTACGTATAACCCCAGCAGCACAGACAGTAAGGGCCTCATTGAATAAATGGGACCTCCTGAGACTGAGAAGCTTCTGTAAAGCAAAGGACACTGTTGCTAAGACAGAAAGGCAACCCACTGACTGGGAGAAGATCTTCACCAACCCCGCAACTGACAAAGGTCTGATCTCCAAAATATATAAAGAACTCAAGAAACTAGACCGTAAAAGGCTAATCAACCCAATTATAAAATGGGGCACTGAGTTGAACAGAGATCTCTCAACAGAAGAAGTTCAAATGGCCAAAAGACACCTAAGGTCATGCTCAACTTCCTTAGCGATCAGGGAAATGCAAATCAAGACAACTTTAAGATACCATCTTACACCTGTCAGAATGGCAAAAATCAAAAACACCAATGATAGCCTTTGCTGGAGAGGTTGTGGAGAAAGGGGTACACTCATCCATTGCTGGTGGGAATGCAAACTTGTGCAACCACTCTGGAAAGCAGTGTGGAGGTTTCTCAGGAAATTTGGGATCAACCTACCCATGGACCCAGCAATACCACTCTTGGGAATATACCCAAGAGAGGCCTTATCACACAACAAACGTATATGCTCTACTATGTTTATAGCAGCATTGTTTGTAATAGCCAGAACCTGGAAACAACCTAGATGCCCTTCAATTGAAGAATGGATGAAGAAAGTATGGAATATATACATATTAGAGTACTACTCAGCAGTAAAAAACAAGGACTTCTTGAAGTTTGCAGGCAAATGGATGGAAATAGAAAACACCATCCTGAGTGAGGTAAGCCAGACCCAAAAAGAGGAACATGGGATGTTCTCACTCATATTTGGTTTCTAGCCATAAATAAAGGACATTGAACCTATAATTCGGGTTCTTAGAGAAGCTAAATAAGAAGGAGAACCCAAAGAAAATCATATAGGCATCCTCCTGAATATTAAACTTCATCAGGCGATGAAAGGAGACAGAGACAGAGACCCACATTGGAGCACCGGACTGAAATCTCAAGGTCCAAATCAGGAGCAGAAGGAGAGAGAGCACAAGCAAGGAACTCAGGACCGCGAGGGGTGCACCCATACACTGAGACAATGGGGATGTTCTATCAGGAACTCACCAAGGCCAGCTGGCCTGGGTCTGAAAAAGCCTGGGTCAAAACTGGTCTCGCTGAACATAGCGGACAAGGAGGACTACTGAGACCTCAAGAACAATGGCAACGGGTTTTTGATTCTACTGGACCTATTGGTTTCGTGGGAGCCTAGGCAGTTTCGTGGATGCTCACCTTACTAGACCTGGATGGAGGTGGGTGGTCCTTGGACTTCCCACAGGGCAGGGAACCCTGATTGCTCTTTGGGCTGACGAGGGAGGGGGACTTGATTGGGGGAGGGGGAGGGAAAGGGGAGGCGGCGGTGGGGAAGAGACAGAAATCTTTAATAAATAAATAAATAAATAAATAAATAAATAAATGAAAAAAGAAAGAACATATCCTCCTTAAATAATGATGAAATTGACAAATTTTGATAAAATAAGAAAAATTTCTGCAACAACTTCTTGTGTTATCAACAATATTTTCAAAAAATTTGCTTATGGCAGGAGAATCTGACTTCATAAAGGATGGGGTAATAGAAGGTACAGATAAAAATGTAATAATTTTAACTATATGTAGTTGTACAATATCAGATTTGTTTAATAAAGGTTTTAGAAAAGCAACTAGTAAAATACAGAACAATGTAAAAATATTGAATATGCTTAAATTGTCTTTAAGTATTTCAAAGCTCTTGGTTTAGGAATATTTTTATTCAGATTCATATGTTGGATTATTTATCATATGTAGAACAAGAATGAAATTTGAGTATAGAATTCCGAGATATCAAAGCAATATCATCTTGAAACACACAATCTCATCTGCTATCAAATTCTGAGCATGAACAAGTCTGGCATGTATTTGAATCAGAAACTTCAAACCACTGGGCTTAAAACCAGAATGAAAAAAACTCTTCATGAAAAGATACAACAATGGAAACTAGGATAAACGATAAAAACAATGTGCAAAAATAAGAAGATTGAACACAAAGTATGGAAAACGATACAATAGAATCCAGAAGATAAAATAGCTCGGTTAAAAGGACACTAAATTATATTAAAAGCTGCAGCTATGAAACAATACAAAGGACACATTAAGCAAGTCAGTGGTAAAATGTGGAACGTGTGGTAGAACATGGCACCAACAGCACCCTACAGAACAATGGCATAGTTCATTCGTTTATTTATACTTTAAGGTAAAAGCCTCTTTTACGTGAAGAGCACCATACCATTAAGTACTAAATAACAAGCTACCAGTAGCGTGCAGCCATCTTGCTTTAATATTAATTACTCAAGGGCTAATTAAGAATGAGTTATTTTATAATAGTATAGTCAATCTGTTCAATTGTGAAAGGTAGAAAAATATTCATAATATTGAAATTAAGAAACACAACATACATTGCAAATATTTTTAAATAACTATTTCTAAACACTTTAAATATATAGCACTAAAGCTTTACACTCCAACACTACAAGATGCAGGTATGACCCTGCTAAAACTGAAATGCCTGGGCTGCTGGATGAGTCTTTCACGACAGCGGATGTTACCTGCCAGAAAAGAAAGAGGCCTGTATTCAGAAACTGTTCTGGAAAATCTTAGATGTATTTATGGAGTGTTAAAATCTAGAACACATTCTTAATAGAGAAGAAAGCAAATCACCTACATATGGTTTGTAGAGCAAAATATGGAACACCAAACTTTACAGCCTTACTAAAATATGAGAAGAAAATGTTTTCACAACTTATGAATAGATTGGTAAATATTTCATGGACCAAACAAAGTCAAATTAATTCATTTAAATAACACAGAAAAAATGGCAGATAATATTCATTGTGTTAAAGTTTAAACTTCTTTTAATCCACTGCTAAGACTATATGGATCGGCCAAAGAATTTTTGAATGAAGTAAAATAGATTAATCCATGCTATTACTAAAGGGACTGAAGATTTCTACCTAATGAACATAAGAAGAAATTCCATTACCATGCAAAGCATAGGAATGCAAATTTAAAACTGAGAATAAATCACACATGCTAAACTTTAAGTATTTTATAATATTATTAATGTGTGGAGAAACAAAAATTGGCAGGCACAACTGACAAGATTATAAATTAGAATACAAATGTTGTCAAAATAGTTAAATATAATAAATTTGATATTAATAACTTTTGACACAACATTGTGAATCCTAGCATATAAATTAAGTCTCACTTTGCTCCCTTTCAAAAGTGTATCAGGTTAATGACTTAAAAAAAGCTTTATTTGTAGCTGCCTAACTGGAAACATCCCATTATTTAGTAAACATCATATAAATCACCTGTAGCTAATTTCAAACGTATGTCAAAACAAAGGCAGATTACAGAAGTGTATGAACTTTTATTCCATTCTCCTTTGGAGGCAGGGGAATAGTCAGTTTATCATTGTATCAGGAATCCACTACTCAGTCAGGTTAAGCACAAGCTGTACTATCTCATTTTTCATTTCTAAAAATGAAACAAGAATAAAAACTGGTATGTATAACAACACAAAAACTGTTCTGCATTATTCATTTGTTCTTACATGAATAAGTGATGTAAACCAAGGCATACTAAAAAACCTATATTATTTAGATACATATTGGTGGTATCTATTGTGTATTAAGCATAAAAATTAATATAAACTGTAATAGTGATTGCAGTGAAGAGAGAGAA
>NW_026067916.1:5099084-5153460 GCF_014885135.2 Alexandromys fortis | reverse complement strand
TGGTATAACCAATGTGCTATTTCTTTATTAGATTCCAAATTTTATTTATCTTACATTTTGTCTACTTAATTTTATATATAATTTATAGTTTGTAATTAAGTAATACATGTGGTTTGTATATTTTCTACTTTCTTTATGTTTTATAATTAAAGCAAAGACAATAAAGGACTAGAGACATGGCTCAATAATTAAGAACACTTGTTGCTCCTGCAGAAGACCAGGATTTGGTTCCTAGCACCCACAACAGGTGGCTCACTATGTTCTGTAACTTCTGTTCCAAGAGATACTCTGATGACATAGCTTTACTGGGCATGAGAAACATGACTCAAATTGACCTAACAGACGTTTACACAGCGTTTCACCCAAACACAACAGAATATACCTTCTTCTCCGCACCACATGGAAAGAAAATTGACCACATACCTGGTCACAAGCAAGTCTTAACACATACAGAATAAAAGAAGAAGAAAATAACAAATGAAATGAATCCCTGCGTCTATCAGGCCACCATGGATTAAAGCTGGATTTCCATAACAGATAGTCTACAAAGTCATGGTGATGGAATAACTCTCTGATGAGTTACCACAGGGTCAAGGAAAAATAAATAAAAGAAATTAAAGACTACTAAAGAGCTATTTGGGATGAACTGTGAAGTGTGGCCTGGCTGGAGACAGGGAGTCACTGAGGTGGCCTTTGTGGTTTCAAAGACCTAATCATGAGATCGCTCTTTGTGCCTCTTGCTTGTGGATCCAGCTGCTCCAAAGCCGTGCATGCCTGCCTGATGCCGTGTTTCCCACCATAATGGCCATTATTTCTAAACCTCAGAAACTCTGATCCCCAAAGTAAATGCTGTCCTTTTAGGTTGTTTTGATCGAGGTGTTTTTATCACAGCAGTAGAAAAGTAGCTAGGACAGAAGCTGTTGTCGAGTGTCACGTATTGCTGTGACACATGAACATGCACTTTCTGGTGGAATGTGAATGACTTTGGGACATTGGATAGGAAGCCATCGAATTCTGTAAGCAGGGTTTACGAGGCCATCTGAGTAGTAGTCTGGAGTATAATAGTGCTAAGAACAAGGTTAGTTATGGAGGTACATGCTCATAGGTGTAGAAGCGAACAGTATCAGCAACTGCACTGGACACCAGACTAGAGATATTATGGCAAAGAAAGTGTACACTTTCTACCTAAATCCTAAGAATTGAAAAATACTAATTTATTTGGCAAAGAATATTGATTTCAAGAAAGGCTAATATTGACTCTATCACTTGTTATTAGTAATCACTCCTATGCAGATCTAAAATGAAGGAGCTGAAGTGGGGGCAAAAAGAAGTACAAAGCACCGTTTGAAGTGAGAAAAAGCACAAAGGAATTTGATACTTTGGCCAATTTGGCTGAAAGAGATAATGAGCAGCTAGGTGCAAAAAAAGGACTAAAAGTAGACATGCCCCAGGGCAAGACTCTACTCCACTCACCTCCAGCTTGTGAAACAGAAAGGCCTGAGGAATTTTCTGCTCCTAGAAATAATAACAACGGAAAGCTTACAAAAATGTAATTCAAAGATGGACCAGGTTCCATCCCAAGCACTGTTATGTGACATAACTTTTCCTGGGGAGACACAATATATGTCACTATTCAGGGCAGATAGGGAACGCAGGAGCCGAAAGTCCAATTTAGTGACCCATGAGTTTTTAATGGGGTTACTTACAATAGTTTGGAAAGAGATTACTCAAGTGTGCAGAAATGGCTCAGAAAGAGCTGAATGACCAAAGCCCTTCCCAATAGAGGTGAGAGATCACAAACCTGGGAACATGGAGTACGCTGCATAGTCTGCTCAACAGGTTGGGATGTGTGTTTTCCAAGTGCTTTTGTTGGTCTAAACCTCCTTTAGGCAGCTTGGACTGTCTCTGCTTCTTGCAGGTGACTATTCTGGTCTCAGTCTTGGCAGATTGACTTGTCTTGAGTCTTTTTGGCAACTCAACTCATCTGATAGGCATAGTTTTACAGCTCAGCTTTTTTTTTTTTTTTCAAGTCAGAAAGGGACACAATTTTTATTGTTTACAATGGCAGGAAGGGACCTCGTGAATCTGGTCAGTTTCAGGGACTTCCTGAAACTATTTTACATGTTCACATTCCTGGATAAGAAGCTTCTTACAGGATGGAATGTTTCAGTCTCTGAGGAAAATTTTACACAAGCAGACTGCAGGACTAGGCAGCTTGGGCAATGTAGTTCTGAAATTGAGGATACTTGAGTAAGTGATTATAGAAGCTTTATTTAAGGAAAGCCTCCAAAGTCAGTCGTGTGGCAGTGGGGTCTCTGTGTGGATGCCTAGAGATGCCAGTATTTGACGCCGTGAAAGTGAAGCCAGGATTATATTGCTGACCCCAAGATATTGGAGATTCCAGGGATGAGGGATCTGCGAAGGAAAGCTTCAGAGAGTGTTGGGTAGAACCATCCCAAGAAGAGATTGCCTTGCTTCTAGCAAAGCAGGGAAGGTGGAGGCATGTAAGCCCTTTGACATCAGATGGTGTTAAAGAATTTGGAGTTTGCCAAGTTAGATTTTGATCTTATCCTGGTACAGTAATTATTAATTATGCTTTCCTTACTCCATTTTGATATATATATATATATATATATATACACACATACATACACACACACTGTCCTATTGGATATTGGATATTGATTTTACAGGGGGTTATAATTAAAAGTTAGTTAGTCTTGAGTCTCAAAAGAGACTTTGGACCTTTAAACTCTGTGGAGACTGTGAAAGACTATGAAGCTTTCTGAAGTTGGACTAATGAAGCTAACTGATTGGGGAGTGAATATTGGGGTAAGGGGAGAATGAGAGAGTTAGAAAGAGTGGAGGGAGGGGAAACTGGTTGGATTGGATTTTCTGAGAGAAGAATCTATTGTCAAAAAATATCAGACTAAATTTTTAAAATTTAATAGAATTTAAAATTTAATAATTAATTTAAAATTAATAAAAATTAATTGTGACCTTCGCCTTAATAATGATAATTCTGTTTGTTTGAACTGAAATGCTTTAAGTGCTATTTTTCCACTCTCCCTCTCTTCATTGCCAATAATATTAAAGTGTTATTAGGCATAACCAAAGAAGGTAAAGTTTTACTATTTAAATGGTATTTTATAATTTTGTACCATACGGCAAGTGAAGGAGTCACAAAAATCAACTGGATTAAGTATTTACTATAATGTAGAATCAGCTTGAAGTTATTAGACCTGTCTCTTGGGTAGCTTTTCTTTACCATTTCTGGTCTTAGCCTTTATGTAAACAGTGGCCGTGACTATGGCTGCCTGTGTTCTTGGCTTGATGCTTAAACAAGGGCCAGCATGTAATAATTGCTCTGTAAGTATTAGCCATGACTCTAACAGTCCCATGTAGTAACCAGTTCCTTGTGGATTAGTATTTCTCACTGGCATTCTTCTACATAGACTTCCCTAAACTTATACACGCAAATCCTGTGGTGGAAATGCATGGGGCCTCTATTACAGAATCCAAATAAAGTCCTTCTCGTCTTCGAACACCAATTCCTATGTTACTCATTTGGAAGTTTCCATTATATTTGTCCTTTACATTTCCTTCCTGCTGTAACTGAGTTTTCCTTTCTTGGGAATCTGTGCCCAGTTGAGAGGCATTATATGCACATCATTCCTCACATTGACCATCAAATTCTCTTACTGGAAGAAAAACATAAGGTTTTTAATCCTTTTTCAAACACCACAATGCATAATCGCTTAACTCATATAGAATTATTCTCTAAAGTTCTATACTTATTTACATATTTCTCTTCAATCTTTAAGCCAGTACTAAACAGATTTTGTAACTGACAGTAGAATAGCTTAATGAAAAACAGATGACTTTATCCTTAACGCCCTTCTGCAGTTTTATTATTTCTCCTATTCCTCAGTGTTTGCCTTCAGTGCTTTCCAAGTAGGAACATTTACTATTTCCTCATTGCCAGGGATCCATCTCCTGCTTTCAAATCACTTCAACAGACCACTTCGCATCCTGTGATAGTTTTATGAACCTATTTTCCACACAGTTATAGTTAAAAGAAAATCTGGTATTGAACTACTTTTCCCCATATGACCATACTGTTCTGAATTGTCTATGACCCAATTTGTTGTGAAGCTTGGTGCTCTGTTTGACTATTCCAAGATGAATGCATCATGGCCTTGTCAAAAATTAGGACACAGTAGAACATTCATTGCCCTTTGCTTACATACTCTTCTAATTTCTGAATCATTCATGTCTGGCATCAAAGCCCTGTGCAAACATTGAGGACAAGCATCATTAGAAACTGAGAATTTGCACAGAGTTTCCTTGAAGGAAGTTGAAAACCAAAGTTAAATAAAAATTGCATGTTATTGACAAAACACCATTTTTGAAAGTACACAAAGGGCAAAATTACATAAACAATAAAATAAATGTATCTAATACATTCCATCTCCCAAGTGGGAACTCTTGACTGTCTTGAGGGAGGATAGTGTCCACTGTGTGCAATGAATCCTTAGTCACTGACATGACACCAGCCAGCAAGTGCAGGCTCTCTTATTCTTTGAGAATCAAAATCCTATGTGGTTAGGAAGTACTACAAGCTTATGAAATCCACTTCCAATTGTGGTTGCCTCTGGAAAATCACTGGAGAAGAGAAGAAGGAAAAATCTCTTTCCTCTCCTCTTACGATGGCACATCAAGGAAAAATGAGAGATTTTTAGAAATGAGGCCGTTTTTAAAAATATACATGTATTTTGTGGTTCAAAAACAGGCTTCCCAGACATTTTAGCTATAATTACTTATATCCCTTTCTTAATATAGTAAGGGAAAAAAAGTAAGGACCAGAGACTTAAATTGAGAAAAGAATAAACTTTGAAAATTATATGATTTGTAATGTTTTTAAAGTTTTTTCCACAAAGGGATTTTGAGGACAAGCACTTAAAAGTACATCTAATATACTTCTATATACTTCCAAGTAATTTTATTTCCCAAAATAAAATGGGAAGTACTTTTCACATTCTCCCATGTTGACATCTCAGATTTAGGATTTTTTTCCCCCACTCTGTGGTGCCCAGCACCTCTGTCTGTCCATGATATAAGTGGATTGCAACTTTAGTTGGATAAACAGTCATAAGATTCAGATGCACATGAGTCCACTGTTGCCAAACAACAACATACAAAAACAAACAAAAACAAAAACAAAACAAGCCAGGCGATGGTGGCGCACACCTTTAATCCCAGCACTCAGGAGGCAGAGGCAGATGGATCTCTGTGAGTTTGAGACCAGCCTGGTCTACAGAGCTAGTTCCAGGACAGGCTCCAAAGCCACAGAGAAACCCTGTCTCGAAAAATAAAAACAAAAACAATAAAAAACAAACAACAACATAGAAGAATTGCCTACACCTTAATCAATGTGCATGCCTGCTCTTCTCTGCCAACTTTATTTTGCTTTGTTAAGAGAGAGTCACAGAACCTGGCTCAACTGCTGTAATTATTTTATGTGTTTTTACATAGGCTCAATTGTCATGTCATAATTTTTTTATTTGTTTTTACATAGGTTAACAGAAATGGGTTAATTTAAGAAGTAAGAGCTAGCTAGGAATATGCCTAAGCCACTGACCAAACAGTGTTATTATTAATAGAGCTTTTTGAGATATTATAATAATTATATCATATCCCCCTTTTCAAACTCCACCATGTACTTTCCTTTTCAATTTCATAGCCTCATTTTCTTTCTTGACGTTACATATATATGTATACTCATATATACATACATACATGACATATGTAGTATATAATATATATTTGATATACATATTATAGTTATTCCTAAATATAAAAGTACAACCTGAAGCTTCACCAATGACTTCACAAATATTGCTTGAAGGAGTCAGACATCAATAGACAAGCTAAAGTGGACAGTGGATCTCTCACAAGTCCTTAACAATACCTAAATAAAGTTCTAAGATGAACTAAGGACTGCTGAGTGAGAGAAACAATTTTCCTTAGGGAATAGCATAACCAATTGGTTCTACAAAAAGCATGACATATTGTAAATGGAGACCGCACTTTCCTTTCCCAGACACCCAGACCCAAATAATCACACAGAAGCTCTATTAATAACAACACTGTTTGGTCAATGGCTTAGGCATATTCCTAGCTAGCTCTTATATCTTAAATTAACCCATTTCTGTTAACCTATTTATTGGCACAAGGCTGTGGCTTACTAGTAATGTTCTGGTATCATTTTTCTTCAGTGGATACATGACTTCTCCTTGACTCCTCTCTCTCTCTCTCTCTCTCTCTCTCTCTCTCTCTCTCTCTCTCTCTCCCTGCTTTCCCTGCCTGGCATTACTCCACTGAGCCACTAGCCAAAACAGATTTATTCATCAACCAATAAAAACATCACATATATAGAAGTACTCCCCACATCATATTTTTCTAGACTGTGGGTGTGTAAATATAAGAACTTCATAAGCCTAAGGTAATGCTCTATTTGGCTTATGTGTGCTCGTACAGACACTCACTGTGCCTGCATGTTGTTCCAGTGCAGGAGAAACAAACAAGAGAAATTTTCAAATTAAATACTTTCCAGAAATGTAATGGGAAAAGGAGGACACTGCAGTCAGTTTCCACCAGATTGTTTACTGGGACACTGAAGATCTTCAGCATCTCTCTGTGTGAAGGAAGGAGAGCCGGTCCTCTTTGTAGATATTGCCCTTGGCATACTCTTGCTTCTCCTTTTCTCTACATGCCCTAATTTTCTTAGGGTGGAATTTTCTTAATTCTCAAGGAATTAAGCAAAGATCAAACCTAGAATTAATGCAAGTGAAGGCGATGTTTGAAAAATGTGAGACACGTTTGTGAGGTTTCCTGCAAATCTAGCATCTGCTCCTCACATGTTTTATTCTTTGTCAAAGAAAGAAAGCTTCATCATATTTTAATCTCTTTTCCTTCTTTGTGTATGAATCTCTAAGTCCCTATATCCCTCCCTTACTTAATATTTTTCCTCACCAATTTTTAAATATTTGAATTTTTGGTTAAAGGACACTACTAAAAAGAACAAGTCAAAACTGACAAGATATCATTACTATATGAAGAGAATTTTATCAATATTTTGGCATATCAAAGTATTTGTTCTGTCAGTTTATGTTATACCACTGTTTAAGGACAGACATTTTTCTCTTATAAATGTCTTTTTTGAAAATTACTCAGGAAATAGTTGATATATAGCAAAAACAGCTTAAAATAAGTTTGTGTGAGAAGTTTTGACAATTATTAGTCCCATATATAAAAATAATACAAACAATGGAGCCAAGTTACTTGGCGCGCTCATTTCACTGTCTTGTGAAATAATTACCACAATAAAGGCATATGTGTTTACTTATAACAAAATCTACTTTAATCTCAATAAAGTGCTGCATCTGTGGAGGAGGAGCTCATGGGAAGTCATCATGTCACCCCATTGTTGAGAAGTCCTGCTGCCTTCTTGGTGCTTACTCGAATGCCTAGTTTCTCAATAGTCAAGAAAATATGGACTATGTGTATCAAATGATGGGGAATAGCTAACGATACTAAGAAAAGTTGGATTTGGGGGCCCTTAGACATATCTTTCTGCTATTGCTTAGTTCTTATATCAACCATGGGAAAATTATGAAAAACCTTAGGTAGGAGAGATGAAGGAAATCCCAAAATGTTTTTTGTGTCATAGCTAGAGGTCTTGATTTGGAATGGATGCCTTTTTTAGTTTCTAACGTGTTCCTCCCGGAGGGAGAACACATGCCTGACACTCGCAGTTGGACAGTTCTGAAGACAGTCCATGGTCTGTCAATATTGCCTGAATCCAGTTCTCAGCCACAGATGAATTGGCAGATATTTGGACTTCTCCCTAGATAGAAAACTCTGAAGTACAACTATTTTATAGACAACAGAACAAGTTCTATTTTATCTCTCCTTTCCGTCATCTTTAATTTGAAAAACTATTCCTATTAAAGTAGATTCAGTTATTTTTACTTCACCGTATAAAGGAAGTAGCTTATCTCAGTAGCTCAGTTTTGATCACTTGTCTTAAATGTGCATAGATTATATTTGAAAATATATAAAGAATGATGAGCCGAAATTATAATTACTTTCCTAGTCATAGTTAAAGCATTAGAAGAGAGCTTTAATTCTTTGTTTGTTTGTTTTTGTTGTTTTGGGTTTTTTGTTGTTGTTTTTTATTTATTATTGATTGATTTTTATTGAACTCTACATTTTAATTCTTAACCTCAGTTTGAAAGAGGAGCTTAATTATTTATATAGTTTCGCCATTGTATATCACCTTTATGAGTATGTCTTAATCAAAATTGAATATATTGTATTCCATGTGTACATAATACATGTGAAGATTTATATATGTGAGCAAGTTTGTAAATACACACTCACTAGAAGTAAGTGTGGCACTTTGAGAAACTGTTTCCGCTCCAGATGACACATGGTCAAAGGTTGAGCAGGATATACCAGTTAACAGACTTACTCTGTGTTTTGCATTCTCCAGGCAATGACTTCTGTCTTCCTAGATATTTACATTTTATTTGCCTAATCCATGTTGACTCAAATTACTCTTTACTTTAGACCAGTGCATTGCATGTCCAACTGCAGTCTGCAGAAGATTTGGGGGTAATGTGAGAACGGCGATTCTGAGATAGTCTAAAGTTACAGTACAGCCTGATACATGCCATTCTTAGTGGGCACCCAGTTTGCACCACAGTTAATGGTCAAAGGACTCATTTATGTAGAAATGGCTTTAAAACAGTTTTTATCATAGGGTGACCATTGATCTGCCAGGAACAAGTCTCCTGGGCATTTGAGAGTAATGTTTGTTTTGTTTCTTCTGTGTGACAAGAGCTCTGAAACCGACCCCCCCCCTGAAATTTTGTGAGGACTGATCTGCTGTCTAACAATCCATCCTATTTGTGACTGCCTTGGAAGGATGGCATATCAGACTTGCTTTAGAATGCACACAGCACCATCTAAAACTCTTTCTCTATGTGACCTCTGTTTTTCTACAAGTCATTCCTCACATTGCTTTGTGATGATATATTTTTTTTAATTTAGAAAATTATTTTCTCTGTAAATGTTTTTAATTGATCCCTTCCTTGCCAAAGAATGTCTAAAACACGTTATCTAGTATTGAACAACTGAGATAGCATTATATAAAACTTCTGGGAACTGTGCATGAAACAAGAAGATTCTCTATATAATACATGCATGGTGAGGCATCAAAGAAGAATCAATCGTCTTACTGTTCTCTAACTGTAAAAGAATGTTATAAAATAAAATAATAAAACTGATAAACTATTAAACAGATTACCCCTGTATTCAAGAATGTTGTGAAATTATGAAAATACTTATTGTGTAAAACTTATAACTGAACCCTGAACTTCTACGTGGCTACATTAGAAAGTTTCCCTTAGACTTGAACCCAGAATTGAAATACTTCTAGCATAAGGAAAGAAATAAATGATAGAATAAGAAAAGTTTGGAAAATTACAAGTATCTCTGATTGCTTATTTCCATGCTATTTTTTCTTTTAATATGGAAGATATTAAATATAACTGGTGTGCTTTTTCCAATCACAGTGCCTTTATTTGGCATGTTCACTGTAGGAATGAAGTTGAAAACAATTTCACACTCTATAATTTTGTTTTCCAAGATCTGTTTTTAGGTTAGGGAAATGAACCCACTGATGATTTCCCTTCCAAAAGCACAGTGTGATATTTTTCTTTTGAAAACTGAGAATATAGGTGTGTCTATAATCAGTGTTATATAAAGAAGGATTGCAGGGACATGGGTAATGAATGGTTTATAATTATTTGAGTTTAGGACTTCTTTGTTTTAAAAATGCTTCTTTTCTAGGATGTTTTTATATCCTGTACTGCTTTTACTTTAGTTACAATAGTTTTATTCTGTTTTTAATATGCTGCTGATAATATAGGATTTAAAGTTAGTCAATGAAAATTAGTTAAAAATGGAAAGTGAAAATTATTTCCAAATAAAATAGATTGTGTAGGTTTATAGGCTTATGTAATTTTGCTAAAACTTGCTGACATTAGTAATGGTGGCTATTAGGTCAGAATTACTTAGTGCAAATTTTCCCAGAAATATATTATATTGACATTTAAAAAAAAATTGTCATTTAAATTTTGCCTGGTAATGTCAACATAAGAACATAAGGTCTTTCTTATAATTCACTTAATTTTCTTCAGGTAGGCAGAGTGGGATTGTCAGATCATGTCTGTTATGATTATTTAATATTTATAAAGAATTAACATATTTATTTACATACTGATTGTAATGTTCATGCTATAAAAGTATGCAAATGTTCTCTTTTCTACCCTTGTTATCTTCATCCTTTATTTTATCAACATTTTATAATAATGAAATTGTGTTTTTTGTGGCTCTGATCTGCATTTCCTTGGTGACTAATATTTCTGAGCAGTAATACAAGGATCTACTGGTCATTTTTGTATATTGCTTCCAGAAAGATTTATTGAATCCATTGATTATTTTTTAAAAGGAGCTTGATTTACTTCTTGATTGATTGCTATTGATTTGTTTTAGTTCATATATACATAAACACTGCATCAAATGTGAGAATGAAATTCTTTGTGTGATTCTAAAAACTGTCTCTTTTGTTAAGTGACGGTTTTTTTCTTTACTATTCAGGTCTCAATGAGTTTAATCTGATCTTGCATATATCTTTCCAGTTGTAAGAAATCAACTCTCTCACTAGAGTAAGACATCAACTCAATTAATGACTTAAATATAAAATCTGAAACTATGGAAATTGCAAGAAAGTGTGAGGAAAATACTTCAGACCACTGACATTGACAAGAATCTTTTGAGCAAGAACTTTCTAATACATTAAAAACAAACTAGTCTTTTAAAACAAAATTGAATTTATAGCTGATCTCTTCGTAATTACTTACAATATAATTCCCTTTAAATTGTTTGAAAATGTCCATAGTCATGTTTTTCTTCTATAGGAAGTATGTTAAAATAGTGGTTGATAAGAAAATACTGATTTTTATTAATATTAAATGTATGGGTATATTTTTACATATATGTGTACATTTTAAATATTTTTTCATTCATCTAAGGATTTTACCATTATCAATAGATTTGTCTGATATTATAAATTTGTCTTGTTTCTGTAATTGTATAAGGATATAGTTGATAGATTAAAATTAAATTTCCTCCCTATTGTGTCATTTAAATAAATATCAACAATCATTAAATGGACATACTTTTTCTTCATTTTTGTTTTTAGTGATAGAGAGTCTCTGTGCAGCCCTGGCTGTCCTGAAACTCACTATGTAGACCAGGCTAGCATCAAACTCACAGAGATTCACCTGCCTCTGCCTCACTAGTGCTGATGTTAAAAGCATCTGCCACCACTGCTGGGCTAATGGAGAAACTTTTAACTATAACAAGGGGTATTCAGACTACTGCCTATCAATCTGAAGTAGAAACTCGATCCATGATACTTACAAAGACAGAAGGAAGAAATGGAGTTTGAAAGAAATAGTTCTATTTCATTTGAGATATTAAGTACAGATTATGATGACGAAATTCAGGAAAGTTTGTCAGTAAACTTTGGTTGAAAGGAAGCATAAAAAATATAACTGAGATATCAAAGAATTGTGGCCCTTGGCTGTGACAAATAGGCAATAAAATTAAGCCAAATGCCAGGTATGGGAGGGGATGCCTTCAATACCAGCCCTCAAGAGGCAAAGGCAAGTGGATCTCTGTGATTTCGAGGTCAGCCTCATCTAGAGTTAGTTCCAGACACTCATGACTACACAAAAAAATCCTATCTTGAAAAACCAAAACTAAAACAAAAACCAACCAAACCAAAAAAAAAAAAAAAAAAAAAAAAAAAAAAAAAAAAAAAAAAAAAAAAAAAAAAAAAAAACTTAAAAAAAAAACTGTATAGAGTTGACTTACTTGACTTTTATGTGGTATGTGTGTGTATGTCTTATTACTTATCCAAAATGATAAAATTTTATTTTTTCATTCCTATTTGAATATCACATATTCACTTAAAAGTATCAGTTAACCAAAGTTATCAGAAATCTGATGAAAATGAGCTTTAGATTAAAATGTCAGTTTTCCTCAGCACCAGAAACCCTGCTTTGGCAGCTTCCGGTATCACCACAATGGTTCAGATGTTGGGACCAAGTGTCTTTATGTCTTTTAACTCTATTATCATGGTTAAAAGATGGATGCTACAGCTTCAATAATCCATGCTGTAGGCAACAGAAAATATAATTGATTCTTTTCAATTGAGTCAGATTCCTTAAGCAGTTTCCTTGAAATCTCATCCAGAGTTTCAAGGCTTAGTACCCTCATCTCAAGCAGACTGAGCTCTGAAAATTTAAACTGGAAGTGTTGCCAATAGCTCACATATGAGAAGTTTATTGCTAGTGAAAAATGGTAAGTCTATGGCAAAGACAGAAGTAAGAATTTCCGTCCCTGCACCACAGCAAAGCATACAGTGAGAATGAGTGCATAATTCAAGAGCTGTGTTTGTTATTAAATTATAAACTGAGGACGATAAGCATGAGTTTAATTATTGGATGAGGATTCTGAGGTTTGAAAGTTGTTATTTTCCATTGGTCCTTTAAAAAAGATTATAAAGAATTAAAAAAATGGAAATTCCGTTAGGCATTACAACTAAATGACTACAGGCATAAGTTTCAAGTTTTCATCAAAGAAATTTAATGCATTTTACACATATTCTACCACTAGCTCTCTTTCATAGGCATGGTCATCAAGCCACAGAAAAAAAATAGTTCCAGAAAGATATATGATTTAAAACAGAAAGAGAGTGATTTAATTTGTATGGCTTAGCCATTCTAATTTCAAAACAGTTTTCAATTTACTTCATAATATTAATTTCTAGGTGAAA
The DNA here is from genome assembly GCF_014885135.2 of Alexandromys fortis. NCBI lineage: Eukaryota > Metazoa > Chordata > Mammalia > Rodentia > Cricetidae > Alexandromys > Alexandromys fortis. The sequence goes on along the minus strand of NW_026067916.1, from coordinate 5,140,487 downwards.
CAGCACAAATTGAATAAACTAGTAAATTGCAAGGGTGTATAAATTTTTCATGTTTTGCTACAGAAAATACTAAAATTATTCCATATATATTTATATTTGTGTGTGTATATTATTTGGAATTTTATTGTTAAACTAAATGCCCAAAATGGAGGTATGTTAAGCAATATAATTTATCTATCTAAGGTCTGAATAGGATTTATGTTTGTAGTATCTTCCTGTTCACTATTTTCTTCTTAAAAGATGTAGTTAGTCTTTAAACACTTGTTATAAGAATGGCATTAATTTGACCTTTTTGTAATATAAAATGGTAACAACTTAAAAGATACTATTACATTTTGGAAATCTTAGGTAAGCTAATCAAGGACAATTTTTATTTAATTTCCAAAGGCATGCCATCCCTATTTTGCCTTTGATTGAGCACTGAAACACAGTTATTCAGCAAAATGACTGCATGCATTTTTTCATATTTTAAGGATGACAGATGGCCATAGCATGTGTTCAGTCTTGGCATTTGATCTAAATTCCTGATTTAAAAAGATTGTGTATGAATGTGTTTGTTTGTAGATGTGTATTTGCATGAAATAAAAATTTAGTCATCCATGCCACTAATTCTTGATCTTATGGAGGAAAATATTATTAAATAATAAGTAAAGACTCAAACTAAGTTGTGGAGATCTGATTATTTTATTTTACCTACAAAATCCTACAAGAAAGTGAAGGCTCTCAGATAATCTTGAGTAAATTATTGAAAGTATATCCTGTGTCACTGTGTTAGTTTGTTGCAGTCCTTGAGAAGTCATCTGCTGACTCAGTTCCTCAAGAAAAAAAGTCTTAATGACCTCATTTTGAGGGTTTAAGTTTGTAAACCAAAAGGTAGAGACAGAGGAGCTCTGTTTGGAATGGAAAATTCCGATACTGTAGTTTTCATAAGTAGAAAAAGCTAAGAAACATTGAAGTTAATTATGTTGTTTATTATCCAAAATAAAGTCATAAAATGTCATAATAAAGATCAGGGGACAGGCATGGATTTGCAGGAAGAAAAATATCTTAAGTAGGTATTTGATTTTCCTAATACCCAAATTCACATAATTCCAAAATCAAAAATGTTAAAGCTAAAAATTACCATGAATGAGGGAGTATCCAGTGAAGACACCAAATATCCTTTCTTTGTGGACAGTCATGAAGGTGCTCATGCACTGTTATTGCTTTGGTTCTACATGCTACACCATACTCAAAGGTAAATAAAGACCAAAACAGAGAAAGCATGGATTGAAACAGTGCTTTCACGGAAGGGAAATTTCAATGCTGTTTCCCTATATCTTCTTCACAACAAGTGCATTAATTCACAGGGAAAGGGCCATTAAAAAGTATGAGAATATTGCACCTTAGGGAATATTACAAATGAGAAACACAAATGGGGTAAAAAGAGTTAACTCTGAGTCGGATTGCTATTACATTCTGTCTCCATTTCTAGAGTGGGAGGAAAGAGGAAAGAAGGTCTTAAGGTTACTCCTAAGACCATCATCCCAAGCCTATGGCTTAAGTGCTACCCTCTGCCCCAACATGATTATATATTGAGAAAACAATGGTAGAATATTGAAATTGACACTGGAAGGTACAGAAGACATGCTCAACCTGAGAACATAATGTTAAAGGAAGCCTCCCAAAAACAATGGAGGGAAAGAGTGACCTTCTGCTTGATGAAAATCAGAAATTACTGGGAGGCTCTGAAGCTGGTGTGAGGTATTGTGATATGTGAGATATGGATAATCTAGCTCACTTATCAACTAGAATCATATTCACACTGATATTAAAGGAAGAGCTTCTTTAGGGCAAAGGATTTGTGTCTTAGTAACTTCACAAAAAAGTTTTCAAGGCAAATAAAATGAAAAACAAAGCACAATCATCAGATTCACGTTAATATTGATATATGACAGACTCTGTGTATTTATAAGATGACAGCTGTGCTCTCCACAAAATGAAAAGGTGATACTGTTGGAGACAGTGCCACATAACTTATTGAATATGGAAAAGTCCAGATGGTGCCTACCTGCAGCCTTAATCCCTAGAGGCTAGTGCTCTTGGTACCCAAAGGTACTATGTAAGCTACAAACCCCCCTTGCCTGCACACCAGGGAAATGGTCATACAAAACTTGTGGGAGTAACAAACCCATGCATGATTTCACTTTATGCATGAATACAAGGTAGAAAACACTGGTTGCATTGAAAAAAAGGATAGAAATAAATTTATGATACCAAATAGTTCTCTTTCATAGTTGGTAGAAAAATGTAAGAAAAACAATCATGATCTAAATAACCTGACACAGCAGAATTGACCTCATCGCTTAAATATGTTATCAATGAATATCAAAATACACATTCTTCTCAAAAACTGTCTACTAATAGAGAACACTTGCACATCACATATTAAAAACATTTTTAAAAGAAATTGCATGTTCTTGGAACACAGTGATATAAAGTAAAATTCTTAAAACAATATCTTAAAAAATCAATATATTTACATGCATCAAAGGAATATTCAAGGAAAGCTTAAAAGTATTCTGAACTGAAATAAAAAAAACTATATGACCTATCTAAATATGTATGCTAAAGCTAAAACGTTGTTTAGGAGGAAAAAATTTTAACACATGAAGATATTTTATAGATGGACAAATGGCTCGGTAGCTTGATTCTCTTTTAGAAGATGATACATTAGTTCCCAGAAACTCTAGACACATAGGAGCTAAAACTTTCTGGCCTTTAGGTGTATCCACACATGTGTGTACCTATATACAAACATACACATGCATAAATCATAAAAGAATCTTTCTTTCAAAAGTATTTTGGAAAAGAATGATCTCATATCAAATGACATGATTTTCAAACATACCCAAAGAGGGAAATAACTCAGGCATAAACTCAAAACAGGTAGAATGGGGGTATCAGATTTGTTAATATTACAGATAAAATGTGGGTGTTATAAGTGATCCTGTTATCCTTGTAGGAAAATACAGAACTCCTACCACAAATTCATGTGCAATTCTAAGCAATATATAGAATGAATCAATTCTTTAAATAACATAAGCTTATAAATCCACATGCTAGGTAACCTTACAAGTAGAATATGATTAAAGAAATTAAATATATTCTTTAAATATCTTATAGGAGACAATATCAAGTATATAGAGTTTCACTCATTAATTCTATCAAACATGTATGAAAAATAATACTGATCATATGTAAATCCTTGAAAAAAAATACAAGAGAGGAACAACTGCAAAATTATTGTCATAGGCTAGAAACAAGCTAATAAAATTATAGTCATTGTAAGAAAACTGTATAGACATATCACCATGAATGTGTAAAGATTCTGATCAAATTTAATGTAGCAGTAATAATTCTAAGAATGATTCAATTTTTAAATAACAGAGTGAATAAATTATATTATTAGAGATTTAAGGAAAAAATAGTAACATTTGACAGTAACCAAAAATATTGCTGCTAATATACCATCATGCTCTCAACATCACAGGAATAGGTAGAATTCCTTACTCTAACATGGTAATTCTGCAAAGTTACATGCTAACAAATCTGCATCTTATAACATGGTTGGTTATGAGAGGATTGATTTTTTTTCTAAGATAAAAGTGACTATCTTACCCCAAATAGTCAACATTGTTTATTAAGCCTTTATCACCATAATCAGATCAATCATTAAAATGATAGACACACTGAGTAAGCAACATTTCCCTAGCTTTAGATGGCATGTTCATTATGTACATAGAAATTTCCAAATAATGTCCCAAAATTTAGCCAAAATTAATACATGGGGATAGCAATGGCAAAAGATTGAAAACTCAACATAGAGTCATATTCTTATGAAAAACACAGGATTTATAATTTTACTAATTTAAGACTTTACAAATAGTAATCAGTATAGTGGAGAGTGGAAGATGATGGAAAACAAATTAGAAAGCCCAAACATGCCATCCATTCTTGGATTAATGTTTACTCAATGCTCTACCATTTTAAATCATTTCTATATCATATCCCCTTTTTCTGTAGAAATAGATTAACTATGACCATTAATCATTTATGACTAACCTCATTTAAATGAAAACAAACATTTCCAGATATTATTTGGGAATTTGGGTGTAGTTTTTTTCTATACTACTTCACGCTGATTGGGTGGTGATAATAATCTTATAAGGATCGTCATGTAATATTCTATGTTGCTGCATAATGACAGTCGATTGCTATGAGTTATTCTGCATGATGGACCACTTGTACCATCACTCCCATGAAGACCTCTCAGGAGGTGTTACTGGATCAAACCATATTAGCTTGGAAGAAATCCACAGCTTCTCATGTTCTGTGGAAACAAAAGCAGAACGTCTTTTCCAAAGCAACATATCCTTTGACTCAAATTTTGAAGTCAAGATACCTTTATGTTGGTTTACCTTAGCAGCCCCCACAAACAAGTGTCTCCCTGTTTTGACCTTATTAATAGGCAAAAACTTCAAAGAAAGCACAATGGTAGACATAACCAAGACGCTATGTATTTTCCACCTTTCTGTCATTTATTATAACCCTGTTACTGTATTTCCTTTTTAAGAACCACAGTTTATTATCTTTAAATTATTCTTTTAATCTATGACTCTGCCTTTCTGTATTGTGAGCTGTGTGAGACTTCGAAACCAACCATGGTACTTACTCATGGCAGCTGGTGGTTGGCGTCATCTTGCAGGCAGCTGTTGAGAGAAACATCTCTGTGCTGTTTCTGGCACGAGAATGTGAGACTAGGAAGCCTAGGGTGGCTGTCTTTCTGTGCACTTAGAACTTTTTTTCAAGCTTTCTTAGGCCCTAGGAAATTCAAAAGACCCACATTGGAATACTATTTGTAACTGGAGGTTTCTCTCCAACCTGCCAGTTCCTGAATATCTACACTGAGGCTTAATATTATTCACAAACTGACCAATGGCTCAGGCTTATTATTAACTAGTTTTTATATCTTAAATTATCCCAATTTTATTAATTACGTATTTCCCCATGGCTATAGCATTAACTTCCATCTTGTTTCTCTGCTGGCTCCTGGAATTTCCACCATTGCCACGTTTTTGTTCTTGTATTCCTTGGCTTTCCCACCTAGCTATATTCTGCCCTTCCGTAGGTCAAAACAGCTTCTTTATTAACTAAAGGTTGCTGTGTGACAATGGTTTTGTACCCTGTAAAGATCTGTCACTTGTATTGGTTTAATAAATTAATAAATGCTGAATGACTAGTAGCCAGGCAGGAAATACAAGCAAGGTGACCAAAACAGGAGAATTCTGGGAGAAGAAAAGGCTCAGTCTTCAGTTGTTACCCAGATGCAGAAGATGCAAGGTGAGAATGCCTCACTGATAAAAGGTACCAAACCATGTGGCTAACACAGACAAGAATTATGAGTTAATGGAAAATGATAAAATTAGTTATTAAGAAAACCTGACCTAATAGGCCAAAGGGTTTGTAATTAATGTAGGCCTCTGTGTTTTTCTTTGGGACTGAGTGGCTGTGGGACTGGGCAGGACAGAAACCTCTGTCAACAAATGGTAATAAACATATTCACAGCATATAGAGGGCAAACCACATCATTTCTGCAGTCACCACACACTTCTGATATGGATCTTGATTGAATCAAGTAGGAACTGGTATGGAAACTTCTCTGAGGACTACTTATAGTAGTATCTGAAGGTTCTAAGCAGCTGCAAAGGGAACACATCAATTAATAGACCAGCTCGGCTTTACAGCTATAACCCACAGTAATGACTGGCCTGTAGAATACCCTCAGTGTTGCCATACTGGGACTTCTTAACTTGGGGTAAGCAACGACTATCTAGTTGGACCCAACGCATGCTCTAATGGAGGAAATTCGTGCCTGGCATAGCAAATCTAAACTCATGGTTGGAGAGGTCATAGACAATAGAGGAAAACAGATTACCGCCATTTTCCAAAGCCAAATAATTCCTTACTGTATTCTAAATGGTTATCCTTATACTCACAGGTAACTGTAGCTCTCACCCTTTATCCAGGATGTTTTTGTTTGTCCCAGATGAAGACTCTTACAGAGATCTGCAACTTCTGAAACTACAGAGAATAAGTAACTAAAGAGTACAAAGCCTCTTATGATATACCTACCGAACCCTTACAATTTACACGTGTGGAAACTTGTAGAAGAGAAGATGGAGAGATCCTTAGAAACAGAGGACCAGGACACCTGCTGCTAGATAAAATCATTTATACGTGGCAGAGACGCTGTGCTTATAACATTTTAACAATACGGTTGCCTAAACAATACCTCTATATCCATTGGCATATCAATCTGAATACAAGAAATTTCACCATATACTACCCGTAGATGAAGACATGCAAGTTTTCTTCAGGGAGGAGCTTCCTAATTGGTTATCCCACCCCTCGTTGTCATCCGTAAGTGTATCTATATATAAGCCTCACTGAAGAAATGCAGTGGGCAACACACACACACACACACACACACACACACACACACAAATTAAAGAAGTCATGAGTTTGAGGGGAAGGGGGAGGACATCATGGAAGCTGTGGATAGGAAAGGGTTAAATGATGTAAATTTTGTAATCCTTTGCTACATTCTCTAAAAACAATTAAGTGTAGTTCCTGTGTGCTCGAGAGATAGCTCAATGGTTAAAAACACTTACTGCTTTTCCAGAGTACATAAGTTTAGTTCCTAGCCCTCAAATTAGGAAGCATATTACCTCCTGCAACTTTAGCTCCAGGGCATCCAATGTTCTCTATCGACCTCTGAATATATCCACATACATATCCGATGTGAAAAACCGATGTAGTGCCCTGATCTTCTCAGTATTCTGAAGGAAAGACACTTGGAGCCATCTGACCATACCAAGTGGTAAGAGGCCGGGGACAGCTGGTGATCTCATGCAGGGCAGATGCAAGGGCAGCATGGTGCTGTCACTTGAGGAGAATGATCTGACAGCCTTGTTAGAAAGCAAAGCATACCCACAGTATATCATAGAGCAGCCATGGCCCCTGATATTTAACAAGTCAATGGACCTGAAGCCTGGATACTATGCATTACCATTTACGTAGCAATTTGTTTAGAAGAACAAAATTTATTAACAGACAGGGCCCTAGGGTTTTCCATGGACTGTAGGAGGCATAAGAACTAGAAAACCACAGGAGCTGACTGAGCAGGGCTGCTACAACTCTGCCACAGCTGGGACACACTTTTCTTTGCATTTGGCAAAACGCACAGACTTCACCACTATACATCAATTAGTAAATTCAACTAAGGAATGTAGAGAAGTCAATATGAAATGCAGACTGTGACAAACAATCTAAATATATTCTAATTGCATGACATCATTCTACTAAGGGACTGAGAGCAGAGGATTTGAATTAAGTAGACTTAGAAGACAGTGATTTACTCAGAGTGCAAGAGAAATGGAACTTTGCTGTGTGCATCTGAAAGAGGGGACGATGTAGGGACTGGGCTAACAGGAGAGCTAAGATTCAATTTTTAAAGTGCTGCAGTTGTTCTAGAGGTTGTGGCCTCATTAAATGTATAATCTTAGTTGACTTAAAGAAAATCATAATAAAAAATATATAAACCCACTTGGAGTTCCTGCCTACTTCGATTTTTGTATGATGTAGTAGTCTATAGGTCTTTGTTTGCTGGTAAATATGACTATAGTTCTGGCTTCAAATTATAAACGTCACTAACATTAATAACAATATTAATAATGCTAATAATAACAAAAGAAGTGATGAATTTGTAAAAGAACAAGGAGAGCTTGAAGGAAGTAAAGGGAAAGGAAATGATACAATTATATTACAATCTCAAAAGTTAATTTTTTTTTTAAGTTGCCGTGAGGATCATGGTCTTTCTTACCACAGCTCTGAACACAGCATCACTTCAAGTTTCCACAAATAAATTGTCTAGCTCATTCTTTCTTATGATACCGAATAGCATTACTGCAGTGGCAACTCCTATACTTTAGCAGAGGGAGTGTACAACCATTACTTTCCACAACGCCTACGCTTCAGTATTCGATGACACCAATAACACGTGTAACGGCTGAGACAATTGGCTGTTGAGACATGAAGTGTGTCCTCCATCCTCTCCGCCTGTTGTGCTGCTGCAGGGTCCCATGCACTCAACTCTGCTTCCATTGTTTTCCTTTGTAGCAGGCTTAGAATCACCTGCTTTTTATTTTCGTTTTCATTTTACAAACTTAAAAATATGGAATATTATACTTTGGCATAAACATCCATGATAAAATTTATTATTTTGAGTAAATAATTTCTATTAGTGACATTTTGTTATATCACAAAAGCACCTAAAATCATGTTCTAGAAATTGCTTTTATTCCAATACCATTAATATCAAATTAGCTCTCGATATGACTGCCTTATAATTATTGAATGAACACTTGAATTAGTACAACAAATGATCATATATTGTTCAACAGTCACTTATCAATATCTACTATAATTATTAGTTACTCAATTTATACTAACTTAATCTGATCTACCTTCCCTGGTATACTGATATATGTTCCCTCATTAAAGCTGTTTCTGGGTGATTTTGCACTACTCACTAATGCCTCTTAAATATAATTTTACCAAAATCTACTAGTGACTTGTTATAAATTCGCTTCATCCTCATGAGGATTGTAAGACCATCCTTTTGAAAACAGTCTTGCATGTGCCTATTATGAAGGAGCTACAGTTGTCTGAGAAGAACTGGCTGTGGTCGTGGTATAATTTAACTGCACCAAAGCTTCACTTTTCTTTGAAAACAGTGTCTCAAAGTTTTGTTAACAGTCTTAGGAAGACTCTTTAAAACTGCCAGTACATTAGTTGGAAGAAAGATGATTGCAACAAGGACCTTTAGAAAAGTATTAGTTAACAGGAAGCAATTAACTTTTTTTCTATATTAAGACTTTTAAAGTTATACATATGTGAACACACCATATATATATATATATATATATATGAGAAAATAAAAATGGAAAGGTAAAATTCTGTTTTATCAGGGTAATTCTCGTAGAAGGAATAGATTAAAACAATTAGAATATGCACAAGAGGGATCACTCAGTGATTAAGAATACTAGTTTCTGTTCCCACGGGCTGTGATTCAATTTCCAGCAATCATATTGAGGTTCACAGCCATCCAGATCCAGTTCAGGGAATATGATGCTCTCTTCTTATCTCTGCTGATACCACGCACACACACATGGTCCATAGACTTACATGTAGGCAAAACATCCATACACATAAAATGGTAAGCAATAATTTAAAAAAGAAACAAATAGAAAATCAGACAAAATAATAGTTACCCCAAACTTTTTATGTCTTCACACTGGATCTTGGAGCTTCTGAGGAAGAGAAAAACATTCTCATGTATGGAGTTAAAGAAGTTAGTTCTGGTTTTCCAGGTTCTAGTTGATCACACACAAGAGAGAAAAAAGTCAAAGAGTCAGACAAAGGGGAAATCAAGTCAAAGGAAATAAGAAGAAGGAGATTCACTTTTTTTTTTCTTTTCTGGAAGTGGAACATTTGGATGGCAGTAAGAAATAATCTTCCTGGTGGACTTAAGAAAAACATTCAACATACAGATGCATCTGTCCTTCATTCGCATAGAACTGAGCTGTGTCTAACGTTGTAATGTTTGTGCCAATGTTGCCCATGTGAACATATAATGCGTGTTCGTAGTTAAGTGCAACGTTGATGGCATTTCCCCCCAGCTTGCACAAAACCTTCTATTACCACAAAAACTAATAATCAGGGTAGTAGCACTTTATAACGACCAATTTCATTTCTCAATGGCTTGTGACCACTTGTAGGATATCTTTAGCAGCAGAATATTTCCATCAAGTCTGGTGGACAACCAAGAGAATGACAATATCCTGTTTTGTTCTGGAGGTCTTCAATGCACATCTGAGGAGGAACGATTCTTCCCCTTCCAACGTTCCTCCCCAATGCAGATACGACAGAGAAAAAATTCCAATCTATGGGTTCTGATAAACCTTTTGATGAACTAGTTTTAACAGAACTGGGTGTAAGTAGGCTCCACTAAACGCAGTGAGTTCTGCATACAGAGAGCTGAAATCACCTGTCTTGAATAAACAAGTGAATAGAACAAAGAGAAAAACAAAACAACTTCAAATGTTTGTGTGCATGCACGTATAAAATCTTTATTAACGTCCATTGTTCTCCTAAGGGAACAAAAATCTCCCAAAGGCTTAGCTCCCCATACAGATACTTGTCTGAAGTGTGGTTTGATCCACCCATCCTCACGCAGCCAGCACGGTAGTTCTAAACTTAGTTGCTCGCCTTCATACACATGAGATTTAGGTTTAATCTCTCAAATCCATTTTCCGCTCTGGAGCTGGCCAGAGCTGAGAAAGCTACAGATTCTGTGGAGAGAAAGTTTGAGCCACGCATGACTCTTCATTGACCCCGACACCCATAGAGGACCGTTCTGTAGCTGCCTGGCAATTGTATTAAACGGTTTAAAGAGAACTGACAGCCCTCGGAGCAGATCCTCTCCTTCACAGGAAATTGTTACTTAAACATGAAAATCTTCTTTAACCATAGCCAAGCATTTCAAGTGGAAGCAAGGCCTTGACATTCCGCCTAAACTGTAGTTTGAAGTACGTTGTTTTGATAATGCGCATGTGCCCTTTGTAACGCATTTTATGTTGTTTTAGTTCCCCCTTTTAATACTGCTGTACCTTGAAATATGAAATAGTTGAAACAGCTATTTTCGGCACAGGATTAGTCTTCAACATCTGCCAATAAAGGACCATGTTCCTGGGCTCAAAGGTTGTCTGTCTGAATTATCAACATCTGCCAATAATGGACCATGTTCCTGGCCTCAAAGGTTGTCTGTCTGAATTATCAAGGTTTCTGCCTAAGTGTTTAGTCTCCCACGAATGCCCTGACAGTGCTGATGGGCCGTGGTGATGCTGACAGGCCACAGAACAGTCAAATATTTATTCCATATAAGCACTCCCACGGATAGGTACTTTGTAAGAGTCTTTTCCCTGGGGAATATATAATGTTTTTACTATCAAAATATTTCCAGTGAAATAACACAAAGTCAGACCAAGAACTTTTTTCTCGATAATGGAAAGTTAAGTATATAAAACAGCACAATGTTTTTGACAAATAGAAACACAAGGTAGAATTTTGGATACATGGCTTGATTACCAGCCATACTGGCTGTTGGCCTTGAATTATCTTAGCTAATATTGTATATATTTCTATAAAAGTATGTACAAAGGCTCTTGCCATCCAACCTTGCCCTACTAAATGCCAGCTAATTATGTGTTTGCACCTGAGCTAGAGAAAACTTCTTAGGGAAGCTTGCCATCTTGTGGCAGATCTGCTAACAAAGCAATGTTAGAATGTTATTAATAAAGTTCAGGACTCAAGGGTTTAGTTGAAATTTTTAGTGATTCAGTAAAAGGATATTTAATAAAATCATGTTTATCCAGAATATTTAAGAAATGATATTACTTTTTATCTTCTTTAGTAACAATGACATCACATAGATATTATCCTTTATAGCATAATGTACATTGAAAGATAATAGAAATTCACCATGCAAGTGACTGGGACAGTGTGTGCAGACACAAATCTATTTTAAATTTTTACTGAGAATAAAATCTTTTCATAGGGTATCTAAGAAGTTTTCTTATATGCAAAATGAAGATAAATGCATCTACTACTTAGGTTTTACATGATAAATGTACTATATCACAATATTAAAATAATGTTAAAAAAGCTCTTTGGGGTACCACTATGTCTTAAATTATATAGGATTATTCTGGTTGTGAATAATCTATGAATGATATTTTTCAGATAGAGATTCTGGAGAAAACATAAATATAGATAGAACAATACTTACCAGTTGTATGGCATTTATAATTTTCCAAACATTTCTTTAAATATTTCCCAGAGACAAGATTTAAACAGGATTCACTTTTTTTTAAAATTTATTTATTTATTTAAGATTTCTGTCTCTTCCCCACCGCTGCCTCCCCTTTTCCTCCCCCTCCCCGAATCAAGTCCCCCTCCCTCGTCAGCCCAAAGAGCAATCCCAGAGACAAGATTTAAACAGGATTCACTTTTAAGACTCTTTTTCTTTCTTTTCTTAAACTTTCTCTTATATTGCATCTTGACTACAATTTCCCTCCCTCCTCTCTCTCCTACTTGTGTGTGTGTGTGTGCCCGTGTAATCTATGGTGTTTCACCCCCACCTCGTACTCTGCCTATCCTCATACAAAAGCAGGCCTCCCAAGGACATCATCCAACCATGGCATAGCAAGCTAAACTAAGATCAGTAACATATCATCACATCTAGGCTGGAGGAAGCAATTCAGTAGGAAGAAAAGGTTCTCACAAGCAGTGAATACTCAGAGACAACCCAGGCTCCCACTGTTAGGAATCCCACAAAAACGCGAAGCTACTCAGGCCATAGCACATATGCAGAGGACCTAGGTCGAACCCCTACAGGCTCCCTCATTTCGGCGAGCCCCCATGAGTCCCAGTCAGTTGATTTTGTTGGCTGTGATTTTGTGGTGTCCCTGACCCCTCCGATTCTTCCAATCCTTCCTCATGCTCATTTACATAGTGATTGGACTTGGAGTCTGCCTCTGCTCTCATGAGTTGCTAGATGAAGTCTCTCTGGTCCCTGTGATGACAATTGTGCTAAGCTCTGGTCCCAGAACACTTTGCAGGCGCCACAAACTGTACAAGACTTTTAGCTGGTTGGTGTATCAATTCCTCCTATTGAGACCTTCCCTATTTGCAAAAACTGGCTGGTTCGGGCTCCAAGTCCCCATTACAAATAATCTTGCTAGGGTTACTCTCATAGGTTCCGTGGTGTTTCCAATGCACTAGGTTTCTACCTTGTCCTCGAAATGTCCCCCAATTACAGTAGCTTCTCTCAGTATTTTCTCGCCTCCCCGACTTGATCTCTGCTGTTCCCAAACCTGCCATCCCTCATGCTTCCTGTCCAGTGGCCACATCTATTTCTCCTACCTAGGGAAATTTAAAAAAAAAAAAAGATTCATCTTACACAGTACCTGTGCTGTTAGTTGCTATTCATATTGCCTACTTACTACGCAGATATTTCAAGGAATCGTTGTTACAAAATGCTGTAATGGTAAAAAGAACCAGTAAAAACATTAAAGAACAGATTGCAAACTGTTAGCGTCTTTCTCGAGAATCACCTGCTCTCTGTCTTCTGAGCTATTCAGCTCACATGTTGCCTTAATTTATTTGTGTATTTGTTTTACTATTGCTGCTAAATTCTAATTTTAAAACGACTTTTTCTCCATGCGCTGGAGTGACAGCTCAGTGGATTAGAGATTTGTTGCTCTTGCAAAGGAGTCGGTTTGGTTCCCAGCACCGCAGTGACAGTTCACAGTTGTTGATAACTCCAGTTGAAGGGGATCTGAAGTCCCTTTCCAGCCTCCAAGGGCACTAAGCACACAGATGACACATATAAAGACATTCAAGCAAGCACTCATACACATAGACTATAAATAAATATTTCTTTAAAAATTCTTTGTTGTAATTTACACTAGAGTGGTCTAATATATTATTTAACCATTTCTTCCTTTTTGATCTCTAAAAATCTTTTAAAAGTTTAATGTAAAATAGTTGTTTCTTAAAATTGCTGTGTTGGGAAACTCTATTAAAATTTCCTTTGAATCAGTAAATAAATTGTGATGTATTTAATCCATTGAAATTTTATGATGGATTGAATGAACAGATGCTAGATTTCTGTATAAGCCTTGGTTTTCACCGTAATGTTAATACAATGATCATTAGTACTAGAACTAATTAAATATTTAAATATTAATAGAAGGCTGCAAAAGTCTGGGTATCATTTCTGCTAATCTTCACAGTAACCTTTCATTGTGAGCAGAATAATTAGCATTGCCTGTATCTCACTTCTTAGGATGAAGAACAAATCTTTTGCCTTGGTATTGAGAGTCACACACTGACTAGAAAAGAGGCAAGAGTGAGATCCAGAGTCTGATAACATATTCTCTGTTGGGTTGCACATGAAAACACTTGTGATTTTATCATTAATTCTATTGGAAAGTACATAATCTCTTGTATCAGGAGAGTGAGGTATTACTAAACAATGCTATCCTGCGACTGCATTCATGAACAACATGTTTTCATGATCTGTTTTATATCCTGATTTTATTCTTATGAGAAATGTCTGTGAAATCCATTCAAAATGTAAACAAAATACCTTCCATGGGACTGTTGAAAAAGAAAAAGTAGTTTAAATGGTCCTTTAAAGTCTGCCTTGAGAAGAAAATAGGGAAGTGAGTGGTTAAGGGGAAATGAATTTGTACATCAAAACACCAGGCATTTCCATCCTTCTACTTATGAGTACCAGGGAATGCGGTGACACATGAAGAATATGCAGCAGAGGAGGGTGCATGAGAGAGTTGTCTACAGGGAAATGGACCTCAGTGCTGCTAGGAGTGCCATAGTGTGCAATGGCTGTGTGGAAACAAAGGAAGCTTTTACAGTTGGTTCAAGCGAGAAAATAACAAACATTACCGTGGTACCAAGGACATTGACTAAAGCCAGGCCATCATCGAATGTGCTCAGGTGCTTATTAAGACTTCCTTGACGCCCTTCTGGATTGCAGGACTGTGATCAAGGCATCATTTTTAGTGGGTAGACATCAGAACACATTCTCCTTCTCGGGGACTGCGTTGCGGCTTTGCATGCCTCTCCCTGCCACCTGCCGTGTGACGCCAGCGTGTCCATTTCATGCTGCACATCTGCATGCTGACTCTATGGCTCCGCCTAGCTTGCTCACCAAATGAGAACGGTGGACAGTGTTGTAGAATTTTAAAGCATTTCACAGTACAATTTCCAAAACCATACACTTAAGAATGTCCTTGCCTATTCACCAGGAGAGAGACATTGAGAGTTAAAACTGCGAGAGTTCTTAAAACTAGTAGAGTTCTTTTGTCTTCTGCAGCCACAAATATAACTGAAAGAAATGATGGATAAAGCTTCGTTACTGTTATTCATGAAGCTCAATAGTGTGATAACATTGTTATCATATACTCCTTAAATTCAAAAGGGAAGGTTACTGAGATAATATTTGAGGGTATGAGGTTAGGCTTCTGCTAAGCAACATGCAAAAACTATGATATTTCTCTTTGGTTTTCTGGGGTCTTTTCCTGTCGAAATGAATGGATTGACTCACTTAGTGAATATTTCTAGTGACTAATGTTTGCCCTCAGGTTGGAAAATTGACATATGATTTGAATAAGAATTTCTTTTTATTCAGCATCTACTATCAAAATAATACAAAACAGAAGTAGAAACAAAACCTTTGTGATATTTTCCACAAATCCACTAGTTAGTATGTTCTTCCAATGTATCGAAATACACTTAGTTCACAAATGTCCAAAGGTTTTCCCACTCATAAAAAGAAACATTTTCCTTTCTTTGTATTTTGTGTTTGTATTCTGTATCCATTGTGTGTGTGTATGTGTGTGTAATTCATAGAAACCAAAGTGACGCATACTTGGATCTTATATGCTTTTAGTGCAAAATAACTATGTGCTGAAGGAGCCCACAAAGAAGTATTCAGTGTTCATCAGCCCACAAATATGCCTTGTGCCAAATCAGCATAGAATAGCCATGCCCGGAAGAATGCAAGACAAATGTTACTGTGTCCTCTAGATCAGTGGTTCTCAACCTTCCTAATGCTGAGAACTGGTCATACAGTTTTTCATGTTGTGGTGACTCCCAACCACAAAATTCTTTTCCTGGCACTTCGTAGCTGTAGTCTTGCTATGGTTATGAATTGTAATGTAAATATCCGATATAAAAGGATTGTGACCACAGGTTATCTACAATCCTCTTTACTATGTTCACTGAGCCTTCATGGAGTGATATAAATACCTAATTTCTTTCCTCCGATTAAAGGGCAACATGGGATAATAATAACATAAGAAGAGTTATTTATTCTTTTTTTATTCATTTATTAAAGATTTCTGTCTCTTCCCCACCACCACCTCCCATTTCCCTCCCCCTCCCCCAATCAAGTCCCCCTCCCTCGTCAGCCCAAAGAGAAATCAGGGTTCCCTGCCCTGTGGGAAGTCCAAGGACCACCCACCTCCATCCAGGTCTAGTAAGGTGAGCATCCAAACTGCCTAGGCTCCCACAAAGCCATTACGTGCAGTAGGATCAAAAACCCATTGCCATTGTTCTTGAGTTCTCTGTAGTCCTCCTTGTCCGCTATGTTCAGCGAGACGGGTTTTATCCTGGGCTTTTTTCAGACCCAGGCCAGCTGGCCTTGGTGAGTTCCCGATAGAACATCCCCATTGTCTCAGGAGAACAAGGAACTCAGGACCATGAGGGGTGCACCCACACACTGAGTTATTTATTCTTAGGAACTCAACTGATTAAGATTCATTGCCGTACACAGCCATTTCAGAAATAATCTGCCTGCCTGAATGACTAAAGATGATGAAAGCAACATTAATCCCATATTTGAAAGCATTCATATTTAGAAGGCAATTTGACAGGTACATCATATCTACTTGTGGAAACAACAGCATGGCTTCACATCTGGGTCCTAAGAGCCAGCGACACACTGGCTTTGCCTTGGATTGTAGTGTGATTTTCTTCTATGGATCTGCTGTTCAGTTCAATCTAAAAGCAGTTGATTTTGCCGAAAATGACTATGCTACTATATCAGTAGGTCTATCATGCCTGGCATGTTCATACTGTAGCAGGATTGTTGCTGACAATTCTTTTCCAGTCGTCCCCAAATGATTTCTGTTATTATGAAAGCCAGCAAGTGTGGAAGACGTATCCAGTTCAGCCCCTTGGCACTGATCATATGGCTCCTGGGAATTTGGGATGCTTCCTTAATATAACTTGCAAGAAGATAGCTCCTCTCTGACAGTAGGATTTTACTGAACAGTGTGGCTTTTGGGAGTATAATCCTCACTAATTCAGGTCACTGATATTCAAACTTCTTAACTGCTGAATTTAAGTGTAATTCCAGATATTCTTCCAAAGTCATAAGGCACTCATGTTTATTATTATATACTGAAATCTCTTTTACAAGACAGGAAATATGAAGGTCCTACTGTCTCCTTGAAACAACTGTTAATTGTCCTGAATTGCTTAAGAACTATTTCAAAAGAAAGCATTAGCAAGGTCCAATACAGCCTAGAAAGATCCCCTCATTTAAATCAGTAGTTTTGTTGAGAGCAACTGGGTAAAAGGGAATTAATGGGAGACACTGCCATGTCTAGTCCACTATAATCCACAGTCATATTTCATGCCCCATGTGGCCTCCTCATCCCGGCGTCCTGATAATACATCAGGACCACTGTGTATCTCCCTCATCTGGCAGTTTGTGCAAGGTTGGCTTCAACTGCTTGGCCTGGATCAGGCTACTGAAGAGGGAGGCTGCTACTTTCTAGCCTGTTGAGCCTGCCACTCGACCTGGCCATCTGATTATGATTTCTGACTTAATACTCTGGATATTTTTTGTCCTTTCTTTTGAAATACAGACAGCTTAAAAGGACTCCAGCTTGAGTAAAGAATTCCATTGCAAATGTACATTCTTGCAAGTTAGAAACACACACCACATAGACTAATAATTGCCCATCCCAGGACACACTTAGTCTTGGTCACATGCACTATTCTAACATTTACTTGCTCTGTGAGCTGTGGCACAGGCTTTAGCATGTTCTAATTCCTGACCAGTACATTATCTCGCTGTTAGTAATTTCTGCTATTAATTGATTTTGTTAATTATGTTAATAATTGTTGTTAATGCTAAGTATAGGAACTCCTGTTTGACACAAATACTGCTATATTCACCTTCAGACTGTTGACCCTACATTCATGGCCTCTTGATGACCTCAGCATGCAGGCACTGAGGTGCATCAGTGCCAGGGTACATCTTAGCTCTAAAAAATCATAATCCCATGGAGATCAGCAAAGCCACAAGATCCCCATATTTGTTGCAGCTGAATCAATCTTCCTCTCTTCTTCATATGTTTCCTTTTTTAATTTTTGAGATAGTGCTTTCCTGTTCAGCTCTGACTGTCTTGGAACTCGTTTTGTAGACAAGATTGACCTCAAACTCAGAATCCCCCTGCCTCTGCTTCCACAGTGCTGGGATTAAAGGTGTGTGTCCCCATGCCTAGCTTCAATCTTCTTATTAATTTTATTAATTCTTATGTAGTTACAATCCTATCGGGCCCAGAGAATTGGGCACTGAAGACTGCTGTTCTGATACTCAGTTCTCTCAGGAGTCTTGCTTTCCCTCCATTGCTGTCATTTCACTGATATTCATCTTGAGCTGAGCTAATGAAAACTAAATGTCAGTAACAGCACCTTATGAGCCAATCCATAAAGACTGTGTGTTGCCTCATATTACACAGCCTTTGATTCTTGGAAGGTTGAGTAGTTAGTGATTTTAATTTGTCTGTTTCTGCATTGCTCAGATTAACTCTATGATCCCGCAAGTCACACAGCCTCAAGAGATGATAAGTGAAAGTATTACATTTTGAAAGTCTTTCCCTGTTGAAGGAGTAGAAAGGCAGAATATTCATTAATGATCATAATTTCCTCTTTTGCACCATTACTGAGGTCCCTGTCTGTCTTGATTTATTACAGATTGCTTATTCAATCACTTCTGAACTGTTTTCTTTTTAGTCACTGTGTGATTCTTCCTCTGGGTTTTGCCTATTTTTGCGAAGATCTAGTTTGTACCTTGAACCCCATCAGCTAAAACAAATAATAAGCCAATACTTCAATTCATTGTCTATTTTATTCACATTTTCTTCAAATTCAGAGGCTAATACGGAGAATGCCACTTTGTATCTATTTTCTAGCTGTATTTTTCCTTACCCTTTACCTTGGCCATTTCTTTAAAAGCAGAGCTTACCCTCAGTTTCTTGATTTATTTTCCACTGTAAAGTCTGCTCAACATCTTCATAGTCTGCTCATAAGCATGTACTTAGAGGAATAGAAATAGATTCTCTAGCCCATTAATAGAACATTAATAATTTTTTGGAAGCAGCGTTGTACTTGTGATGTGATGTAGTTGCTGTTCATCAAGCTAACATGCTTCCCCATACAATGCAGATGATTGCCACCCTAGGGTTTCCTCAACAGTTCTCTTCTTGTTGGGCTTGGGTGTATGTCACCAATGTTTGGAGCATACAACTCTTATTATGACAAAGAGATGTAATACCCCATACCACAAAGGAAAAGTAAAGCATATCTCTATTTTTTCTATGAACATTACACTACAGAGCTATGACTCAGTTCCAGGTTTTATCATGCACCAAAGGTACAATGCAATCATGACTTTCCACTTCATCATTGGCTCTTCTGTCTCTAAGAGTTGTGTGACATTTCTTGAAGAATTGCAAATATATATATATATATATATCCATTAATTCTTAACAGGGTCTCAGGAACAGACCAAAGAAATAATTTTTCCTAATGCATCCTGGTGAACTAATGAGTTTATTGGAGTTATCATGGTATGTATAAAAGCAACTTCCTGCTGAAGAACTTATGCCCCCATACAGTTGACAGCTCACCAGGCTTCATCTTTGGAGCTCTCCATACAGCTTGCCATCAGTATCATAAGAGTGTTTCTTCTTCCTCAGCAATTTCTCACAGCTTAAACAGTCTGGAGAGTGTTGTTTATTTTGAAATTGTCTCAACTTCATCATGGTGTCATAAGTATTTTATGCCTTGTAACTTTATTCATTGTCAAGGCTTATGAGCTTATTTTCGTATTAGGAGGGAATATTTTAATTTGTCGAAAGCAGCTCCACATCTTAGATAAACAGATATTTTTCTTCACTTATTATAAACACATTACAGAGGCCACATTTTACAACTAACTAATGTGATCAACTTTAAGTGACTGACTTCCTAAAGTAGAAATCACCCCAAAAATGAAGTTAATAATCATCAGATGACAATAGAATACAAAATAGTCAGCCTGCTCCAATGGCTAGTGTTGTGTGAACTTGATAGTTTACGGGACATAAAAACATTATTTTATGTGTCCAAGATAATGTTTATAGAAGAAATTAGAATAGTAATAAGCAGTCTTTGATATAGACTGGTCTGTTGTAATCTCATGTAGAACAGAAAGGCAGGGGAGGTAGGAGTCTTCTTTCAGCTTGAACCAAAATATGTTCATGTTCCAGCTCAGTCATTTGTTGGCTCTGACTCATACCCTGCATTGGAACTCTGCAGGAGTCCTTAGGTATTGAGCCCTGAAAGTTACACCAGTGTCTTGCCTTTGAATTCAGAATGAATTATACCACTTGGTTTTCCAGACTTCATAATTCTTCACATTTCTTTTTATAAAACTTCAATCCATAATGATGACAAGTTGTTTTCATAATGAATCTTTATCCATCTATCTCTTTCTTACATGGTTGTTTTTTTTCTGAAGAATTCTGATTAATATATATATATATGTATATGGATTATTCAATAATCACAGCATTAGTCACAGGGATAATAGATTCTTTATTGAACTGCACCCTCTGCTGTTGGTGGTTCTAGAAGAAAAGCATAACCATAATTTGTCTGTGTGAAAGTGCAAGTTATCCATATTCCTCCAGATCTACTAACCTCGAAATCCTGCAGTGAATATCTGTGTATTGATTTAATCATTCAAGAGATGTTAGTGGTATAAAAGTAAGACTTGCTATACTTATCATATTACCACAGTTGTGTGGTTTTGTGTATATGAAAAAGAGAGAAAGAAAAGAGATAGGAAGAGAGAAAGACTATCCCTATATAACCAGAATGCTAATAAAAAGACATCAGCTTTTACATATTTCTCATATGTGACTAGGTAATTTCTTTTTTTTCTTTTTTTAATTTATTTATTTATTAAAGATTTCTGTCTCTTCCCTGCCACTGCCTCCCATATCCCTCCCCCTCCCCCAATCAATTCCCCCCTCTCTCATCAGCCCTTAGAGCAGACCGGGTTCTCTGCCCTGTGGGGAGTCNGATCAACATAGTAAAAATGGCAATTCTACCAAAAGCAATCTATAGATTCAATGCAATCCCCATCAAAATCCCATCAAAATTCTTCACAGATCTGGAGAAGACAATAATCAACTTTATATGGAAAAACAAAAAACCCAGGATAGCCAAAACAATCTTATACAATAAAGGAACGTCTGGAGGCATTACCATCCCTGACTTCAAACTCTATTACAGAGCTACAGTATTGAAAACAGCTTGGTATTGGCATAAAAACAGAGAAGTCGACCAATGGAATCGTATAGAAGACCCTGACTTTAACCCACAAACCTATGAACACCTGATTTTCGATAAAGGAGCTAAAAGTATACAATGGAAAAAAGAGAGCATCTTCAACAAATTGTGCTGGCAAAACTGGATGTCAATCTGTAGAAGAATGAAAATAGATCCATATCTATCACCATGCACAAAACTCAAGTCCAAGTGGATTAAAGACCTCAATATCAGTCCGAACACACTGAACCTGATAGAAGAGAAAGTGGGAAGTACTCACAACACATGGGCACAGGAGACCACTTCCTACATATAACCCCAGCAGCACAGACATTAAGGGCATCATTGAATAAATGGGACCTCCTGAGACTGAGAAGCTTCTGTAAAGCAAAGGACACTGTCACTAAGACAAAAAGGCAACCCAGTGAGTAGGTAATTTCTTAATAAATTATCTATGGAAATCTATTTAGTTTACATCACAGCTATTTATAGTGTTTTTCACTGTTGCAATGTAGTTTTTTTTGTAAAAAAATAGTTGAAGTCACCAAGTTATTATCAAGTAAAATCTTCTAGCAATTTTGCTCAGCATAGTTTGAAAATGTTTAAGATGACTGTAATAGTAAAAAATTGCATAAATGTCCCTGTGTAAATTTGTTAATGGGTATCTAGGAATCTTGCTTTTCATCTACAAAATAAGACTAAATGATGATTGATATGTGAGGGAAGGAATGGCTAGAGGGAGAGAAGAAGAAGAGAGGAGAAGGGGATGAGGAAGGAGAGAGATAGACTTTATTTTCAGAAACTTAATGGTATGCCAGCTAAATACTGACAAATGTAAAATTTCATCATAACTTGAGAAACTATGGAAAATTTAGGAAAAGAAAAACATCTCAGTAGGAAGTGTTATATAGTTTTTTTATAAAATCATCACTATGTTAGTGGTATGAGACACTGGTTTTGTACCCTGTAAAGATTTGTCACTTGTATTGGTTTAATAAAATGCTGTTTGGCCAGTAACCACGCAGGACATATAGATGGGACGACCAGAATAGGAGAATTCTGGGAAGAAGAAAGGCTCAATCTTCAGTCATCACTCAGACACAGAGGACAGGCAAGATGAGAATGTCTCACTGATAAAAGGTACCAAGCCACATGGCTAACACAGACAAGAATTATGAGTTAATGTAAGCTATAAGAGTTAATTAACAAGAATCCTGATCTAATAAGCCAGCCAGTTTGTGATTAATGTAGGCCTCTGTGTTTCTTTGGGACTGAACTGCTGCAGGACCAGGCGGGACAGAAACCTCTGTCAACATGTTAGGGAAAATAAAATAGGACAGAATTTCCATAGAGTACACTATATCAATAAATGCATGTTAAACAAATAACATAATTTAAATATCATAATTTTTCAAGAAATGTTTGAAATAACTAAAGTTAGGAAAAGTAGAAAATTCCTATTCTTCAGGTCATCACCTCTTCCAAAAACAAATACATATCTTAAGAGTTGTATCTCACTAAAGGGGCAGCAACTCTCACACATTCAGAATATAAACCCTTGCAGGACTGCCATCTCCACATTAGCAGATTCACTAGAGTATCAGAGCCTTTGGAGGGAAAAGGCAGACCTAGGAAGAACATGTAACAAACTAGGTGTGATCTCAGCTGAAATAAGAAATAGTGAGAATGCCCCCAGTATTTCTTCTCACCAGCTTGCTTTTGCTGTCTTGTAGTCATCTGTTTTCACATAGGAGACAATGCACGTCATGACTCTGCATGTGGACTCTCTGCCTTAGAACCCCGACTTGAGGCAGAAGGCAGCTTGTTATTCATCTAACATAGCAACATTATAATCAAGGCAGTCAATCACACACATGTACTATATAAAAACATATGCATTTATATTCCCAGGACCAAACGACATGATATATTTGTAAGGGGATGAATGGTAGGAAATATTAAACACATCTTTCCCATTTGACTGATAAGGATGCTCGGAACGCAAACCAGCTTCCTGGCTTGTAAGGTTGGCTGAACTCTAATCTATACTTTTTGGTTTTTAATCTCTGATTACTAGATATTTATAATGTCCTGAATTGTTTTGAATTTCTAAGAATTATAATTGTTAAAATTGTACCATAGAAATATTATCTTGAAGAAAAGACTAGGTAACATAATAACACTAAAATTAGATTTATTATGTAGTACTGGTATCTCTTCAAATTCAAGTCCTCCAAACATTTGCCATATATATATATATATATATATACATATATATATATATATATATGAGAAAATAAAAATGGAAAGGTAAAATTCTGTTTTATCAGGGTAATTCTCGTAGAAGGAATAGATTAAAACAATTAGAATATGCACAAGAGGGATCACTCAGTGATTAAGAATACTAGTTTCTGTTCCCACGGGCTGTGATTCAATTTCCAGCAATCATATTGAGGTTCACAGCCATCCAGATCCAGTTCAGGGAATATGATGCTCTCTTCTTATCTCTGCTGATACCACGCACACACACATGGTCCATAGACTTACATGTAGGCAAAACATCCATACACATAAAATGGTAAGCAATAATTTAAAAAAGAAACAAATAGAAAATCAGACAAAATAATAGTTACCCCAAACTTTTTATGTCTTCACACTGGATCTTGGAGCTTCTGAGGAAGAGAAAAACATTCTCATGTATGGAGTTAAAGAAGTTAGTTCTGGTTTTCCAGGTTCTAGTTGATCACACACAAGAGAGAAAAAAGTCAAAGAGTCAGACAAAGGGGAAATCAAGTCAAAGGAAATAAGAAGAAGGAGATTCACTTTTTTTTTTCTTTTCTGGAAGTGGAACATTTGGATGGCAGTAAGAAATAATCTTCCTGGTGGACTTAAGAAAAACATTCAACATACAGATGCATCTGTCCTTCATTCGCATAGAACTGAGCTGTGTCTAACGTTGTAATGTTTGTGCCAATGTTGCCCATGTGAACATATAATGCGTGTTCGTAGTTAAGTGCAACGTTGATGGCATTTCCCCCCAGCTTGCACAAAACCTTCTATTACCACAAAAACTAATAATCAGGGTAGTAGCACTTTATAACGACCAATTTCATTTCTCAATGGCTTGTGACCACTTGTAGGATATCTTTAGCAGCAGAATATTTCCATCAAGTCTGGTGGACAACCAAGAGAATGACAATATCCTGTTTTGTTCTGGAGGTCTTCAATGCACATCTGAGGAGGAACGATTCTTCCCCTTCCAACGTTCCTCCCCAATGCAGATACGACAGAGAAAAAATTCCAATCTATGGGTTCTGATAAACCTTTTGATGAACTAGTTTTAACAGAACTGGGTGTAAGTAGGCTCCACTAAACGCAGTGAGTTCTGCATACAGAGAGCTGAAATCACCTGTCTTGAATAAACAAGTGAATAGAACAAAGAGAAAAACAAAACAACTTCAAATGTTTGTGTGCATGCACGTATAAAATCTTTATTAACGTCCATTGTTCTCCTAAGGGAACAAAAATCTCCCAAAGGCTTAGCTCCCCATACAGATACTTGTCTGAAGTGTGGTTTGATCCACCCATCCTCACGCAGCCAGCACGGTAGTTCTAAACTTAGTTGCTCGCCTTCATACACATGAGATTTAGGTTTAATCTCTCAAATCCATTTTCCGCTCTGGAGCTGGCCAGAGCTGAGAAAGCTACAGATTCTGTGGAGAGAAAGTTTGAGCCACGCATGACTCTTCATTGACCCCGACACCCATAGAGGACCGTTCTGTAGCTGCCTGGCAATTGTATTAAACGGTTTAAAGAGAACTGACAGCCCTCGGAGCAGATCCTCTCCTTCACAGGAAATTGTTACTTAAACATGAAAATCTTCTTTAACCATAGCCAAGCATTTCAAGTGGAAGCAAGGCCTTGACATTCCGCCTAAACTGTAGTTTGAAGTACGTTGTTTTGATAATGCGCATGTGCCCTTTGTAACGCATTTTATGTTGTTTTAGTTCCCCCTTTTAATACTGCTGTACCTTGAAATATGAAATAGTTGAAACAGCTATTTTCGGCACAGGATTAGTCTTCAACATCTGCCAATAAAGGACCATGTTCCTGGGCTCAAAGGTTGTCTGTCTGAATTATCAACATCTGCCAATAATGGACCATGTTCCTGGCCTCAAAGGTTGTCTGTCTGAATTATCAAGGTTTCTGCCTAAGTGTTTAGTCTCCCACGAATGCCCTGACAGTGCTGATGGGCCGTGGTGATGCTGACAGGCCACAGAACAGTCAAATATTTATTCCATATAAGCACTCCCACGGATAGGTACTTTGTAAGAGTCTTTTCCCTGGGGAATATATAATGTTTTTACTATCAAAATATTTCCAGTGAAATAACACAAAGTCAGACCAAGAACTTTTTTCTCGATAATGGAAAGTTAAGTATATAAAACAGCACAATGTTTTTGACAAATAGAAACACAAGGTAGAATTTTGGATACATGGCTTGATTACCAGCCATACTGGCTGTTGGCCTTGAATTATCTTAGCTAATATTGTATATATTTCTATAAAAGTATGTACAAAGGCTCTTGCCATCCAACCTTGCCCTACTAAATGCCAGCTAATTATGTGTTTGCACCTGAGCTAGAGAAAACTTCTTAGGGAAGCTTGCCATCTTGTGGCAGATCTGCTAACAAAGCAATGTTAGAATGTTATTAATAAAGTTCAGGACTCAAGGGTTTAGTTGAAATTTTTAGTGATTCAGTAAAAGGATATTTAATAAAATCATGTTTATCCAGAATATTTAAGAAATGATATTACTTTTTATCTTCTTTAGTAACAATGACATCACATAGATATTATCCTTTATAGCATAATGTACATTGAAAGATAATAGAAATTCACCATGCAAGTGACTGGGACAGTGTGTGCAGACACAAATCTATTTTAAATTTTTACTGAGAATAAAATCTTTTCATAGGGTATCTAAGAAGTTTTCTTATATGCAAAATGAAGATAAATGCATCTACTACTTAGGTTTTACATGATAAATGTACTATATCACAATATTAAAATAATGTTAAAAAAGCTCTTTGGGGTACCACTATGTCTTAAATTATATAGGATTATTCTGGTTGTGAATAATCTATGAATGATATTTTTCAGATAGAGATTCTGGAGAAAACATAAATATAGATAGAACAATACTTACCAGTTGTATGGCATTTATAATTTTCCAAACATTTCTTTAAATATTTCCCAGAGACAAGATTTAAACAGGATTCACTTTTTTTTAAAATTTATTTATTTATTTAAGATTTCTGTCTCTTCCCCACCGCTGCCTCCCCTTTTCCTCCCCCTCCCCGAATCAAGTCCCCCTCCCTCGTCAGCCCAAAGAGCAATCCCAGAGACAAGATTTAAACAGGATTCACTTTTAAGACTCTTTTTCTTTCTTTTCTTAAACTTTCTCTTATATTGCATCTTGACTACAATTTCCCTCCCTCCTCTCTCTCCTACTTGTGTGTGTGTGTGTGCCCGTGTAATCTATGGTGTTTCACCCCCACCTCGTACTCTGCCTATCCTCATACAAAAGCAGGCCTCCCAAGGACATCATCCAACCATGGCATAGCAAGCTAAACTAAGATCAGTAACATATCATCACATCTAGGCTGGAGGAAGCAATTCAGTAGGAAGAAAAGGTTCTCACAAGCAGTGAATACTCAGAGACAACCCAGGCTCCNTTTATTTTTGCTATGTAAGAAACATTGTATATAATTGTTTTTTATTGTAAGTTATTTTCCTTCTTCCCACAGAACTCGCTTTTCCTCTACCATCTCTTATTTTTCTCTTTTTAAATTTTTCTTTCCTTATTTCTTCACTGGTGGTTTTGTGCCATTTGGTTTATCTTTGTTTTTGTTTCTTGACTTTTGCAGAGTGAAATCTGACAGCTGATTGTTGAATTTTGATCAGTGAATCAAGAATGGAGTGGACAAGTGAAATTTATTTGCCTCTGTACATCTTTCTCTTTAAGGACAGAATTTTTGCAGGTCTTGCTTCTGTACTCTCCCCTTTCATGTGTGTAGTTAGAGCATCTCAATTAATTTAAACATTCAGAGGACTTAAGTACTCCAGTTATATAGATGAACTGTGTTATAACATATGCAGATATGAAAGTAACATGAGAAATGTAAATAAATATGTTTTATATTAAAATAATATTAATATAATCCAATGTTATACACACATTTTTACTTAAATTTTTACCAATTGGCCTATGACTGTTTTTTATGTCGTACTCATTTCTTCATACCATACTTTGTTTTTCAACT
Source organism: Alexandromys fortis (assembly GCF_014885135.2). Lineage (NCBI taxonomy): Eukaryota > Metazoa > Chordata > Mammalia > Rodentia > Cricetidae > Alexandromys > Alexandromys fortis. Next base: position 5,112,804 of record NW_026067916.1, on the reverse strand, counting down.
TGTTTTCATTAATACAGTTATATAAATGTATATATATAGATAAGCTGCTATAGATATGTATACATGAATTACATGACAAGAATCTGATTTAGAAACATATTTCACAGCATTTTCTCCGCACTAGTAACACAAAACTAATATTGACAAGGTTTATCTTATTACATTTTTACAGAATAACTGCAAATATATCTGAATAAAAATACTCAGTTCTCAATAAAATATTTTCACAAGGCTATTTCTAATTTTCAATCACTCATTTCTGACAACTTCTAATTGCTGAATCTAAAGTGATTCAGGACCATACTGGTCTGTGAAGCCTCTTGTAACCAAGCCTGACAGCACAAATGTGTTCTTAGAACAAACATGGAGAAAGGAGAGAACTAAGTCACACAAGTTGTCCTCTGGCTTCCACACATGTTCTTGGCATGCATGCGTGCACACACATACTCACACACACATACACACACACTCGTAAAAATTAAATAAACAACTAACTAAATCAGTAATAATGAATATAATTTTTATTTTTTTACCCACTCTTAAATTTTAATGTAATTTTTTTATTTATTTTTATTGAGTGCTACCTTTTTTCTGCTCCCCTCTCTGCCTCTCCTCTGCCCCTTCAACCCTCCCCCAAGGTCCGCATCCTCCCAATTTACTCAGGAGATCTTGTCTTTTTTCACTTCCCATGTAGGTTAGGTCTATGTAATTCCCTCCTAGTGTCCTCATTGTTGTCTAAGTTCTCTGGGATTGTGGTTTGTAGGCTGTTTTTCTTTGCTTTAAGTTTAAAAAACACCATGAGTGAGTACATGTGATAAATGTCATTCTGGGTCTGGGTTACCTCACTCAAAATGATGTTTTCTAGCTTCATCCATTTTACTGCAAAATTCAAAATGTTATTTTTTTCTTCTGTATAGTACTCCATTGCGTAAATGGACAACATTTTCCTTATCCATTCTTCGGTTGAGGAGCCTATAGGTTGTTTCCAGGTTCTGGATATGATAAACAATGCTGCTATGAACACAGTTGAGCACATGTTCTTGTGGCACGATTGAGCATCCTTTGGATGTATACCCGAAAGTGGTATTACTGGGTCTTGAGGAAGGTTGTTTCCTAATTTTCTGAGAAATCACCACACTGACGTCCAAAGGGGCTGTACCAGCTTGCATTCTCACCAGAAGTGTTCCCTTTACACCATAACCTCTCCAGCATACATTGTCATCAGTGATTTTGATCTTAGCCATTCTTACAGGTGTAAGATGGAATCTCATAATTGTTTTGATTTGCATTTCTCTGATGACTAAGGATGTTGAATATTTCTCTAAGTGTCTTTCATTCATTTTACATTACTCTGTTGAGAGTTCTATGTTTAGGTCTGTACTCCATTTTTTTAGTGGATTATGTGTTCTTTTGATGTTCCATTTCTTGAGTTCTTTGTATATTTCAGAAATCAGACCTCTGTCTGATGTGGGGTTAGTAAAGATCTTTATGATTCTGTAGGCTGTCGTTTTGTCTTGTTGACCGTGTCCTTTGCTTTACAGAGGCTTTTTATTTTTAGTTTCAGGAGGTCCCATTTATTAATTGTTTCTCTCAGTGTCTGTGCTGCTGGGGTTAAGGTGTTCTCCTTTGAACACCTGGGTTTTTTTTTTTTTGACAAAAAAAGCAAAATTATCAAATGGAAAAAAGAAAACATATTTAACAAATGGTGCTGGCATAACTGGATATCAACATATAGAAGAATGAAAATAAACCCATATCTATCACCATGCACAAAACTCAAGTCAAATGGATCAGAGACCTCAACATAAAGCCAGCCACACTGAACCTTATAGAAAAGAAAGTAGGTTGAGCAAAACGGAACTTTTCATCAGCTTGATGAGTAATGACCAGAGCATAAGAAAATTAATACTAAAATAAAAAGATGAAATAGTGGCGCATACCTTTAACACCAGCACTTAGGACACAGAGGCCGGCAGATCCCTGTGAGTCTGAGCCCAGCCTGGTCTACAAACAGAGTTCCAGGATAGCCAAGACGTCTCATAAAACAAACAAACCAAAAAAGTAGCTAGGTCTGAAATATACCAGTTTTAAAGGTGTCAATATTTACTTACAAGTTCCCACAGACTGCTTCAATATAAAATGTGAAATGACATGGAAAGAAAGTGCCAATAAATTTCAAAAGATAGTCAAAGAAGTAACTGTATTTTTAATTGAAAGAAGAGTCTATTAATTTTAAGTAAATGACAATATTTAAAAATTCCATTAACTAGATAAATAAGAATAGAAACTACAAACCCTTTAAATCTTAGAGTTTTCTGTATTGAGGTCATAATAAAGATAGTTCTTCAGAAAATATTAATATAAATGACTGATGACTAACAACAAAAATTTTTCTTATGTAAGAATAATAAAAACTAAGAATTTAAAGCAAGGCTAAAAACAGTAAAATAAAATTCAACAATAGCAAAATAAAATAAAAAGGAAATATGAAATTAAGTTCAGATTATTTGCTATAGATGTTAGAATATTCTATTTGTGATTACCCATATAAAAGATATTGTCTAAAATACTGTAAACATATGTTTCAATACTACAATTTCAAAGTCATCTTTTTAGATATGCATAATTTTATTCTTTATAGGTCAAAATAAATTCTGGTATTTAACACTTACCCTCTAACTTCAAAAACTTTAGTTTTGCAAACTTTTATTTGGATAATCTGTACTCAAGCTCAATAAAATTAAAGAATAAAGTGTATTTAATAAAGACTAATCTTTGAAAGGCTCACTGACTTTACTTTGTTTCAGAAGGTGGCTGGTACAGAAAGGGGAAACATCTGTGTAACCCAAGTTGAAAAATCATATTGTTCTCCAGTTTTTCTTTACTTTAATGTGATAAGCAAGTGTTAGTCTCCACATGCTAAGTTTATTCTGACCCATCAATTAATGTAAATTACTTCTCCTCTTTGGTTATTCTCCCATTACCAAAATCTGATAGGAAAAGTGAAGATGGATTTTTATCACTCAAACAAAATGCTTACTTTGGATATTTATACGACATAAACTCAAAAACCTTGCAGAATTTTTGGGCTCTTCATTTTCAGGAACTTTAAAGAATATTTAAATATTATTTCTAGATAAAACATAAACTCTCCATTTGCCCCAAACCTCATCAAGGGCACAGGGATTCAAGAAACATTGACTTTGACTGGTCTCCTAAAGATCACCCCAGAGAGAAAGCCACTAACTGCTGTGGCGTTCTTTCTTCAGGCTGGGGACAAACATTTAACTTCCTTGTGTGTGTGTTCCCTACTCTAAGGGAGAGCAACCATAGTGTGATGTCATGGATTAATATATGGGAAGTGTTGAAGAAGTATAGAAGACCCTACAAATGTGGTAAATGTTTCTCTATTAGCTATTGAGAAACACAATGCCGCCACACCTATTTCTTGTCCTAGAGCCTTTCATCGTACCTCTACAAATGTCTAACGGCTGGAGAATTTCCCCTTGAATCTTTCGATGTAAAATCAAAGGGCTAAAAATCAACATGCAGTCAAGTTTAAATTGTATACTAGCAAAATTTACACTGTAATCCCGGGAAAATAATGCTTGCTTGCACTCTCCTCACATAAATTTTTTTAAGCAAAAATAAAATAAAGGTAAACAAAACCACAACAGTGATGAAACATGAGGAGGCCAATTTAACACCAATTGGATTACTATAATCAGTAATGGAAAGTTAACATCTGGTTCTTTATGTAATTGAATCGTGGAAACTTAATATGACATAGGTGTGTGTGTGTGTGTGTGTGTGTGTGTGTGTGTGTGTGTGTGTGTATACCTGGAAAAAACCTAGGATTATCACCAAATAAAGACTGTGTAGGTATCAATGAGATAACCTGAAACCTCTCAGCCATCATTGTGTTACAAATGAGGAGTTAAGTACTAGGTGCATGTGGCTTTCTAATACAGAAACAGACTTCATTCAGACTTCATTCGGAGCCAAGGTTTGGGAACAGCACAGACAGAGGAGACAGAGTTACTTACTGTAATAAAAGTCAGACAGTGAGGTGAGACACGCTGCATCTGGTTTGTTGAGAAATATTGCTCACAAAAAAAAAATTCATCATACAAATACAAAAGCAAAGATGGAGAAAACTTTCAAGAATATAAAGAGAAATCACAAAGTGATTGGAAATTTGACAGAAGTACAAGGTTCTTCAATTCCAAAATAATGTTTTCGGGGTGACAACACGCACGGCGTAGCCCCCTTACTTTCTGACGCACAGGGGAAATGTACTTTCTGTGTCTTCTACTGCCCCATTTTCCTGGCCAGCTTCTGCTCTGCCAGGTAGAGTGAAGGCAAGGAGCCGACAGAGGTCGTGAATGTAGACGATTGCTAGATGACGTTTTGTTTTATCCAGCAGCAAGACCTGTTTAGCACTGAGGTACACAGTCATCTCCATTATAAAAACTGCTGTAATCAATTCTCATTGGCTTAACTGAATCCTCCTGTCTACCTAGCTTGTGGAAATTGCCATAAATTTAGAAGTACTGAGCGAATGGCTTTTATGTGACTATTGTCTAATTTTAAGTCTGCAGATGCCGGAAAACAATTTTGGGATTCCTATAAAGGAGAAAGCCACATTTCATTTAGAGAATTTTTTTAAAGATATGTTTTTTATTGTTGACTTTTTATTTTTTTGCAATGTTGTTGAACTTAATGGAGAATGAAGTCAGAAGTAGTTCAGGAAATACTATGTCTACAGAATTCCTCTATAAGGCTCCTGTTCACTGGCGATAACCACATCAAACAAAAATTCAGTTCAATTGCAAAGGTGAAAAATACGTCTCAAAGCAGAACAAATAAGAATGGGAAAAAATATTTTGTGGCTGGCTGACTATCCCTTACTATGTGATTAAATGATGCTGTTGTAAAAGAAAACTTAAAATATGTTCCCAGTTTCCCCATCAAATTCTGCAGTGGGCATTGAGCCAATGAAATTAAATCCATTTACTGTTAAACCTCAACAGACTGAGTTTTTGAAAGAGCCCTATGAGCAAAGCTACCCTCCTTCCATAAGCTTATTGTAATCTTTAAAGTAAAAGATTTCAATTCACCAAACTCATTCAGACTCAAGTTTAAAGATCATATTACCACAGTCAAGGCCGGCTCAAAAGTATGCGAAGTGTGGTAACTTGCATGCTCTTCTGACAGCATGCCATTAACCTTGAAAATAAATTGTAACATCAAAATATGTAAGTAGTTTTTAAAAGGATAATGGAAATATAGTGGAGTATATTCTCCAACATTGAAATATGCTTTTAAACAATTCCTGCCCACTTTAAAACTGTGTCAGGACTTCCTGACTGCATCTGGACAATGGTAGGCATGTTTGCTTGAGTCTTTTTAAAAGCATTTTATTATTTAACTTGGCATCATTTGTTCGGTGTGGTGTGTGTTGAATCTAACTCATCTTCCTGGACCTCTGACTTTATGATTTATATAAAATTTGTAAAATTTAAGACCATTATTTTAAAAGCATTTTTGGTTTGATCCTCTTGTTTACGGCAAGATTTTATATGTATTAGTTGCAATAAATTGCGTTCTCCAAATCCTGATATTCTATTAATATATTTCCAATTATTTTATCTTTCAATTTGAAATAATTTATATTGGGAAGCAGAGAGCTAGGGATGTGTAGTTCCTTAAGATGCTTGCTGTTATGGCAGAGGACCTGAGTTCAGTTCTCAGTGCAAGTATCCTAACATAATGAATGCAAAAAAATAATAAATAAAAATTTAAACAAAATTTCAAAACAGCTAATATTTATAAACATTCTCATATACTCATCTCTGCAGTGCCTAGTTTGCTGGTAATTTTATCTTATTTTTCACCTTAGGCAATGGTAACTTTCAGTACTAGATATTGATGGAATTTTTATGTCTCTAACATGTCAATATGCTCTCTAGTTTCTTGATAATATCCAAATGAAGCTTTTATTATTTCTATTATTTGTACAATGTCTGGAGCTTATGACTCTCTTTATTTTTTCCATTTTCTTTTCTCAGTATGAGTCAAAAGGTTAAAAAGCTTCCTAGATACCCAACCTCAGACTCTTGTTTGCATATTTATTTGATTTACGTTTGCATGAATTTTTGAGGATACATTATTCTTTTTATTTCATGAGCAATGTATATCATAATTTCACATTAATGCTAACTGATTTTTGTAAAAAAAATATTTTTTATATTAAACATGTCTTTGTACACACACTGATACTCGTTTTACTTTTCCCTTTAGTTAAATGCATGTGAAATCTTATCAAGATAGTAAATATAAATTTTGTGCTCAAATTTGAGTGTTCTTGTTCTGTGTAAACTAAAAAAACTAATAGTGATCACCTAGTTTACTTATTCTTGCCCTTTTAATATATGTGTATATATTAATATATATGCACACACATATATGTACTCTCAGAAAAGCCATGCAATGTATTTTGGTCTTACCCCCACACTCCTCTAAAATCCGATGTCTACCTCTTTTCTCCCTCCCAACTCCTTGTGTTTACTCTTATAAACTGCCAAATTCAATTCATGGGAGCATACAATGAAAACTCGTTAACCCTCTCCTGCCAGGGACCTTACTCCTGAAGAAAAATGAGTAAACATCCTCTGTTAGCTATCAGCAGCAAATAAATGTGCAGCTAGGGGTGAGAGATCATAGTTCCTCTTCACACTACACTGGAATGTTGGTTGATTTGATCTTGCACAGGTATTGTATGTAAGAACAGTGACTTTGAGTAAAACAATGCAGTGGTCCTGGCATGTGCAGAAGACACTACTTGGCCCAAGTCCATACTTTACAATATTTCTGTCACATCTTCCATTGTGGTACCCAACCCTTTGGGGTAGAAGGTATGATACAGGTGCCTATCTGTTGCTGAGCACATCATTGGCACTTGTTCTCTGCACTTTGACATGTTTGAGTCTCTGCTTTTACTTCCCCCACTATAGAAATTATTTTTTTTCTGTTAAGGTCCAAGAGATGCACCAATCGAAGTATATAAAGATAGTAATTTAGGGGGAATTTTGAAACTGTTTGTTTAGTAAAATAATGGTAGTAGATTCACCCATGTGGTCCAAGGGCTCCCCATCCACAAGTTTGTGAGCAACGTTACAGTATCAGGTGATGTGGAAAGTCCTTCTGTATATGTGTTGCTTTCATTGTAATGAATTAAAAAAAAACTGCTTTGGCCTGTGATAGGGTAGAATAGAGCTAGGAAGACTGAGCTGAATGCTGGGAGGAAGAAGACAGAGTCAGTGAGAAACCATGCAGCCTGCTGCAGAAGACAGATGTGCTGGAACCTTGCCAGTAAACCACAGCCACATGACAATACACAGATTAATAGAAATGGGTTAACCAAAGATAGAAAAACTAGTTAGCAATACGCTTAAGTGATTGACCAAGCAGTGATTTAAATAATACAGTTTCTGTGTGATTACTTCATGTCTTCAATTCTACTTCACTATACATTGAATATTTTTGTAAAATATTCGTTTTATTTTCTTTACTTTCTCAAAATTATCTTGAATAATATTTATAGTATTTTCTCTATTCCTTAAATCCTGCCCTCCCATATGTTTGTTTATTTATTTTCCTCCCATATATTTATGAGTGGTTGTAGAAATGCGCTGTGCTCTGTACTGTGTTCTTCAGCATAGATCTTAACACAGGCTGTGTCTAGTGGTTGAAAAGTATTTGATTTGGTTTATTCACGTTTCTCAATTTGCTTATTTTTATCTTTTCCTACTTCCCATAGTCTCTCTATGCATATTCTGTAACTAGACATTTTATATTTTATTATCTCATTTACCAGGATATATTCCTATAGGTGACTATGGCATGAGAAGGCACATTATATGCTATTTTTTACATGTCTATGTTCCTTCTCAGAGAGATCACAGTATTGTCATCCAAGGCAATACCATTGAGAGAGAATGCTATAAACATTGTGTTTTAGTTTTACTCAAAAATTTTATCTCAGTATTTTTAAAATTTTATTTAATTTACAATTGTGCATTGGGTCCCATGATGTGTGAGTGAGAGACACGCACATGCCACAGCATATACATGACGATCAGTGGGCAACTTCCATGAATTGCTTCTCTTCTCCTATGGGATTCAAATTTCAACTCAGGTGGTGAGCGTCCTAGGACAAGCTTTTCCTGATGGGCCAACTTTTCAGCCAACATCTCAGTATTTTAAATGTATATCTCCTCTTAAATTAGCAGGAAATCTTCATGCAGAATGTATATATGTCTATATAACCACTTTTAAAATTCAATTGTTAAAAGATTCCCAGAGGTTGTTCAGCAGATTGCCAGAACCTGGTGTGCAGAAACTTAGATTTGTATTCTCCTAACAGCTGTAGAGGACAGGAGCCTGAAGTACATGTGTCAGATATGTTGATTCCTTCTGGTAGCTCTACATGATACCCTGCACCATGTTGGCTTCCCAGATTCTGTTGACCGCTGTTACTTTCCATTTCCTTGACTTAGAGATGTCTCTTTTCTACACATGAAGGCTTGAGTGTGGTATCTCTTTACCTGTGAACAGTGATATTAAATCTGAGTTGAGTAAATCCAGATTAGAATATAGATTCTAGACTCCTCCTCTATATTGTCTAGCTCTTATCTTTCTAACTTACCTTATTTATTTTTATTTTCTTCCTTCCTTTCATCTATCTATCTATCTATCTATCTATCTATCTATCTATCTATCTATCTATCTTTATTTCTCTCTATCATATCTATATCTATATCACCTCTCTATCTTTCTTTTATTTTATCCTCTCCTTTCATCTCTCTCCCACTGCACTGTACAGATACTGAGGACCAGAGGAAGCACATTTCTATTAATAGAGAATTGGTAGATGGAATTAAAATTTCCAAACAACTTTGAAAAACAGTCTTTATTATTTTTCTTATTTGTATGAGAATATGGAGTGGAGTTAAGTTATTGTATTAAATCTGAGATCAGATTTGATAATTTTTTTTATTTAGCAATTAGAAAAATTGTAATATTAAGTGAATGTTTTGGATGAGTAATTTACTGCTATATAATTTAAACTGTGATGGTTCAATATACACAATTTCAAACCACTGGGCAAAATTATCACCTGCAATAACTTCGCAAGAATATAGACACATTTAACCAGTGTCTCATTGCACTGACTGGTGCACATGCCTTTGACAATGGTTACAAGGGAGATAAGATTAGAACATAGCTGAAGAGTTACAAGCACACCTACGAAGGCATAGAGAAATTTCATAAATTTCACATTTTTATCAGAACTAAAGCCCAACCTCTTTTCTCCCACCAATAACAAAGGATTAAATAGACAAGTTTTTAAAAGAAATTCAATGAGATTATTCAATTAAACTGTGTGACTTGGCCTTATAGCAAAAGTCAGATTAAGGGTGCTCACCTTCCCATTTCTCTACACAGATCCTAAGGACCTGGATTTAGCTGAGGAAAGGACATAGGCTCCTATCACAACAACATATATTAAATGTTAAGTATACTTCAAAAAATAAGATTTGGGTATGGATGTTGGCACATCACACTGATAGGAAACAAGTGTATATAAAAAAGCACGAAGGAATTGTGAGAGAATCTAAAGCCAGCAATTGACTTTGAACTATCAAATCCAGTATCTAGGTTGAAAGACTTTAAAATAGCAACCACATTAAATCCTTCAGTGACTGTGAAGGAATATGAGCCTCAGAGATCTGGAAGCCTGTGGGAACATTTTGTGAATACTTAGAGCAAAATTTGCTACAGGCTAAGGAGAATTTTCCTACTTACTATAAAGTGTGGTTGAATCCAACGTCCATTAAGATCATCTGGCACCGCAAATGAAGAGTCATTCTATATATTTACTTCAGAGGTCCAGCACCACAAAAATGAATGGAAATCTCCTTTGGTATCCAAGAAATTCACAAACATGCACATAAATTAAAATACCAACCACTTGTCTTTAACACTGAAATAACTATCAGTTTATGTTTTTTTGCTGTTTGAAAAGCTACATCAAATTCATGAATGTTATTGTAATTTGTCTAAATGGTTTTGAAGTAAATATAAGATAAACAAAGAGTGAATGATACACTTATTTTAAGAACCGATCTTAAATTATAATCCTTCATGATCCTTTTGAGTTTTGGTTAAAATAATAATATAAAGTCAGGACATGTATAGCTTATATGTGTTGAAGTAGATTTATTGACAAAGCTAAGACAATCATATTGGAAAATTGACGGAGAGATGACCAAACTGGGCCCCCTGAATATAGGTGACAATGATGTGGCGCTTGGGCAGTATATGGAGGCACTAACGGTGGGACCAGGATCTAACACCAATGCATGAACTGACATTGTGGAGCCCATTCTCTATGGAGAGATACCTTGCTAGGCCTCAGTACAGGATGGTGTGGAGGGAGGTCACTGGCCCTGTTTCAAGAGGTGTTGAGACAGACTTAGTTGACTTTACAGGGGAGGCCTTATGCTTTCTGATGAACTGATGGAGTGGAAGGGGTGGGGAGGGAAATGGAGGAAAGGAGGGTAGGAAATTGGGATTGGTATGAAATAAATAAATACATAAATAAAATTTAAAAAATGTTGCTTATTCTCTGTTCTTTCGGAGCTGAACTTTTGAAAACTGTCTGAAAACTTTCCGGTCTCATTTAATTTCACCAATTTTTTGTGCTGGCACTAGACTGCATCAATAGTTTTGAAATAATAATATACTGATATCAGTATTATATAGAATTTGGTCATAATTTATACTTTACCTGTCTATATCTATCTATTTTTTATTTATGGGTTTTATATCTATATATTGACAAAATCACATAGAAAGAGAATGGAGCTTCTTGTAATCTCAGCATTCATGATACTAAGGACATACTGGATTACATAATGAGAACCTGTCTCAAAAAGTGAAAGAAACTATCCACAAACAAATGATAAAGGAAAACAAACAAACAAAGAGGGGAAAAAGAAATAACAAATAAAATGAGACACTAAACATATACGGACGATAACTAAAACATATGTATGTTTGTATATTCAAAATATGCATATTTGAAAATTAATATGATTTGTAGAACTGGCTTTCTCACCATGTTGTCAAGAATGGCCTCAAACTTGTGATTGTTCTTTTTCTCAAGTGACTATTGTCCCTTGAATACAAGCATATATCACTATAAAATTAATTATTTATGAATTAAATATTCACAAATAAGCATGTGGGACTTGAAAATTCTTTAATTTGCATTGAAAACATTATTGCTTTGGTATTGAGACAAAAACTGAAAACTGCATTTCCAGAATATATTCTATTAAAATAAATGGCTAAAATGCATTAAGGATCTTGCTAAAATAACTTTGAGCTATTTCTATAAGATATTCTTTCTTTATTGTGCTAATGTACATTGTAGATTACACAAAAGAGTTCACTGGAAATCAAGAAGTAATTATGCATAGTGTTTATTCTTTTGTCTGTGGAACTGTTGTTAAAAGGAGCATCACTTTGGCTTTTCATCTTAAATTCGGTCTTATTTGAGGAATATGGAAAATTGCCGACTCTGCAAAGAGAGGTAGCAATTATGGAAATATCCGTGTGACCCCCACCAGTCTAAAGGAGGATTAGGAGTGGTGATCACTTCTTCACCTCTGCCTAAGGCTTATATCTACTACAGCGAATGTATGTGTTCTGCACTGAGTATGCATTTCCATGTTTTCTATTTATTTATTTAACCGCTGTCTTTCCTTTCCTGGTCACAATAATATTATGTACACTTTAGTTATGTAGTCTTGCAATAAAATAAGGTGGCTTGGGAAACAGTAAACCGCGCACCTGCTAACATAATGTCATAATAGTAAATGGAAATGCCATGCTTTAGTCTTGGGCAGTTGGTGAGCAAATAATAGTGATAGTACCTTAGAGATAGTTACACAGCTTGTATGGGATGCATATTTATAATTTTTGAATAGAAATTTTAATGGGCACACCTAGGTGTTGACCATAAAGTTTATTTCTCTGAACACCCATGTACATGGAGAGTGCTCATTTGTTTCCAAGTCACCCAGGCAGGAATAATCACATAAAAACTATTTTGATCCAGGTTCTGAAGCCACCAACTCTTAAAGTAACTGTACAGTTTTTGCTGCTAATGCAGAGTCAGGAAGCCTTTTCTTAAAGGAACTGCGCCTCCGCTCACTGCCAGGAAACAAAACCTGTCTATAAAAAAGAGGTTACCAAGAAGCTGCACTTGACTCCTGTTTTTGTGTCTAGGGGCTCTCTTTATTTTTCAGGTCTTATGTGCATCCATGCCCCAGACTGTGGACACCGTTTTGTAGATGGAGACTGTTCATTGTTTCCTGGTTGCCCAGACCCAAATAATCACATAGAAACTATATTAATTACAACTGTTTAGCCTATTAGCTCTGGATTTTTATTAAGTAACTCTTATATCTTAACCCATTTCTATTAATCTATGTATCATCATGAGGCTGTGGCTTCCGGATAAGGTTCTGGTACCGTCCTTCTCCTTTGGCAGCTACATGGTGTTCCTCTGACTCTGCCTAGATTCTCTCTACATCTCTGTTTCCCACCTGGTTTATTCTTCTCATTGGCTGAAACAGTTCTATTCATCAACCAAAAAAAAGCAACACATATACAGAAGACATCCCACATCACACCCAAAATGGCCAGACATCATAAAGATAACTCACGATGTGAAGGCAAGTAAATTGGAAATCTATAATAAATGATTTATTTGCAGTAATATTTGACTGATGCTCTAGTTTATGACAGCTGATTTGTCATATAAGCTCTAAGTTTTCATATTAAGTAAATGCCAAGAGATTTTTGTTAAGACATTCACAATTTAAAATTTTATTAAAATCTTAGGATGATTAACCAAATATAGGATTATCATTCCCCAGATATTTCTGTGTGGGGAAGAGACACGTACTTAGGTTTACTTATTGATTCATTGGCTAATTTGTTATAAATTTGTTACAATACAAATTTTTCAGAAAGAGTAAGCTTCAGGTGGTACTGTAGATTTTGTGGACCACCCTGAAGTCCTGTAGTGAACTTAGATATTCTTCTAGGAAAAAATAAAGGCGTACTATTCTTTCACAGTGTAGTCTTAACACCTTATGAAAGCTTATACTTAGGCTTCCTCTGGGAATTTATCATAAATATCATAGTAATTTATCAGAGACTTCTTTATGTTGAATTTGTGTTAGGGTTTATATTTAATATTATCTTGATAACTTTGCTAGGAGGAGATTAAATGTTAATGCAATATGTGTTGAGTCTCGTGAATTATGCTAGGGTGAATTCATTTAAAAATCATAGCATTATTTGAGCCAGAATATAATAGCTATCAGAAAATTACAAATTCTAGCTCTGCATTTTAAAAAGAATCAAAGCACATTTATTCACTGAGTATTTTTTGTTTTTCATTTCACCTATGTAGATAAACTAGAATTCCTGTAAGTTTAGAATGGGCTCAGTTGTTAAAGTGTTCTACCGCCATCTAGTGTCCAACCAGGGAAACTTCACTATTCAGAGATAACTATTTTTTTTCCTTTTTTTTATAATTTTTTATTGAAAAAAAAAAAAAGATTTCCGCCTCCTCCCC
>NW_026067916.1:5086428-5098593 GCF_014885135.2 Alexandromys fortis | reverse complement strand
TCATCAGTATGGCTATAGGATAGGGTCATTTCAGGTTCTCTGTCCTCAGCTGCCCCAGGAACTAACTGGGGACATCGCCCTGGGCACCTGGGAGCACCAAATCTCTTGCCAACCCTAAGATGGCTCCCTTAATTAAGATGTGTGCTTCCCTGCTCCCCTATCCGACCTTCCTTTATCCCAAACAAGTATACAATGGAAGAAAGAAAGCATCTTCAACAAATGGTGCTGGCACAACTGTATGTCAACCTGTAGAAGAATTAAAATAGACCCATATCTATCACCATGCACAAAACTCAAGTCCAAATGGATCAAAGACCTCAATATCAGTCTGACACACTGAACCTGATAGAAGAGAAAGTGGGAAGTACCCTACAACAGATGGGCACAGGCGATCGCTTCCTATGTATAACCCCAGCAGCACAGACATTAAGGGCAACATTGAATAAATGGGACCTACTGAAACAGAGATAACTATTAAACAAGTAGCCGGATTTTATAACTACATAAGTGAAGTAAAGTTTTGATGATATGAGATATACAAATCTCTTCAAGTATCAGTACATAGAAATACCTTTGATCACACTCTAAAATAAGGGAATTTTAAATGTAATAGCTATTATTAAAAAGATGTGCTGGATTTAACATTTAATGTGCATGATTATTACATTTTATTTTTATTTCACGAGAAACAAAATATATGTCTATAAAAATTATATCTTGAGGGTAACAAGAAGCTGTCTAATTGGACTTAAGATGACCTGAGAAAAGAATTCATGCTAACTATTCTTGACAGAAGAGGGCACAGACAGTAGAGGCAAATCTACTTCAGCCATTTTCCTGATCAGTATATCTTATAGCTGTTTTGTAAATTCCAATCCTTATACCAACAGATTAGTATAGCTCTCACCATTCAAAAAGGATATTCTTTGTGGAACAGCTGGAAGCTACTACAGAGATTCATCGCTGATCAAAATGCAGAGAATAAGTGGCCTTGACATACTCTACCAGTTTTCTACACCTACAGTACAAGCTCCACACAAAACGCTTAGGGTATATTGAGAAAAAGAGAGAAGAGATCTTATAATTATCAGAGGAAGGGAGGAGCAAAATATAAGCAAAGGGGTCAAGACAGTGGTGTGGAAATCCACAGACACAGCTGACCTGAGTTAGTGGGAGCTCACTGACTCCTGACTGTCAGCTGGGAAACAAGCATGCTACCAAACTAGGTCCTCTGAACGTGCGTGACAGTTGTGTGGCTTGGGCAGTTTGTCCCGACCATTGGTAGTAGAACCAGTATTTACTAGCACAGGTAGTAGAGCCCTAGTGCATGAAGAGACCTTTCGGAGCCCATTCCCTATGGAGGGATACCTTACTCAGCCAAGATACAGTGGGCAGGCCCTCGGTCCTGCCTCAAAGTGAAGTCCTAGACTTTGTTACTCTCCATGGGAGGTCTCACATTCGCTGAGGAGTAGATAAGGTGGGGTGGGGGAAGGTAGGGGGAGCAAGAGGAGTGGAGGGGGAGAAACTGAGATTCATATAAAATAAAATTATTTTTTTTAAAAAAATGGAATAAAATAAAAAAGAATGGAAAAGAAGCCAGAGGAAATGGATGTCTACTTCTTGAGATTAACTTCGAAACATGATAGTGATGCTGCACTCATGAAATCACAGCAACTGATTGGTCCAAATTATTCAGGATCTGAATAATTATGATGCCGGTCGACATGCCCATGTGGGTAGGAGAAAGTCCATTGGGTCCCACACTTAAATGAATAACTGAAGGTAATCAATGATTGATATGTAGGAAAATGATTAGTTTCCTTTTGGCAAAAGTTTCATAATAGGTTCCAAGATAGGTTATATAATTCGAAAAGATTTGCCCTAAATTCATTTATACACGAGAAACACTAAATAGATTAAATGGAATCAGATGATATAAGATTTATATGTGTGGTGTGTATGATATGATATGTGAGTTTATAAGTATACATATAAACATATGATAGGTATGTGTATTATATTTGTGGAGAGAGAGAGAGAGAGAGAGAGAGAGATGACAGGGTCAGAAATTCCAACAAGAGAAGTTTGAGGAGTTGGAATTGGGAAAAGGAAAATCAGAAATAATAATGTGAATTAAGAATACTTATATATGATAGTCTCAAAATATCATATATAGGAACAAAAGACAAACAGAATTGTTTATGAAGTATTTTAGCATGATCATTATTCCTATATAAAAACTCAATATAACATCAGTATCACAGATACTGAGAAAAACAATAGATAAAGGGGACCTTCTCCATGTTCAATGAGTTTTGTAAGTGTTGTATTCAGCAGTGGGGCCTTGTTTTTAGACTTCAGGGAGCAACGTACTGCCAGAAGCAAAGATCTGTATTTTGAGACCTGTATTTTGCCATCCTAAGTTCACAAGTTAAGATATTTACCTTTGCAGGGCAAGTTCCAGACCTAGGAAATTAACCTGGTATCTTTTTGTGAGACCTAGAGGCCCCAGGGTTTAGAAGCAATTAGCATTTCCTATGTCAGTTATCAGTCACAGACCCTCTGTATTTTCTTATCAGCTAGGGATGTCTTCAGACATGAGTTGCAGCAGACCTGACACCCTCCCTTCCCCCATGCCCCTTTGCTATAAAATGCTCCTGAGAAAAAATAAAGTTTGCAGCTTGATCAGAAAGCCAGACTCGCTGTCATTTCTCCTGTCTCTTGCAACTTCCATTCCTCCCCTCCAGGGCGAATTTGGTTTTGTTCTTGTCCTGCTGGTAGGGGCAACCTACAGTTTGGAAAAGTAAGGGGTTGCTTGGGGATTTCCGTATGATTCCTTTGGCCAACAACTCCATTAGACAAAACCTAATCCAAGTACAGGAAGTTTGGTTGGTGACAAGAGATGGCCAGTTAGGACTCTATCTCCCCCAATTACTTGATTTCATTTATATTGCTTTCATATATGTATAAATTTTTGAAGTTTCTACTGTATTAAGTTTCCAAACTACCCTTCAAATGCACTTTAATTTTAGCCATCTCTTCCCATATTCCCTCCCTCACTCCATTCTCCCCAACTCCCCAGTTGATTCTCCTCTTCCAACCTAGATCCATCCATAATTATTTACTCTATTTCCCTTTTCTAGTGAGAACTGTCTGCCCTAGTCCCTTACTCTATTCCTACCCTCTGGTTCTATGGATTATAACTTTGTTCAACTATGTTCATAGCAGCATTATTTGTAATAACTAGAACCAGGAAACAATCTAGATGCCCCTCAATCGAGAAATAGATAAAGAAAATGTGTTGCATTTACACTTTAGAGTACTACTCAGCAGTAAAAAACAATGACATCTTGAATTTTGCATGCAAATGGATGGAATTAGAAAACACTATCCTGAGTGAGATAACCCAGATCCCCCAAAATGAATATGGTATGTACTTACTCATAAGTCCATACTAGCTATAAACAAGGGATATTGATCCTATGGTTCATGATCCTAGAGAAGCTAAGTAATAAGGTGAACACAAAGAAAAACATATATAGATCCACCTGGAAATTGGAAACAGCCAAGATTGCCTGACAAAAATGGGAGCATGGGGAGAGAGGAGAAGGGAGGGTGGAAGAGGATGAGGATCAGAGAAGAGAAGAGTTAAGGAGAACTTGAGGGAATGGGATAGTCGAGATGGAGGAAGGACAGACATGAGAGCAAGGAAAGAGATATCTTGATTGAGGGAGCCATTATGGGATTAGCAGAAACTTGGCTCTAGAAAAATTACCAGGAACCCACAAGGATGACTCCAGCGAGGACCCTGAGCTTCTCTTTTCTTCATTAGATGCCCTGCTTTTATTTGATTAATTGAAAAGAGAGAAGGACATACAAACATGTATCTCAGTTCCTAAGTATGCTACCTTGAGCCACAAACTGTTCCTATTTCCACAATGTGACATTCAGGAAAGTTGAAAAGACATTATAAACATAGAGAATAAGACTAGAGTATTACAGGCACAACCAAAGAGTGACCATAGCCACAAAAATCAGAAAAGGCAAGGATCTTGATTCTCTACCAGAGCATTCAGCCCAAATGAGAAGCTTAGTTTTGACCCGGTGATGTGAATTTTTCAAGCACACAACTTTGATATAATGACAAAATGAATACTCGCTGCCACAAGCCACCGGATCTTGTTTTGTTTGCTTTGTTTTTGCACTAGTTTTACAGCAGGCAGAAGAAACAGAGTTCCTCATTTCTCTTGATAAAAAATTGCCAGGTGTAGATGCTATTTATCATTTATCTGATAAATAACTAGAATTTTTATTTTATCAAACAGCTATTATATACAAAAGTTTTATGTCCACAAATTATTTCTTTTTTTTTTAAATTTTCAAGTGTGAGCTGTGAGGAAATCATTCCAACTGATCTTGTAAGGACACCATGGACTACCAAGTTCCACTATAATAATTTTTCCTTTAACTTATTTGCTCTGGCCATGTCTGACATAGCAATGGAATTCAAACTGCAAAAGCGAGTTACAAAAAAATTATTTTCTATAACTGACATGTCTATATTATTATTAGTATTGCTATTGTGTTTTTGAAGAGTTCTTTGGTGTGTGTTTTCATATATAATTGATTTCAATTCATATATATATGACCATCTACAGGAGACATAAAATATCATATTAATTACCACACTTTACGAATAAGGTATGTTGACTTGCTGGTACCAGAAAACAGTGTTAATTATATTTGTGGTGAAGCATTTATATTTATTCTGAAGATAAACTTGAATATTGAAAATTCTTGATCTTCACATGACCAAGCAAAATGTCTCGATGACACAACTTAATCATAGGAATGCGGTAACCGGAGAGAGTCCTGTGTACAGTCCAGACTAATGCTAACCGGAAGAGGAGATAGACCTCCCTGGCAAATAAAATGTACTGTCGTTCCAATTCTGAAAGGTCAGCATGAATTGAGGTTATTGGTCTTTTGAGTAATCAGAGTCAGCATTCTGTAAGTGCTTAAGTATTTCTCCACAATAGTCCTAGACGCTGTGCTGGTCCTAGGTTACTGAACCTCATCCGTTTTGTCCAGTTCTCAGTATATCATATTTGCCATGTTTGTAGGCACTTTCTGCATTTGCGTGCGCATGAGTACAGTTTCCCTTAAGTATGTGAAACTCAGCTTTCAATGTCACTCATGTAAACCCAAAACTTCCGTAATTTTTTTCATGTTTTACCTAACTTTGTAAAATCTGTCATGTTACCCTGAAGCAAGCATATCTTTAGGCTGAATTCAGCATTCCAAATGGTGTTTTCTCTTCCCCTCACATTGACTTTCAAACTCGATACCCTTTCTGACTTTTTTTTTAAAATTGTCCCACATAGTTCACAAGCTTGCTATTGCTAACTTTCTTAATTTAAACTTTTAAACTTCAACCAGTGTTTACCTCTGAGGCACACTGCATTTTAATAGCTTCCTATTCTTAACAAATTTACATTTTCATACTTACAAACTTAGTATATTCTGGATTTAAAATGTAGAAGAGAATTACACTTTATTTGTACTCCAGATTTAATGTGATAATTGATATTTTATAAAAAGCATATAATTAATATATTAAAATGTTTATATTGGCATATATCTAGTAAGGAAGAATCAATTTAAATCTAGAAAAACAAAATAAAATACCAATGGAAACACTGTATTAAATCACTGGTTACATCTCTTCAGTTAATAGAGTTTCAAGGATTTAGGTCTATAATAAGTTTTTGAAAATGGTAAGAGCAGTTTGAGAAAAAGAAAGGAAAAATCACTTTAGCTTGTCTCTTTAGTCCTTTCCCATTTGACCGGTGGAAGATTTCCATCATCCATTGATACAATAACGAATGCTAAGGAATGAGGAAAAAGAATGAGGGTGGCTTTACATTTGATATACTGTTTAAAAACGTAGAACATTTGGAGAAAGGAACTTTCAGATGTAATGAGTATATCAAGAAACGATGAAGCAGAAAAATACTTTAGTAGAGGATGGAATACACGCTTCAAAGGAGAAGCTTCTAAAAGCTGGAGAGACCAGGCTCCGTGTTTTTGACAAGGGAATTGAAAGGTACAAATCACAGAGCATAGTAGGTATGTTAACAGCGACAACTACAAGCCTGAAGTGTTCTCTGAATAGCCGAAGCTTTTGTCAGTACCACAGCCCAGCACTAAACCCTCTGTGACTACTGGACTAAACAGCCAGGAATCTAGGAATATCTCCAGAAAATTAATAGGCTAATGGCACCAACAACCAAGACTCTGAAATATAGCATAACAAAAAAAGTTCATAATTATTTAACTTACTATCCTTCTGTAATGACAAATACACATCTTTAAAAAGTTTATATCTGAACTTTGATTAGGATAAAATTACTTTTGTAGTTTTATATTCAAGAAAAATAGTTCATAGAAAGAAATGATAGAATAATTCTCTAGGTTACTTAAGTGTGTCTTCATTGATTATGATACATATTTGATCATTATATATAATTTTTTTTATAATTCATGGCATAAGATTTCTCTGAGTTTGGTCACACAGTTATATTCTTGTCCTCCAGGGGGCACTGGAGTATAAGGAAAGTCAGCTCACAGGCCTATTTTAAATTCTGTAGGAAAATATTCAATTTTCACTGAGCAGAGTTTATTTTGACATTTTCCATATGCAAAGCCTGCGGTCTTCTGGTACACTTCTGAAAACTACAGTTCTCCATGAGGGAAATGGCAGAGGCGCCTCCACATAAGAAAACTCCTCCCGCTCCCTTCAAAAGAAGTTTCTATGTTAAAATGGTCCTTGTTTCCCATAGCCAAGAGGATAACTATATGTTTTTCCTTGGGTTCACCTTCTTATTTAGCTTCTTTAGGTTCACCAGGTATACACTCTGTGACCTTTATTCATGGCTAGAAACTAATTATGAGTGAGTACATCCCATGTTCATCTTTTGGGGTCTGGGTTACCTAGCTCAGGATAGTGTTTTCTATTTCCATCCATTTGCATGCAAAATTCGAGAAGTCATTGTTTTTTACCGCAGCATAGTACTCTAATGTGTATATATTCCACAATTTCTTCATCCATTCTTCCATTGAAGGGCAATGGCACGGGGTTTTGATCCTACTTCATGTTCCGGCTTAGTGGGAGCCTAGCCAGTTTGGATGTTCACCTTCCTAGACATGGACGGAGCGGGGAGGACCTTGGACTTTCCACAGGGCAGGGAACCCTGACTGCTCTTTGGATTGGAGAGTGAGGGGGAGAGGAGTGGGGGGAGGGGGAGAAGAGTGGGGGGAGGGGAGAAAGGTGGGAGGAGGGGGAGGGAAATGGGAGGCTGGGAGGAGGCGGAAACTTTTTCCTTTTCTCAATAAAAAAAAAGTGGGCTTTGTTTTACACTATAAGACATGTGATGCATGTATGTAATATTTGGGTAGTAAAGGAAATACAAAGTGAGAATTGATTGATTCTATAGGACGATTTTCCACGATGCCTTCTAGTTTTCAATGCTCATATTTTAATAAAATAAAGGTGTTGTTGAATAGCTCAATCAACTGAAAATTTCCTACTAGGAAAAGTCTATGCACTCAATCGTTCTCGAATAACAAGCTGTTAGAAGTCATTCGGTGTACTCATGCTACCAAACTGAGTCAATATGCTGTGCACTGGTCTTTCTGATTTTGCTTCTCCTGTCTGGATGACTGTTGTTTTCCAGTTGACACTCATCTGCCTCCACTCATGACACTCTTGGTAACCCCCCTTCTGTACCCAATTTCCATGTGAACCATTTTTAAACACTACATGAATGACATTATATGGTTATTTGTCTTTCTGTCCCTGATTTGATGCACTCTCTTCCATGGTCTTTTATGTTGTCCTCAAAATGATGCATATTATTTTATACATCAAAAAATTTTCTCTTTGACATACACCAATTATTCTTTGTACATTTATTCATTGATTCTCAGTTGATTCTATATTTGGTCTTTTGTGAATATATACTGTATCTTTTATATACAAATGTGTACATAATGTGGTATCACTGGGTCAATGGATTTTACTTTTAAGAGTTTGAGCTATTTTTAAGCATTTGTTGCAATTAGCATATTTATATCATACACATCAGCTGTATATAGGGCTCCTTTCTGCATATCCTCAACAGCATGGGAGCACAGTTTAAGGTAATATAACATTGTGATTTTGATTTATAGTTCCCTGTGGTTTTATCCCTGAGAGCTTCTGATTCATTGATTTACAGTTTGTCTGTCTGCTATATTTGGTTTATAATATTTTATAGTTACAAACTTTATTTTAAAACTTTGGACAATGTTTACTGTGCTATTTTGTATTACACTTAATTTTGCTGCTAATATTTATTTTAAAGAGTAGAATACATATTAGTGAAAGTGCTTCCTCATTATAATCAAGCACTATTAATTTTTTGGCAGTTTGTGAGAAAAATAAGAAGTTAATATTGTTTGATGTGCGTACTCATTGGCCATCGCATTATACTAGAGTTAAATAAACAAATTAGCAACTCTCTGGAATAAAGGTTAGACATTTTTTCTAGAATGTGGAAGGAATTATAAGACACTTAGTAAGACGAGTTGATGTATAAAATTTAAATTCAAATACTTTTATCTCAAGAGGGAATAGTTATACAGAAATTGTACAGAGACATAAGTCAATTGGCTTTAATTTTTAACTCAGTGCAGAATAAGATTCCAGATTTTTTAAGTGCTGTCCAGGCTGAGTGTCATAAGTATATAGTCCAAACTACTAAGAAAGTTGAGGTAAGGACGATTATACATTTTAAGTTGCTATATAGTGAGTTTATGGCCACCCTGAGAAGCATAGGAAAACTTTATCTCAAACAAACTTTTTATGTAGAGAAATGTGTATATATTTTAAAACATAAAAACATATTTCATAGGTATATGGGGAGAGAAGGAGACATAGAGAGGGGGTATGTAGCTTACTAGTAGAATCCTACTTAGCAGAGAGCCCTAGCTTAAGTCTGTAGCATACAATTTAAAATTTGAAAATATGTGAATGCGCAAATTTTTCACTATACCATACCCTTTAAACCGTGGTTCCAAACTACTCAAAAGCAGATGTCTGACATGGAGGTGAGACTGAAATATAAGAAAAAAAATTATCCTCTCCTACTCCAGTACAGAGAACAGAGAAACAGTCAATCAAATAAAATATATAAGAATGATAATCATTACAACTAGTTACATTTTACCTAATAATTTTGCCTAAGGATTTGACTACAAAATTAATTTTTTTGACACTAAAACTTGACATTATGGCCTCTTGATCCATCGCTTCCTCTAAATACTTGCTCTTTAATAGCCTTGAAGGTTTGAATTATTTCAAGTGCACGAATCTCGAGGAAACGGTCATTTCTCATAGACATTAATTAGTCCTTGAGGTTGATGACATTAGCAAATTTTGTGATTGAACTTACTCCGTCTGAGTGGCCATGAGTCAGTACCATTACACAGACTTAACTGTTTTCTTAAGAATATTTGAGAATTAATAGCTAACCTTATTTCAGACATTTAATTTTTATAAATCGAATGAAATTATAAACTGAGAAATGTACACATACAGTGCTATATTCTGTAACGTCTTAGGATAGCATCCAAGGGCTGTTTCGTACATTTTACTTTTGTTTGGAGCTGAGATAAAGTCTTGGGGCACCAGTTAATTGGATGCCAAGATATCAAACAACGGGACTGATAAGCATTCAGAGAGCTGCCTTCTTTACAGAACTTGTGTTGGATAAATGATCAGTGATCTGTATAGCATTGGGTTTTCTGTCTCAGCTTAACCTTTATGTCATGTAGATGTGTTTCCAATGAAACTGCCTGTTCCAAGCAGAGATTCAAAGAAAGATTAGAAAATGACCTGGAATGCTAGTGTTTCCCTGGTAGAATATATCAGTGGTCTACCCTGGCCAAATAATCTTCTAAGACAGACCTCTGCTAATGTGATTCCTTCAAAGGAAGGTAACAAGTGTGGTAAATTATTGTTGCATTAGAACACACAAGTAAATTTTACAAAATTTAAGATGGAAGATAAATGTATGCATATTCATGTAAAATGTACACAATTATATGTCAAACAACAGCTACATTATGTATCAATAATAATTATTTTCAAGCTTGCAAAAGCACTAAGGACATGCTCAATATGCAATCTCAAGAAAATGCTATTTAGAATATACTTTTTATAATGTAGAAATTTTAACATGATGATGAAAGAGATTATGAAAGAGTACAGAAAAAATTATCAAAATTTGTTTGAGAGTATAGAAGTTTTGACATAAAAATATAAATGATGGGTTGTTTTCATTTCTGTGAATTATCAACTCCAGACGATGTGAAAAAGAAAGCAGATGAAAAAAAAAAAATGGGACTCTTTAAGTAAAAAGAGGGCAGCTCAGCAGGTGGGCCTGCTCAGTGTGTGTGTGGAAAAATATATGCCAAGTGATGAAAGAAGATGACCCATGTGCTCCGCTATATAAATACTCTCCATTGACAAATATTCAGGAAAACTGACAAAACATGAGTTCCATCTGATATACTGTAGTGCCTCCATAAGTAATAGTCCATATGGCTTGGTCTGGCACAGTGATAAATCTCTCCATACCTTGATGTTCTCACTTCACCTCAATAAAGAATTTATGTACAGAAAGACTAGTTTCATGATTATTGAAATTTTTCTTTGGCAAATTAGAAAATCCATTTGTTTTAAATTTTCCTTTACCCTCTAACCTCATTTCTCCTCCTACCTCTCCTTCCACACCCCCTTGCTTTCTCCACCCCCAACCAACCCCTTATCCATGCCTCCCAATGAGTAAGGGCTCCCATGGGGAATCAACAAAGTCTGGCACATTAAATTATGACAGGACCATACTCTTCCCCTGTGCATTAAGGGTGAGCATGGCACCCCACCATAGGGAATGGATCCAACAAGCTAGATCATGCACCAGGGATTGACCCTGGTCATACTACCAGGGTCCTCTCAGATAGTCCAAGCTTCACCACTGTATCAGACATACAGAGGGCCTAGTTTGCTCCTGTAGAGGCTCCACAGCTGTTGTTCTAGAGTTCATGAGTTTCCATGAGTTTGGTTCAGCTGTCTCTGCAGATTTCTCCATTGTGATTTTGATCTCCCTTGTTCATATATATTTTTTATAGAAAATTATATTGATAAGCAACCTAGAGATTTGGTTCAACTATGGAAAAGTCCAAAGATAGTCACAGTGAAAAACCAAGAGCAGAGAGAAGGGCTAGGAGTTCCATCTATCTTACCTGTGATCATCTACATCCTTCCTTCCCTCACATGTACACAAAGTCATACTCCCAGTCAAAGTTCATGTGATCAGTAAGAAAAGCAAGGCCTTGTTCAATTCATGCTTGGCAGTCATGTTAGTTAGATGTATGTGTGTAGTCTCTGATATTGCTAGGGGATATAATCTCACAAGCCACTTCATGGCCCTTATACTTTTTCAACTCTTTGTCCTTCTACAATGTTCATTGAGCCTTAGGTGTGGGGGTGTTATATAAACTGAACAAAGATAACCTAATGGACAAGCCAAAGTGGGATGAAGTCTGTAAGACCTCAACCCTACATAAAGGTCTTTAACAACTGATAAAGGCTAGCAGCAGGTGTGGTGGCCTTCACGAGGGAACAGCACAATTGTTTGTCCAGTGCCAGATGGTCGAACCTAAAGATATACATACAGGTGACATGATAGGAACTGAGCAGTTTGACTTAAAAATATGTATATGGATGTGCATATATATGCATACATGTATATGTGTGTATGATGTGTGATATGTATATATTTATATGCATGCATTAAGAATTAGTGACAAAAGAAGCTATGAATTTGGAGGAGATTGGAGAGGGGGATATGGAATGGTTTAAAGGGTGGAAAGGGAGAAATGATACAATTGTATTAGTATTAGAAATGAAAAATATAGGGCTGGAGAGATGGCTCAGTGGTTAAGACCATTACCTGCTCTTCCAGAGGTCCTGAGTACAATTCGCAGCAACCACATGGTGGCTCACAACTATCTGTAATGAGGTCTGGTGCCCGCTTCTGGCCTGTAGGCATACATGAATGC
>NW_026067916.1:5048916-5086402 GCF_014885135.2 Alexandromys fortis | reverse complement strand
TTTAAAAGAAATTAAAAATATAAAAGAAAAGTCTCAAACTATTAACAAGTTTTGTGAAAGTGGTAAATAAAAATAACTTGCTAGATTAATAAGGGTAAAATGAAGCAATACTCACATATTAAAGAAAAGTATACAGGAATAAGTAATAATAAAAGGAAAAAACAATGAATTTTAACAGTCTGAGATTTGGACATCATAGTCCAAAATATTTTATCAGTAATACAAAGTAGAGGACAATCTAAGAGAAGCTTAGGTGTCATAAATCAATAAACATTATGTTCAGAAAATTCAATAGTTTTTCCTCCGCATTTGACTAGAATAATTCTCAAGCAGCTTTTTAACACCCTAAGTAATTTTTTAGAATTGACAACTTTTAGAAGTAAATGTTGGGAGCATGGACATCACTCAACAAAATGCATACTTTTCTTTTAATCTACTAAGACAAAGGAAACAAGAGCAAGTTCCCAGACAGCAAACATTAAACATGTCTAATCTAATTACTTTTATTTTTCAAGAAGAATGTGTCTCTGAGATCTATTTGTTTTCAGTTTTAGACATCCAGTTTTGCCAATAAATATGTCTGTATTTTGTAGAAGTTCAAGTATGAATGCAAATTAAAACCATTAACATGCAGTCATCAAAATACAGAGGAGAGATGATGTATATTAAATATAAAAGTAAAGAAACAAAAAAAAAAAACCATGGTTTAGTTTAAAATAAATTGAGGCAAGCCTCGGAAAGTATATCTTTTAGCCTCTAGTATGAAATAGGAATAACTTAAATGTGTAGATATTAACTAGTTTAAAATTGATCAAATGAAGAGACAATGTAAAGGTATTATATTGAATTCATGGAATTCAGAATCATCACATAGATCCTTTCAAAGCTATAGGGCCAAATAGCATCTTTAGAAAGAGTAAGTATAAAAGAAAAGTTATAATTCCTGAGGTTAAAATTATTTTAAATGTTTTAGTCACTCTATAACTTTTCCTTAGTGTGTGTGTGTGTGTGTATGTGTGTGTGTGTGTGTGTGTGTGTGTAATGACTTAATTAAGTACTTCATTGTTTCTTTGTTTTTGCTTTGTTACTTTTGAGGCAGGACCTTTTCCCCACAGTCAGAGATAATTTTACTTTTCTTGTCTTCTTATCGTTACACTCCTTTGGGGGTTACAAGCATACACCACCACACTTAGTGTTATGTGGTTCCAGCAAGCAAACTTCGTGCTTTCTGTATGCTAAAGACATACTCTACCAAGTAAACTATACTCCAGAATCATATTGTGGAAGTGTACTTTTCAATTCACCAAATATACCCAGAAAGTCAAGAAAAATATGAAGTAAAAAGAAAAAAAATAGGGAGACTAGAGGAAGAAGCTGCAAGGGAAGTATAAAATAATATGCTTGAGATTAAAGGCATGAATAAAGTTTCTATTGCATGTATTGGCTTTTTGGGACCCTAGTCTATTTGGATGCAAAGCTACCTAGGCCTGGATGTAGGGGGGAGGGCCTTGGACTTCCCACAGGGCAGGGTTCCCTTGCCTCTCTTAAGGAGGGAGGGGGAGGGAGGAGGGGAGTGGGGGAGCAGGAGGGAAATGGGAGGAAGAGAGGAAGTGTAAATTTTTGAATGGAAAATTAAATAAATAAATAATAAAAATAAAAAAAAGGTTTACTTTATAAGAATTGAGGTCAAGGATCAAAGCATCATCAATAAATATCAGTCAAATATAACATGATTATCCTGAAATCATAATTATGACCTACCACAAAGGTTCCAGCTAACAGCTCATGTCTTTTTCCTCCTGCAGCTACATAGTTTCTCCCTGACTCTGCCTTCTTTACCCAGATTCAGCTGAGCTTTCCCACTTAGCTCTAGTCTGCCCTATCAAAGGCCAAAGAAGCAGCTTTATTCATTAGTCAATAAGAGCAACACATGTGCAGAAGGATGTCCCACACCATCAATCTACCCCAAGACCCAGCTGTACCCTCTTGGGCACTGTCTAATGGATACTCGAACATATCACAAGGACACTTGCTCAACTGTGTTCACACAAGTTTTTTATGATAGCCAGAAAGTGGAAATAGCCTATATGCTTCTCAACTGAAGAACTGATAAAGAAAGGTAGGGTACATTTACACAGTGAAATATTACTCAGCTGTTAAAAAAATGACATCATCCAATTTGCTGTCAAATGGATGGAGCTAGAACACATCATCCTGAGTGTGGTAAAAAAAAAAAAAAAAAAAAAAAAAAAAAAAGAACCCAGAAAGACAAACATAGTGTGTACCTACTTAAAACTGGATATTATCTGTAAAGTAAAGGATGACCATGCTACAATTCACAGACACAAAGAAGATAAGTGACAAGCGGGGGGGGGGGGTCAGGGAAGGACTCTTGATTCTCAGTGTAAAGGGGAAATAGGATAGTCATTGCTAGTGGACAAGGGGAGAGGGTCTCTATTGGGGTGTAGATGGGAACAGGAGGGATAAGGGTAGTAGAAGAATAAGGGATTCAGTGCTTGGACGTACAGCTGGAACCTGGGGCATCTCTGGAATGTGTAAAAACCTAGTGCAATGGAAACTCCCAAGAATCCATGAAGGTGACCCTAGCTTAGTCTCCTAGCAACGTGGGATCTGGAGCCTGAACTAGCTGTCTCCTATAAACAGTCAAAACTTACAGAGTCAGGATTTTATACCAGCCTAGCCGCAAACCCTTCAACCTACAGTTTGTCCTGCCTAGAAGATGTGATTGGGGTAAATTGGCATAGAAATGGTGAAGATAGCCAACTAACGATTGATTCAGCTTGAGAGCCACGCCAGGAGAAGAAGCTCACCTCTGACACTGCCTGGAGGGTCTGGAGGGTCGACAGCCCAGAGACCTACCTAAGAAGTAAACAAGACTGGAATAAAAAGAGCCAATGAAAAGATTCCTAACGATATTCTGCTTTATGCAGATTGGCACAGATCCCACTTGTCATCAGAGAGGCTTCATTCAGAAATTGATAAAAAAAAAGATGCAGAGATCCACAGATAAACATTAGGAACAGCTCTGGGAATCTCATGAAAGAGGGGTAGGAAAGACTACAGGAGCCAAAGGGGTCAAGGGGATTCCAAGAAAACCCACAGAATCAACTAAAATGGGATCATAGGGGTTCACAGAGACATAACTGACAATCAGGAAGCCTGCATGACTCTGTCCACATGTTACAGTTGTGTATCTTGTCCTCCTGTGGGACTCCTAACAGTGGAGCAGGAGCTGTCTCTGACTCTATTTTTAGATTTTTCGGACAGGGTTTCTCTGTAGCTTTAGAGCCGGTCCTGGAACTAGCACTTGTAGACAAGGCTGACCTTGAAGCTACAGAGATTCATCTGCCTCTGCCCGCCAAGTGCTGGGATTAAAGGCATGTGTGGTGGCTCAGCACCTTGTCCAGCCTTAATAGAAGAGGAGGTGCCTAGTCTTACTGTAGCTTGATATACCGCGGCCAACTGATATCCATGGGAGTTCTGCCCTTTTCTGAAGAGAAACAGAAGAGTTTAAGGTGTGGGGATGGGCTGAGGAAGGAGGGACTGAGAGGAAAAGAGGGAGGGGAAACCATGACGATGCAAATAAATAAATAAATGAATAAATATGACTCTAACAAACTTGTAACAATTCTTTTATCCCCAAGAAACCTTTTAATTTCTTTTTTCTTCAGTATGTCTCATTTCACTCGTCGAAAATTGCTGGTGTTTTATGTTGGGAAGGCAGACTGAAAAATGAGGGAGCATCGTCATTGTTGTTAGTATTAGAGATCTCTTGCAAGAACAGCCTGTTTCTGAACTTGTATCTCTCTATAAGATACACAGCCGATTCATTATTTTGACTGCTGGCATCCAACATGGATCTTTAAGCAAGGGTGTCAGATATCCAAATTTAAGCAATTACCCTTGCACACTGTAGCTGCTGGCAGTGTACATAGCTTGACATGGTCATTAGTTTTTATGCCGTTTTAGAGCAAATGTGTTACCAGAAACCCAATTTGCTCTGACAGAATACTATTAGGCAACCAAAGCACAGAAAGTGTCATAGGTTTCCTCTAAGTAAATAGGCTGCTGGCAAAAGGTCCCTGCCATCAAAAATAGACTTACATGCTTGGGATTTTTTTAACTCAATTTTTTGGCACCTCCATATTTAAAAAAATTAACATATCGTTGTTTCTATGTGATATTTGACTTTAACACAGAATGCTTTTCTTATGCTAAAGTTTCTACTTCATTAATAGTGGTACCTCATGTTATATCATCCTGAGACTTCTGCTCTAGCATATTTTCATGGATATAAGAAAGCAGGAGAGGAGGGGGTATGCAGGGAGTATTAGATATAAGGATGCAAGTAATGAACAATGACAAAGAACAACTCTCAAGTTTGGACATCCTTTCCTATTACTTATGCATCTTCCTTTCTCAACTAAATCCTAACTTTTGAAATTATTAATTTTAAAGACATGTCACAATATGAAAAATTTGAACTTAGTGAACATGAGTATATTAGAAAGCAATTATCTTCCTTTTGTCCCTCAAGCAACATAATTGCAAAAATACCGTTAGAGAACTCAGGTCCCAGCAGGACAGGTGTGTATTTCCTCAGTGTGGTATGGCCCTCGTGCACCATTTCTCATACTCCTTGCATGCTTACTGTTTCTGTGCACTAGACACATGCCCAAAAACAGGGAAGGGTCTCCGGGTGAGATGCCTAGAGTGTCAGCAAGGTCCAGCCAGCAGCCAAACTGCTGGGACTGGCTGTCTTGATTTGGCACTAGGCATCCACAGGCTACTCTGGGCTCTTCTTCATACCCACTGCCCAGTTTCCTCTTATCCTGCATCAACTCTCTAGAGTTGTGCCCTGTGGCTTCTATGATGTCCAACTTGCTCCTTGAACTCCAGATTCACGGAAAGCCATCTGCCTGGAAGGCACTTCTGTTGCCACACATCTGGAGAAATAAAACATGAAGGAGGGAAGAGGGTAGGAGGTCACTTACTGAGTGAATTCAAAAAAGTCATGGTGATTGGGGAAAAGCCATTACAGGGTCTTAAGAAAAGAAAGCAGACTTCCTTGCTCCTGTTCTCCCTCCTTCTGCTCCTCATTGGGACCTTGGGAGCTCAGTCCAGTGCTCCAGTGTGGGTCTCTGTCTCTATCTCCATCCATCGCCAGATGAAGGTTCTATGGTGATATGCAAGATATTCATCAGTATTGCTATAGGATAGGGTCATTTCAGGTTCCCTCTCCTCAGCTTCCCAAGGGACTAACTGGGGAGATCGCCTTGGGCTCCTGGGAGCCACTCTAGGTCCAAGTCTCTTGCCAACCCTAAGGTGGCTCCCGTAACTAAGAATTGTGCTTTTGTGCTCCCCTATCCAACCTTCCTTTATCCCAATCATCCTGTATCCCCAAGTTCCCCCATCCTCCCCTTCTCCCTTTTCTCTCCCCATCGCCCTTACCCCCATCCCACCCCTATTTGGACAGGAGAGGGAGGGGGAGAGGAGGGGGAGGGGGAGTAGGGTGGAAGGAGTGGGAGGCTGCAAGGAGGCGGAAACTTTTTTTTCCTTTTCTCAATAAAAATAAAAATATAAAGAAAGAAAGAAAGAAAGAAAGAAAGAAAGAAAGAAAGAAAGAAAGAAAGAAAGAAAGAAAGAAAGAAAGAAAGAAAGAAAGAAAAGAAAGCAGAGAAGACCCCTCACCCAGGAAATGTGCTGCTTGGACCAATCAGCCACAGGTTAATTCAGACAGAAACTCCATGAATGAAGAATTATCCACAGAAATTAAAAAAAAAATGATCCCATGTCAGACTGAGTTTTTGCTTCTTATGGCAAAATAATAATAATAATAATAATAATAATAATAATAATAATAATAATAATAATAATAACTTCTATCACTGAGGCTTTCCCATTAGAAAAGCTCTGGCATCTCTGTGCTCTGGACCTCCAGTGAGTTCTCTAGTAAGGAAGAGTAGCTTCCTAGAGTGTCACCAGATGGTGCAAAAGTTCTAGTGAGGGACAGATGGATAAAGGGCCTAATGCCACAAACAGTATTGATGGGCAAAACCCAAAGGTGTGCCTATAATGGACCTACTATCAGGAATAAATATGTCATAGAAAAACATGTGTTCCTTTCTGACTACCAAACTACTGGAAAGATGAACTAAAGGAAATTAAAATTTCCCCAGTAATTTCCCACTGCAGAGTGGAAAAAATGAAGCCTCATGGATTTTATTCATAAAAGAAACATGCACCCAAAGCATGAACTTGTCTCTAGGAGTGAAATTTACTGCTTGTCTAATGATTTGTCAGAAGAGATGTGGATCTAAGACAAAGATGGGCTGTAGGGATTTAGCCTTGGCTGGGTGGCTTAGCTATTCATGCATCTTAGTTTCTGTTTAAACCTTTCTTATCCAGGCACTGAAAATGGACTTGGATGAGTGGTCATAGGTTGTCTTGCTTCTCTTTCCAATGTGGTCACATTTAATATGCCCTGCTTTTGCTATTTTTTTTTCCTCTTGAGTTGGTTGTTTTAATTGGCTTATTGAAAATAGCTGGCCAAACCTGCTTTATTCAGGCATAGGGTGCCACTCTGAGTCCACAAATCAGCTCTAGGGTTAGAGCCAGACCACGCTAAGAATATTGGAACACAATTAAATATAGACTGGCAAGTACATTTCCATAACAACAAGGTAC
Source organism: Alexandromys fortis (assembly GCF_014885135.2). Classification (NCBI taxonomy): domain Eukaryota; kingdom Metazoa; phylum Chordata; class Mammalia; order Rodentia; family Cricetidae; genus Alexandromys; species Alexandromys fortis. Next base: position 5,079,694 of record NW_026067916.1, on the reverse strand, counting down.
TGAATTGGAATTGGTATGTTGGGTTCTGCGTTGTCAACTATAACATCCTTGTTTGTCCTAGATAGGAGCTGAGATATATTTCTTTTAGCCATTTAAAAGCCTCTATTTTGGAGAAATCACTAGGATACAGGAGAATTTTTTTTCACTATAAAACAAAATCGTCATGGGACTGGAGTTATGGCTCAGTCACTCAGTAATAAGAGCATACTTCTCTTACAGAGGACCTGGTTTTCCTTCCCAGCACCCACTTGGTGGTTCAAAACTGTATGCAACTCCAATTTCAGGAGTTTAGTATCCTCTATTGTCCTCCATGAGTAACAGAAATTTACATAGTACACATACATACAATCAATTAGACATTCATACACATAAAATAAAGAAAATTTTTAAAGAGTGATTCAATGGTCTGCAGGCAGCATGGCCTCTAAAATTAGGATTTTTTTTTCTGCTGTAGTTAAGATATAAATAGAAAAATAAAAACAATAGACTCAATTTTAAATCTGTCATGGAATTTCTTTCATATTTCTATGTATAAAAATCAGTCATTCAGTTCTTGCTTTGGCTTATGGGACCAGATGAATCCCATTAAAATCTGGTTTATGTCAACAATCTCCTGACAGGGTTATAATTCTAAGAATGGTATATCCAATATGCTATCTTATAAGATCATGGTCCTTCAACATGAAGTTTTCTATGTAGCTCGGGTAACCCTTCCCAATAGGGCTACTGTCCTAGGTGGCATAGGTCCCAGTTTGTCTCTGATAACCAAATGGAGTCGTTATTTATAAAATATACCCACCTTGATTTCATTAACATTTATTCAGTTCATAGTGAGTTGTTACAATTTCTGCATATTACTAAGCAATTTTGGTCTGTTGCAAAATTTCATATTTTTCTCACACTCCTTAATTTCCACTTAGAAAATTTAAGCTTTGTAGGTGGTATATGACTTTTTTCCCTTAAATTGAGATGCTGACCATGGAAAATTTGCCATGTTCAATTTGGATAACTCTAAACCCTATCAGTGTTAGCCTAGTAAACATGAGCTAGAGACTATGTTCTGAAGTTCTGATAAAGAAAAAGAAATCACTGCTTCTTTTACAAAGGTCTCGCATTCCAGAAATTGAGGTCTCTTAACCACTAAATTTTTTCTGAGTAACTCCCTTTGTTGCTTGTTGATAACTCCGATAAGAGTTATTCAATACTGTGCATATTTAATTGCCACAATTTTAAGTGATACTTAAAACCGACTTTTTATAATTAGTTCTTTGAGAGCTTCACACAAAATATTTTAATGTTTTACTCACCTTCCCCAACTCCTTCTAAATCCACCCTCCATCTCCCACCCACCCAACTCTGTGTTCTCTACTTTAAAACCAAAATCAACCCTAACTTGTGCTGTCCATTTACTTTTGCTTACCCTTCCATTGGAGCATGGGACACTTACCATGAGACACATCCTTAAAGAAAATGCTCTTCCTCTCTCAGCAGCTATCAATTGACAATAATACTTCCGTTACTGGTGGGACCTTATGCCACCCCTCCCCGCTGCACACACATACACTCCCTGTAATGCTGGGATTTTGGGTAGTTTGCGCATGTGTTGTTTTTACACACTCTTTCGCAAAGATTGTGTGTTCAGGTATGTACACAAAGCACCGATTCCTTCCAGTCATCTACCACTCTGGTTCCTAAACGTTTTCAGTCTCCTCTTCCCAAAAGATCCCTGAAACCTGGGAGAAATGATATGTCACAGATGTTCTATTAGGGCTGGGCATTTCCTTACTCTCTGCGCCTTGATTGGTGTGGTTTCCTCACTGGTGCCATCTACTGCAAAAGAAGCTTCTTTGATGAGTGTTGAGAGATGCACGATTCTATAGGTGTAACAATATAAGGAGTTGGATTAATAATGACCCCTGGTAGCAAAGATGTTAAGACAGACATTAAATAAATGGTACTAGATGTTTTTCTACAGTCAAGATAATGAGACATTTGTATTGTCTGTATGAGATAATATAAATATAATATTCTCAGACAAAAATGGGTACAAAAATGGGGGTATTCAAATTTAGGAAAGTCATAATATATAGAGAGTAATGAGATATTCTTTGTTTAAAGTGTATAATACACAATCTTCAGAAAAATATTTTCAAAATAGCATTCATTCACATTTTTGAAAATATGTTTGACAGATATAGAGAGATAGATTAGCTTGCAGTTTTATATTTTTTACATATTAGCATGTTCAAAAATACTATTTTAGTATATATATATAATTTATATTCTAAAAAATTAACAGTGAATAATAATTTTTATTTTTTTCTATCAGTGGACTAATATTATTTTATGAATAATTCACAAAACAGACATTAAGGCATTTCAGGTAGTAAAATAGCCTTAAAAGTGTCAACTAAAGCTGATGTTTAGTCAACTGAAGCAATTAGAACACTTGTGTCAATAGGAAGGAGATGAATAGGATTTCTCCATAGTGTGACACTTGAGTTTATCATGTGTAAGTAATATTTTTTAGAAATCACTTGGAATATTCAGGAAATAAGAATAACAGGAGAAAGAGAAGAGAAGGGATGAAAGGGAGCAAAGACTACACAGAGAATAAGAATCATGTTACTAAAAGAAAACAGAGACAAAGGACAGGTCCTGGAGAAACTCTCTGGGGAGTTAGACTGATCTCTTCAATTTTCATTTAGTGAAAACCCCAGAAAGAAATTCTGGGAGACTGTAAAGTGACCAGGGTTACTCTTTAAACTATGGATTAGCAGAAAGACAAAGTTGTGCATTAAAGTTTTTGGCTGCAGTGCAGAAAGAAAATCTGTCTCATGAAGATGAAGATACCTAGAGAATTGAAATGTGTTTTGCAATTGATATCAATGAACATTTCTTAATAAATGGTGTTAGGGACTAAGAAAATACAATATGTCAAGAAGGACAGTCAGATTTCATCTTCAACATGACATACTAGGTAAAGGTAGTAGAGATACAGACAACTGTCATTTGGGAATTGAATTTATTATATCAAATGAAAGATATTTACCACGAATGACTAAGTAGGAAACTGGCATGATTACATTTAAACTTTAAGTGAACAAGTTATCAAGACTGTAGGAAAAGTAGGGTCACAGGTAACTTGGAACACATTATGGAAATCCATTGAGGGGACATGAAGAGCTCTCAGGTGGCGCCTGATTGCACGTTTCCTAAATAAAGAAATGAACAGTGGTTCATTTCATTGTGGTTAACGGTTTGGAGAAAACTAGCTGTAATTCGGCACAAATACAAACGTCTCCTAATTCAGAACCATGTGAGTGACCTACTTTCCTATTCTAAGGGGATCTTTAATGTTCTGGGCAAGAAAGTGTAGAGAAAGTAATACGTGAGGTGGAAAATTACAATGAAAAGTGTTAAATTAATAAATTATAGAGTTAAGTCTAATTAAGAAGATAGCAATAGAATCAGTTATATATTACTATTGAATAGAGCTCCAGGAAAATATTTGAAAGGATTTAACTGACAATAATACTTCAGAATTTAGTTTCAAAAATATGATGAGCGTGAAATCATTTCTGGTGCAATACAATTGCTGTACATTCTAAAAGAGTTGTTGATCAAAGACCATAAAGATTGACTAGAAACTCATGAAGTGGAATAAGATCTTAGTTTTCCATAAGAGATAAACATATGCAACATAAATATTAGCTATTTAGAAATCTCTTTGGTTTCTCACTTAAATATCTGTACACTGTTTATTAGAGTTCTTTACCAACAGCTAAGTTATGGATCCAATATGGATTCATAAATAAAGAAAATGAGGTATATAGTCAATGGAAGTTTCTTTTTGCAGGCATAAGAAAGAAATAACCACCATTTGTAGGAAAATGAATGCAACTGGAAATGATCAGGTTATGTGAGCTTAGTTTTAGAAAGAAAATTTGGATTTTTTATTTGTGGGGGTCTATATTATATATGTGTGTATATGTATATATATACATATGTATGTGTACAAACAGTATAGGAAGCTAAAGTGGACAAATGAAAGAGAAGATGGAGAATTCAATCAAAGGAAAGAAATTCTCAAATTACATTATATTGTTGCATAAAAATTGCCAAATATTTGATCTGTGCATTAATATTTACTATTCTTTTAGGATTTTCTTCATGAATCCCATAGATTTTGGAGTATATGTTCTCATTTCCATTGAATTCTAGGAATTTTTTTTTGTGTTTATCCTATAATTAGCTCATTATTGTACTTTCATTACTACATTCTTTAATGTCTATAATTGTGTATATTTTCTAAGGTTTTTCCTGTTGTTAATATCTATCTTAGTACATTGAACTTAGATAAAGTACAAGGGGTTGTTTCCAATTCTCTACATCTACTGAAATGTGTTTTCAGTCCCACTATGTGGTCTATTTTAGAGAAAGCTCCATGGACTGCCATAGGAGTGTTTGGTCTTCTGTGTTTGAATAGAAAATCATGTAAGTAATCTAATGGGTCAGTTTGTTGTATGATTCCATGTAGATCCAATATTTCTCTGTGTATTTTTTGGTTTAATTTCTTAAATTGTATTTGTGAAAGATGGTATTGAAATCATCTGTTATTCTGCTAGGGTTAACTCTGTGGCTTGTGTAAAGTACGATTCGTTTTATAAAATTAAGTGCTGTCTACGAAACCCTGTGTAAAGATAAAAATCAACAGACTGATTAAAAATTAGCAAATTACGTATTCGATGTCATGCCTGTGTCTCAAATAAACAAGAACTCCTAAAACATGTGAACCAAGCTGTTCAAACAATTGGAAATTATACAAAAAAAGAGACATCTCACTTAAAGATAAGTATGTAGATGAAGCATGCACATGCATGCACATTCATTTTCTACTCACCCTTTTCCATTAAGAACATGTGAATTTAAGACAAATATAGTCAGAATAACCAAAATAAAACAGAAATTAAGACAAGTGCCTAGGAATATTGGAAAGATATATCATACATTGTCGATAACACTGGTGCCGAGTCTAGAACTGTTTAATAATTCCTTAAATTAAAAAATCTAACTCTAAATATCATCACACATACTGTATTAAGCCCATGAACATTTAAGAAATGTCATAAAATCTTAAAAGCAAATTTATTTATAATAGCTTGGAAGATTAAAAAATAGCTGAAATATTGTGATACTACTTTTTATAGTATACCAGTGTCAAAAAAGAAAACAATATACGTTTATTAATTATAATCACATTTAATAAAATTAAATCTCAAGAACTTATTTTTCTAATTTAATTGAAACATCTATAACACAAAATCATAGCAATTGTGAACCAATGTGTTTGCTAATTAGATAGATTTATGCCTTCTACAATGCAAATATTGTTCAAAGCAGAATTTTGCACACACTACATTTCTATAATGTATAACTGAAAATCAAAAATAAATCATTGGTACAGGCAACACATGTATGAATTTCACAAGAATTTTCCTGAATGAAAAACTAACATTGACAAGGAGTTACATATTCTGAATAGAGTACAATGGGAGAGATAAGAAACAGGCAAGTGATTGCTGAAGAGAACTGGGAGGGATGTGGAAGGAAGTAGCTGTGCTCATAATTTTAGAAGGTATACATGATTATACATGATTATGGAATAATGTGAGTATAATCATACAGTTATGACAGAACTATCTTGTAATTGTAATAGTGGTCCAAAAACCCGTGGACAAATTAAAATTTTATATATACATAGATGAATTAGTGTATGTAAAATTAGCAAACTTTGAATAAGACTGAGGACTTATTTAAGAATTAATTTTTTGGTTGTGACATACTACTATTATGCAAGATCTTTACACAATTTCCCTTTAGAGTTTAAGCTACACATAAATTAAAATTGTCTCTAACTAAATAATTAATACAAAAACAGCTGTTGGCATCCTCACGAGATCATGAAAAGAGGATGAATAATGCTGATGTAAATTTTAACCAGTGAAAGATTTCATGATTAACTATTTTTTACTCCCAGAGATTACATCAGATGATTTTTTTTAAACCTTTGGCTTGATGATGTTTGGGCTATAAAAGGAAAAAAATAGGATGAAATACTAACAGAATTCACTTAACTTTTTCATTACTGAAAGTGATTTTGTATTTATGGTATTATTATATATACATAAGTTTATGTATATTTTTATATGTATAGTGTATTTGTGGTATTATTATTATATTATATACAGTATTATATTACCCAAGATAATTCTGTAAATATTACTATAGTGAGGGTGGTGTTCCAGCAGACATAGTTACACTTACAATTGCTGTGATGAAACACCATGACCAAAGCAATTTAAAAAGAAAAAAGGTTTATTTAGCTTAAGCTTCCAAGTCACCTTTCATTGTTGAAGGAAGTCAGGACAGGAAAACACAAACAGGGCAGGAATATTCGGGTAGGAGCTGATGCAGAGTTCATGGAAAAGTGCTGCTTACTGGCTTGCTCCTCATGGCTTGCTCAGCCTGCTTTATTACAGAACCCAGAACCAGGGATGGCACCACCGACAAATGTCTAGGCTCTCCTCCAGCAATCACTAACTAAGAGAATGCCATACAACTTGATCTGAGAGTGGCATTTTCTCAGCTGAGGTTTGATCATTTCAGATAACTCTAGGTTGTGTCAAGTTGACATAAAACTATTCGGCATACCAATTATAACGCGGTTACCTGGATACCGAGACATAAAGCAGACTACAATGATGTCACCATGACCTACTCAGAATTGTAATGTGTAGTGGTACCCAGAAAAATATTTGAGACTTATGTTTGTGGATTCTCAGAGTGATTATAACATCTTACTTTTGCATGTAAGGTTCCTATACAGTGGAAAAAAGCCGACCTTGTTTTCCATCCAGACAGACATGCTATGCATTCCTTAACCATAACTTCTTTTATATTCCTTCGTTCCTTCATTCCTTCATTTTGAGACAACGTTCCTCTGTGTAGCTCTGGCTGTCTGAAATTTCTTCTGTGGAACAGACTGGCCTTGAACTCAGAGATTCAAGTTCCTCTAATTCCAAAGACCTAGGTTTAAATGCATTTAAGTATGAACTGTAATATTGACTTTTTTATTCATTTAATAGTATTAATAATATAAGATTTATGGTTGCTCTGTAAACTACAATTTTAAATTAGTAAGTTTAGTAAGTTGTCTGAAACTTTTATCCATCCATCCATCCACCCATGCACTAGCTATATATCTGTCTGTCTTTCTATTTACCTATTTATCTGCCTAATTACCTACATACTATACACACACACATGCGTGCACACACACACACACATATACATAAGTATGTGCATGTGTGCTAGATGCAATTGGGATAGAACTATGACAAAATTCCCAAATATTGTTTATTAATGTTTGTTTACAATTAAAGGGGGATATGATATAGAGATGAATACATTACAATGGTATGGATCTTGGTTAATTTGTTACAAATTTAAGGTCGATTTTGTTATATATATTATATATATATATAATATTTCTACTCTTGATGAAGGTACTGTGTTTGTGCTGCTCATTTAAATGTAATATATAACTAAAATACAGATTAATATATAGTCATCTGTAATAGTCCAGCTTGAAGTCATATTAGGTTTTCTAGATGTACAGAGATATATTTCAGAGAGATATTTATTCTTAAAACCTTTCAAGGACCACCCACTTCCATCCAGGTCTAGTAAGGTAAGCATTCAAACTGCCTAGGCTCCCACAAAGCCAATACGTGCAGTAGGATCAAAGAACCCATTGCCATTGTTCTTGAGGTCTCAGTAGTCCTCATTGTCTGCTATGTTCAACGAGTCCAGTTTTATCTCAGGCTTTTTCAGATCCAGGCCAGCTGGCCTTGGTGAGTTCCAGGGAACCCTGATGGCTCTTTGGGCTGACGAGGGAGGGGGACTTGACTGGGGGAGGGGGAGGGAAATGGGAGGCGGTGGTGGGGAAGAGACAGAAATCTTTAATAAATAAATAAAAAAAGAAAATATAATATCAAATGCATTTTTCTAAGAACATCAGAGGGAGAATAAACAAACACAGCTGCTACCTCAAAAAAAAAATAAAACCTTTCAAAGACTAACAGAATACGGCATTTAAAATGTTTAAGAACTTAGGACTTTTTATGACAATGAGACTCAGCTGCTCCTGGCAGCACCACTTACTTCAAGAGGAAGATGGGCATCAAAGAGGCTCTTTACAGAGCTGGTCAGCCATGTGGGCAAGAAACTGCTCTTGCCTGGACTGTTCGGTGTTATGCTGTATTAACTGGACATGCAGAACCCACAGAAAAATGACTTCTGAATTTGCCTAAAGGGGAGAGGGTCCTTCAGGGGTTCTACTCAATAAAAGAATTGACAGACATTTTGAAGGACACGAAAGAAAGCATCTGATGAACTTTACCATTACAAGGCAAAAGAGATCTTCAAATTTCCTGCATCACGAGAACGTCTGCCAGATACGATGGGCCTGTAGGCTGCAGATGGATACCACAATGGTACAGAGAACTTTGGGTGACTATCCACGCATCGAGATGTCTCCGTCATTTCTAGAGTTTTGGAAGTTGCTTACAATGTACTTCCTGTTAACTTGGGTAATATTATATCCTTCTTCTGAAGTCTTTGATGGAGTTGAAGAAAGATGGCTATAATTATAACAGATAAATTATTTATAAAACTTTAGCCTCACAAAGATGTGAAAGATAATAGAGAATTTTCCTTAATTTGCCAAATGTAAATGGATTAAATACTGTAACTACAATTCTTGCTTGATAAGTGTTTTGTTAGATATAATTTTACTATGTTAACCTTAAAACCTTTCTTTTTATTTAGACAGAAAAGGGAAGGTGATGTAGGATTCCCCTCTGTATGCTGTAAGTAACACCGGTTAATAAGTTACTTTGGGCCTATTGCAGCATAGAATACGGGCAAGGTGTGGATTCCACGGAGATAGAGGAAAAGAGAGTAGGTGGAGTCAGGGAGATGCCATGTGCTGCAGGAGGAGAAGGACATGTGCTGTCAACCAGAACTTTACTGGTAAACCACTAGCCTTATGGTAAAATATAAAATAATAGGAATGTGTTAATTTTAGAAATAAGAGCTAGCCAATAAGAAGTGTGAGCTAATAGGCCAAGAAGTGTTGTAGTACAATTTCTGTGTGATTATGTTGGGTCTGGGTGGCCAGGAAATGTATGAGCAGCCCCTGCCAACAATATAGTCTTTCCCAATGTTCACTTAATAGCTCTACATTTCTTTCTCTGTGTTTGTGAGATTTGGATGCTTACATTAAGCTCCTTATTTCACAATACAAAGATTTTAAAGCAATGAATTCTATGTTCATTTCTATTATATGACACCAAGTTCTTAACGTGCTGGTTAAGAAAGGTTCTATATTTCAGTGATGAAACAGAGGTACTCAAAGTTTTCTCTAACAATGAGAGAAGCAACAAATGCACCTCTTGACTTCTATGTCACATTTCCTGTATCCTTTGAAAATTTGATTTCTAAACAGGATTTGACTTTGATTTTTCTTCCTATAACTCGGACTCATTGTTATCTTAAAATCTGCCTCAGTGTTACAAGCTCTTCAAGAGAATGGGAGTTCAATTTCTAGCAACCACAAAGAGGTGACTAACTGATGCACAGCTGCCTGGAACTCCAGGTCAGGGGATCCAATACCTTCCCCCAAACCTCCATGAGAACACATACACAGGTGACATGCATGCACACAGACAGACACACCACACACACACACATGTTTGTGAAATCTAGGTTATATAGCAGGGTGTGGATGAAGGAAAGGCCAGGAAAAATAAAAACAAAAAAATTATTGCAATTTCAAAAAGGAAAATTACATATAATATATACCAGATTTTTTCTTGTGCCATCAAACAACTCCCACGTCACGACGCAGAAACGTCTTATTAATTACAAATATTTAACTTAGCTTAGGCTTAGGTGCCTTAATAAGGCAATGGGAAAGAAGTGCAGCGCATTTTTGCATAATTAAACAAATGCCACAGAAGCTGCATGCAATACAACTTTACACAGCTAAAGTAATATTCTGCAGCACAAACAAATGTAAAACACCTTTACATTTTTAAATTTTCTCCATGTAGTCTCAAAAAGAAAAAAAAATTTCTGCATGTATTTATGTATGTATGCAAATTCAAAATGTAAAAATTTGACCTGAGCGGCAATGCAATAAACTGATTTTTTTACATTTTTAATATGTAATTTACGTTCTGCTACATATAATACAGAACCCTCAAGTGAAATTAAATCCTATTGTTTTAAAAACAATGTGTCTGTTTTCTACTTTTTTAAAACTAAAAAAAATAGTTAGAGATTTGGAGATATTAGCTCAGTCAGATGTGAGTTTGTCCCTGGGAGGCCTGGGAGGTTCACTGGCTCTATGCACCTCGGCACAGACATTTATTGAAAACAAATCTTTTTCGCGCTTCATTCCATTAACATTTTAAGAGCAACTACATTTATAGAACCACTGTGGAGAATTAACCTCTAAATGATGTATGAAATGAAATATCCTTGCCAGCTTCAGATAATGGGCTGAGTTCTGCTATGCTCAGTTACTTCTTTGAATGTGTGCATGTTCAATCCTATTTAACTTCCCTGTATTTTTCTACTACTAGTTTTTTTTTTTCCAGAAAACTTCTTCAGAACCTGGAAAGACATAAGAAATAATATTAAGGATTGTTGAGACTAATTTAGAAAACTTCTTGACATTGAACTGCATCCCCCATACAAGTTATGAATAGAAGTATTGTGTTTTCTCCATCTGTAAATGTTACAAAGACCTTAAATAGCCACGCAGATTTATTCTCTGCTAAGGAAATTATAAGTTTATTTAAATAGTCCAAAACCATACTACAAATATCTGCAAACTCTTTTACTGTACACTCCAAAGTCCAGTTATCTGTAGTAAGATTACACAGGTCTGTCTGATTTAGTCATCCGAAGACCTTAAAATTCATTTTACAAATATGAAATCATCCAACTATTATGTTTCAAGGAGAAATATGCAATTTGAAATTCAGCCTAGTCAATATGCTAAAACTAGTACATTTTATTTTAAAAACTATACTGATTTTCTCTCTCTCTCTCTCTCTCTCTCTTTTTTTTTTTTTTTTTTGGTTTTTCGAGACAGGGTTGATTTTCTCTTTTAAAAGTAAGAATTATCTATGGTGAGTTTTAAGTTATTTCAAATATCCCCCAAACAAAGCTATTTTACATCAATAAAATGACAAGTAGATAACATTAAAAGATGGACTCATGAGTGTCAACCTCTATATATTCAGCTTCTGTTACAATCCAGTCAGTCTCTGTTTCAGGAGCCTAACCCAAAGCATCTTTATTGAATATGGTTTAGGCAAAAAGTAAAGAATAAAATCTTTATACAGATATCCAATTTATGGCAGCCAACTCGTTTCACTTATATTCTAGTAAAAAAGGTCATTTTAATTAACACTACACCTTGGATTATTTTTACACAATTTTATATCAAATATATTTTTCCTAGAAAATCTCTTTGCTATGTTTATAAAATATCTATTTTAAGCACTGAGTTTAGACATATGTTATAAAATTTATCTTTATTTTGTTCACACTGTAAATGGAGACTGCTTTTTTATTTCCTGATCACCCAGACCCAAATAATCACACAAACACTATATTAATTATAATACTGTTTGACTGATGGTTCTGGCATATTTCTAGCTAGCTCTTATATCTTAAATAAATCCATTTCTATTAGTCTATATATTGCCATGAGGCGATAGCTTACCTATACGGTTCTGGCATATTTCTCCTTCAGCAGCTACCTGGTGTCTGCCTGACTTTGCCTTCTTTTCCCCTGCATTCAGTTTAGTTTTCCTGCCTAGTTATATTCTGCTCTGTCATAGGCCAAAGCAGCTTTTGTATTAACCAATTGTAATAAAAACATATTCACAGCATATAGAAAGGAATCCCACATCACCACACAAACTTAAGTGTAATATGGGATAGTATTGATATGGGTCAATGTTGACTCTCAAATCTTCTTCAGATGATCTTGAGTTGAGACTTTTAAGGAACACTATTGCAGAATGCTCTGGCTGAATATATACAAGTAAGGAAAGAAGAAAAATGGAGTTAGCAGTTAATTCCAGAGTATTTGAAAGAAAAGAAACACCCAGATTTAGGAAGAACTAGGGAAACTTTCATCTAATGCTCAGGTGAGGTATCTAGCAATAATAGAATGTGCTCCGCTCCTGGGACCTATGCAGCCCCTCGCTAGCTGGGAGCAACTTTGCATGAGGATCGCCCCTGTCCCCATCTGAAGGAATGATCAGGGCTGTGTATGGGGAGTCTTTAGCATCCACCCAGTGCTGCTCGGATCTACTTGTTTCCTATGTCAGTTCATAGCGTCTGTGGAGCGATTCATTAACATTTCTGTTTAATACGGTTTCTAAATTAATGTGGAAGGAAATTAGTGGGATTAATTTCGTGGCAGTCACAAATTGTTTGGGGGACCATAGTAAACTTGCCTTCCTAATTCTTCTATAACTCATACAAGCTTTCTCACTCTTTATTTTTTTTTTTAGCACAGTTGCTAGAGCAGGCAGTCTAATGTATGAAATGATCTAATACCTCATTGTTGACTTGCCCAGAGGCTCTAGACACAACACTCTTTTTCCTTGACATTTTTACGTTAAGATATGGCCAAAAATATCAAGAAGTACTCAAATAGATCAGCTAAATTTAATTATCATTCTTTCTATTTATTACCTTGTTAAAGCAGCGCTATTTCCTCCAAATGGTGAAAGTGGGTTTTTCCTTTCTATGGTAATTTATGTTCTTTCTTTTCTTAATTTAGGGACAAAGAACAAACCTAATATATCAGCAGTAGTGTTATCTTAAAGTTTGGCCACTTTTTTTTTTTACTGGTTTGGTTGAAGTATTTTATTCATTTATTTATTTATACATTTATTTTTTTATTATTTTATGTCCATTGGTGGGAAGGTGTCATATGCCATGGAACTAGAGTTCCAGACAGTTATGAGCTGCAAGTGGGTGGTCAGAATTGAACCTGGATGCTCTGGAAGAACAGCCAGTGCTTGTAACTGGTGAGCCAACTGTCCAGACTTAATTGAAGTATTTATACTTTGGGAGAAAATAAAGTACAGTTTTGGGTTGAAATAAAACAATTGAGCCAACACAGCAATCTTCTCTAGAGTTTACATGTGAAAAAAAAAAATTCTTGTCTCAAAATACCGATAGTCCTGAGGTAGGAAAATTCTTGTGTAGATTTGAGCACCAATCTAGAAGCTTGTGGCCTCTGTGGAATGTGATATGATTACTAGATACAGTGGCATCATGCTGGTCATCATTTTGCTTCTGGTAAAGCACAGTTTCTCTGGCCAGAAGTGATATTATGTGGTGTGATGTCTTGCTGAATCAACATTTCATAAGATCTTATATAATAAATCTTCCATAATATTGTAGAAGGCAAGACTAATCTGTGCCTGAAATATGTCACATTTATGCCAACCAATAATAATTGCTACCTTTCCAGAGTATATGATTCAGTGAGAAAAATCTTGAAGTGACTGATTGACTTTCATAAAGACTGATGTTCAGTTAGAGACGTGGTATTAGTTTCTCCAACTTTGGATATGCAGCAACAAGAACACCTAAATTGCTTTGGAGAATAAAGGCCTAAAATGTTCCATCCATTAGCTGTGTTTGATATGCTTTATTGCCAGGTTGACACATTTTAGAGCTACCTGAGCAGATAAAATCTTAATTGCAGAATTGCCCAGATCACAATGGCCAGTGCCCATAGCTATTAAACACTGCTGTAATTGAAGATTAATGTGAGAAAGTCAAGCCCACCCTTGGCAGCACCATCCCTAGGAATGAGCATGAGCTCATCCCTAGCTGAGTTTGAGCCAGTAAGCAGTATCCCTATTTTTCTGCTTCATTTCCTACTTGAGCTCCTGCACTAACTTCCCTGTATGATAACCTGTAAAAGCTGGAAAGTAAAATATTTCCAGTGGTAGTTATTCTTGTTTGTCATGCAGTATAAAAAAAATCTGCATGGATAGTCCTAAGAGGGTGAAATAGATGAGATCTCTCTGTTTACAAAAAAAGTGATCATCTATCAACCAGGTAAAGGGAACTCACCAGTAACTGGATCTCTATGTGCTCTGGTTTTTAATGCCTTAGCCTCCACAACTTTTGAGAAATGTATTTCTCAAGTTCACAAAATGCCTAATTTGCAATATTTATAATGGCGCAGTAAGTCAGAGAGAAAGTTTTATCACTGAAATCCCATAGCTGAAAATAATGCTTCTAATTTAAAACTCCATAATTTCGTATTTTTAGTTTCTTTGATTCTAGATTAAAAAATATTTTATGTTCTCAAAGCAGTTATTCTATAGTACTTGATGTTGGCACTTAATTCAGTGAATTGCACTTTGCAAACTAATCCCTTCAAACAAACATACACACACAAATACACACACACATACACAGATTGAGAGAGAGAGACTACATATTCAATACCAAATTTCTCTTTATGTTTATGACACCAGTAAAGATTTTTAGTATATGTTTTATGGGTATATAACAGTATATAGAGTGCTAATCCTCTTTGCATAATTTCTCTGATGGAAGCTATGTTGGAAATCCAGATGTTTGATAGCTGTATTTATTGAGCCATGTGTTGACATGCATAATATATATAAAATCTACTGGATCCATTTAGCATTACCTTTATGAATCTGTATCCATGGTTGAATATTTGGGAGCTCAACTGTGCTTATTAGATTTATTTTTGGCAATTTGACAAAAGCCTGTGTTATCTTGAGAGATGAAACTGCAATTAATTTAATAAATTTATCACATTGGCCTGTAGGCAAGTTAGTGGGAAATTTAATTAATATCTCAGTATATACATTGCCAACCCTGGGCAAGTGATCCAGGGTTGTATAGGAAAGCAACTTGAAAATCCCAGAAGAGCAAGCCAGTAAGTGTTCTAAATCCATAGCTTCCACTCCAGTTCCTGTCTTCAAGTTCCTACCATGGGTTCTTATCTTAGCTCCCCTCAATAGATTGGGATTTAGGAAAAGTAGAAAAAATAGTCCCTTCTCAATCCAAGTTCCTCTTGGTCATGATCTTAATCACATCCAAAGGAAGAAAACTATGCTACCATTCCTAGAGGAATCCTCTCAGTCGTCATTGGTCACCTGTAAATCTTCCTCGAAGGATAATAATTTGAGGCATTTTCCTGGTTAACATGATATGTGATCTGGTATTGTATTATACCAGTTTTATTCAGGCAACCATATTGTTGAAATTTCATGGGTACATTTTCCCTATTACATCTTGGTGACACTATCTTCCAATAAGTACTCTAGTTTCTGGTTTTTCAATTTTTCTTCTTCCAATTCTACATTATCTCCTGAGTCTTATGATGTGAGATTTCCCCCTGTATGCTGTGATTTCCATTAATGAATAAAGAAACTTCTTTGGATCTATTACAGGGCAGAATTTAGCTAGGTGGGGAAAACTAAACTGAACGCTGAGAGAAAGAAGGGCAGAGTCAGAGAGACGTGATGTAGTCCTACCAGAGACAGAGGCTAGAACTTTAGCCAATAAGCCACAGCCACATGGCAATACACAGATTAATAGAAATGGGTTAAATTCATATGTAAGAGTTAGCCAATAAGAAGCTAGAGCTAATGGGCCAAGCAATAATTTAATTAGTATAGCATCTGTGTGATTATTTTGGGGCTAAATGGCCAGGACCTAACTAGTGGCATCCCTACTACATCTTAAAAGTAGAGGTTGCATGAAGATATATCAGTTAAGGTTGACCACTGTACTGGCACTTCATTTACCAGATATAGATCTCTGAAATAGGCTCCATGTAGTGCAAAAAGAAGTTTCTTTGATGAGGAATGAGAACTACACTTATCTTCTGTAAGAAGACTGTTCTTTCATTTCCCAGCTGCCCAGACTGGAAATAATAACACGGAATCTACATTAATTACAGCACTGTTTGACCAGTGACTCAGGCATATTTCTAGCAAACTCTTACATCTTAAATTAATCTATTTCTATTGTTTTATATTTTACCACAAGGTTCATGGTTTGCTATCTCTTGATTCTTGGTGGTTACATGGCCGCTACATGGTGCCTTCAGCCGCTACATGGTGCCTGCCTGATGCCATCTTCTTTCTCCCTGAAATTGGTTTAGTTTTCCCACCTAACAATATTTTGCCTTTCTATAGACCAAAGTAGCCTTTTTATTAACCAATGGTAGTCAAACATATTCACAGAGGTAAATTCCCCATAAATCTGTGGATATAATAAACAATATCTAGAATTTAGAAGTTATATTAATCCTGGAAAGGGGTTGAGTAGGTTTTCCTTTACTGTCTATTACCTCTCTAACCATGGGTTTTTGATTAATTTTACACAATCAGACATGGACTCCCTCCCATCAAACAGGTCTTAAATCCATTTGACAGCTGTTACTTCCAATATAAAGTGTCGCTATTGCATGCAAAGAAAATGAAATCATGAAATTGGTAGGTAAATTAATGAATCTGGAAAACACTACACTGAGTGTAATAAGCCAGCTCCAGAAAAATAAATATACCTGTTCCAGTTTGGTTGAGGATTCTAGCTCTAAATCTTAATGTGTGATTATAATTTGAAACAGCTGAAGAAGGAAAAAAAAAGTAGAAAGAAATCATGGTTGGGGGAGCAAGAAGTCTCCTCAAAGCAGGGAATAGTAGGAAACCAGAACTGTTAAGTGAGCAGTGGGTAAAATGTGAAAGGCTTTAATTAGAGAGGAAAGAGGAATAGAAGGAGAGGGGGAAAGAGAGATAAACAACACTAGCGAGGTTTGCAAAACATATAGTGAAACACATCGAGTTACTTTAAAAATCCATAGACAACACACATGTAACACAATATACATATATTCATTCATGTCTATCTGTTGCTTTTCTATCAGCACAGAGGATACCCTCTAATCTGCTGCCATTTTAGCCAGCAAATATGGCTCTGCAATACTGGCCTGCTTCTCTGGAACTGATCAGGCAGCTTAGTCCATGACCTGGCAGAAATTCTGTTCCAACAGGCAGTGGCTATGTCTTTGCTGCCAAATAAAACTTTTAGCTAAATCTCTGTCATTCTGTTTAGCAATAAAACTCAGGGTCAGAGGCTGGGGTGAAAGCCTGCTTGCCCAAAGAGGCTGAGTAACAGTAACAACTAGCTGACCTGCTCTTTATACAAGTATCTCTGAAAGAGAGCATTCTTCCACTAAGTCAAAACAAAGAACTCATGCTACACCAAGTCCCTCCCTACTACTTTCGGTACCTGTTTCTATTATCTTACAGATACCCTAACTCTCTATGATTGCTTTCTGTCAACTACTTGCTACTTGGCCTCCTGACCCAACAGTGATTGTTTTTATTTAATACAAACATAAACTCAGGGTTCACAGTGTGATCAAATCCTACAGCATGTATATAAATACATATTTTTTCATTCTCAGTTGGAGTTATGTCCATTGGGGTGATAGTGCACATCCCATAAGCGATGCTGTAGTCAAACCCTCAGTACCAGGCACAGGAATAGAAGAATTTTCCCTCAAAATGCTGGCCAGGGGGATAGCAGAATTTTATATGAGCTATTGCCATTGCCCTTGACTGCCTTCCAGAACCTGAAGGTAGGATGCCACTTCTGAAGATACCACAAAGTTTTGAACACAGGATTGAAGGAACTGAATGGGAACGAACCTAAAACTCTCCTCCTGAGTACCGCATCTCGTAGCATCAGAAGGTGCTATGCAAGTTGTCAAGGAGAAAAAGACAAGCGGTAGTTCTAAGGCTATGTAGACTATGAGCCACAGAATTGATCATCCTAGTTTGATAGTTCTAAACTGCTAGCTTTAAATTAATGGTATGCTTTCCACTAACAATTTTCATTCTAATTTATTTTGACTATTTTATGGGTATGGCAGAAAATTACAGAATCTGTATTGTTTTCTTAGTTCTGATAGGTAACGATTGACAAAGATAAAGGGTGTTACAATAGTCAGTGAAGAAGCAAAATGCTAAGAATATCTATCCTCTGGTAACATGAGCTTAAATACAGACACCTGTCTCTAGTAGTCATTTAATATTCATATATACATAATAGATAAATGTGTTCTTCTAAATTTTTCAGTTTCTTATAATTTTTAATTTTAATTTTTTGGTCTTTTAAGACAGGATTTCTCTGTGTAACAGCCCTGACTATTCTGGAACTCACTTGTAACTTTGCAGACCAGGCTGGCCTTGAATGCCTGCCTCTGCCTCCTGAGTGCTGGGATTAAAGGTTTGCACCATCACCATCCAAAATGTAAAGCACAGACTCTGGTTTTGTTTTAATTTGAAATTTTTTGATTGTTATAAATATTAAATCCATATGTTTTATCAGAGTTATTGAAATTCTGAGTGAACTATGAAAAGATAAAAAGTCCAATTACAAACAAAATTAATTTTCTTTTACCCCTTCAGGTGTCTTCAAATTACATAGACTGCATTTTTTTTGTATTGAATTATTTTAAGAAACATGAAAAGAAAATTTATTTTCTGTTATTTATAAAGGTTTTTAACTACTTGGTTTTCTAATAGTAAGAAGGAAAGACCCATCCCTGGAGTTATAAGTCAATCAAATTAAAAAAAATAACAATACCTGAAGCTTCTGTTTTAGAAGACAATCTGGTGTTTTATGAATGCCAAACTACATATCATAAATGCACAGTACATTCGTTTTAAGTGGGCAGAGTTTTTTTCCACTTAGACGCTGAACTGTTTCTAGCTATCACACTAAGGGTGTACTCACAGACACATTTTTTTTTCTTTCTAACAAAAACATCAGTTGTGCTTTTCCTGTTTAAGATTTTTTTTTTGTGGTTGGCAGTCTCAATTCTCAATGGGAATGAACTAAATTGTAAGCACATTACTGCAGGTATTGTTCTCCTAAGCCTAAATTTCAGGTAATGAAGCAAAGCCAATACACACACATCTATTACTTTCACATGGGGAATAGACTCACAGGGTGAATTTAATTGGTAATTTGCCAAAAATACCCAAAGTCTTAAATTGAAAAATCTCCAGGAAAAGTAGAAAATATAAATACTTCAAGTGTGGGAAGCGTTAACAGAGCTAAACCACTGATATTTAGTGGAATTTTATGACATTTCTTAGCATTAATATTCTATTAAGAATCTAAAATTGTTTGTTTCCAAGCCTTTTATTTTATGCTCATTAGTGTTCTATGCTTTTAGAAATATGTTCCTTGGACAAATTAGTGAAATACAATATGAAAATATTTCATCGATTAAGAACTTTGGATTTGCATAACTAAGGTTTTTGGTCATACCTGCCCTTTAGTTATAGTTATATGTAAATATACTGATATACTGGTGTGGACACTGGGACTTGAATTCCTATCAGACAAAGTAAAACTTCAAATTAACATTTTCTTATTCTCTGAAATTTTCTTCAGTGTGTGTGTGTGTGTGTATATATATATATACACACACACATATATGTACAAAGTATTTGGGTCATATCCATCTTCACTCAGGCTCCTTAAACCAACATATATATTTCTTTACTTCATTTTCTCTCTTTTTGTATAGCTTACTGAATCTAGTTACAAAGATTTTTCAACAGAAATTTGGACTAGAAGCAGAGCTACAGATGAAAAAAAGGAAATTATGGTGTTGAGAACAATTAGTATTAAGCTAGCTCTCTTTCCAGTATTTCTTTTCAATATTACTGTGATTATTACTAACTTTCGAAGGACACATGATTAGATTTAAACCCACTTAAAGTTAGCTCATACTTAAACCTTTGAAACTGAAGTTGTGAATAGCTATTTTCTTTATTATTATTTGGACCATAAGTGATCTTTGATGAGGTATGTCCTTCTGTATAAGTGTTGCTTTTATTGGTTAGTGAATAAAGCTGTTTTGGCCAATGGCTTAGTAGAGTAATGCCAGGCAGGAAAGAGAGAGAGAGAGCGCGCGCAGGTGGAGTCGGGGAGATGCGGTGTAGCTGCTGAAGGTGCAAACTCCGATCCTTATCAGTAAGCCACAGCTTCTGCCAGTACATAAGTTAGTAGAAATGGGTTAATTTAAGATGTAAGAGTTAGTTAATAAGAAGCCTGAGCTATTATGTCAAGCAGTGTTGTAACTAAAGTTGCCAGGAAGCAAAAAAGCAGTCTCCCCCTAAAATAAATAAATAAATAGATAGATAGATAGATAGATAGATAGATAGATGAATAGATAAATAAATAAATAAATAAATAAATAAATAAATAAATAAATAAATGGCGCCCAAACTTTTGAAGCTAAACAACGTGGTCAGGCACACACTTCGAATCTGGATGATGGTATGCCAGCTCTGAGTTAGCAGGAAAGTAGCTGAGAGCACTCCTCCCCCTCAGCATTCCCACCTCTTGGGTAAACAGCTGGATTGGGTCTTCTAGGTGTGCACCGGCAGTAAAGCATGGTGGAATCCCACCTCCTGGGTAAGCAGCTGGATCGGGTCTTCTAGGTGTGCACAGGCAGAAAAGCATAGTGGATTCCTACCACTACACACGGAGGCATTTCCAGGCCTTACAGCATGCTGCATGGCAGATTTAGCTTCTACTCATACAAGAAGGGTTTATAAGCTGAGTGGTGCTTCCCAGAGCTGAGGTGGTAAGCACGGCTCCCACCCACAAGTCTCAGAGCTGGAGGTAAATGTACTTCTGCCATATTGAAAGGACAAGAGAGCATCCAGGGCTGCCGCAGCTCTACCACTTACCGGTTTAAAATGCTTTATGTCAGAAGAGGTTTTCAGGTACACCATCGGACAGATGAACATAAAAGACCTCTAAACAAGACACAGTGTGTTTAAAAATGTACATAGGCTTGGAAGGGAAAGGAAAAAGAGTATAGACAGTTATAAAAAAAAAACTAGTCTTTAAAGAGATAATAAAAGTAATATAAAAAGTACAGACAGTCATTGATTACAGGAGAAAAGAAAAATAAGTCATATGAAGATGGAAAATACACAGAGAGTCTGCATTATGCATGTCATTGTGTTTCCGTTGAATTTTTTTGACTGCAGAGAGACATTTCTTTTTGGTGGCTGCTAAGTTAAGCCAAAATTTACTTTTAATTTTTTTCTTTTAATTTCTTCTTTTCAAGATTTGTATTTGTATTTATCTTTGCTTGTGCATGAGTGTGTAAGAATGTATGGGTGTTTGTGAGTTTTATGTGTGTGTGTTCCTGTGTATTATGAATATATTTTTGAATGTACTACCGCCTATGTAGGCTGGACAAAATTTTTAGTTCCTGACCCCAGAGTTACAGGTAGTTGTCTCATGGTATGGAACCAGGGAGCAGAACTTCCATCCTATGGAGAAGAAATAAGTTCTCTTAACAATTGAGCCATAGCTCATATCCTTATTTTAATTTTTTGTAACTGTAATAAGGCTTGAGTCCATGTAGTTTTACCACATTCTATTCTAAGTATTTAGAATTTGTAAATTAATTTTACCTAAGTTTTATACTTTCTGAAATATAATCTAATGGGATTTTAGGATGATGACATTTAATATAAATGACTACTTGTGGAAATAACAATGCTCATAACACGGATTTTTTTCCAATCAATGAATGTGACATCTTTTTACTTAATTGGTTGTTACATTTTTTTAACTGTTTATTTACCACAATTGTTTAGAAGCTTTTAACATTCTTTGTGGGAAAGTGAGGCAAAGTGTTAACATTTTTAACAATTTGTAAACCAGATATGATATGAAAGCATGGGGTTTTAAAAATTGGAGGCAAGACAAGGTATTGTGCTGTAAGGTCTTTGGTTTATAAATAAGGTCTTACATGTGAATTATATATGCTGCTCCTGAAATCAGAAACTTTTATGGACCCTTCTATCAAATGAGTGCAAAATGATATAAGAATAGAAAAGAATTATTGATACAGAATATGCTAAGTTTGGTGATAGTAACCTCTTGGCTGGGTTAAATTAAATACTCAAAAATGTCATTACTTTTCTTGCAATAGAGCCATGATTGCCACAAGCAGTTTTACATGAATGGAAGTAAGGCGTCATGATACAAAATTTCAGAAAAACAAAAACCAAAAAAAAACCCAACTTTTGTTAGCAACGATAAAATGTCCCAAACACTGGAATAATTGTGAAAGCCTACTCATCAAGCCCTATGTAAATGATCCCAAAAGTGAGAAAAGTCAAATGAATTTCTACATGCAGATCTGTATGGCTTCAGAGTTCACTTGACTTTGGCAATACGTAATGAAGAAAACACACACACGCACACACACACACACACACACACACACACACACACACAAGCTGGGTTGTGCGTGAACACTGATGGAGAAGTACCAGGGCAGCCTGGAAGCCCAGCACATTTATTTTATGAATCTGAGCCAAGAAGACAGGTTTATTTTATACAGCAGCATGAGCAGGAAGTGGGGTAGCTAATCTCAGCAGGTGGTCTCTGTAGCAGGGCAGTTTCAGAGGTGTTGTCTCTGGAGAGGACAAGCTGTGGTTGACAGTTTGCTAGTTCTGCACACACTGGCTTAAGCTAAGGGTCAACTGTCCTTAACATCTATACTGTGACCATGAGAAGGCTTTGACATTTCTCTGAGCCTAACAACGAGAAGTCTTTGCCATTTCTATGAGTACAAGCTGTTGGAGTCCTTCACATAGCCAAGATCATATAAATAATAAGCATTCACTCAGGAAATTATCTGTTCCACACAATAAATCACTATATTTTAAAACTATAAATTCTATGTGACAATTTATAGTGAAGAAATGTTAGAGATTGAAATTGAACTATATAAAAATTTCATGCTGTGCCCTAACCTCTCACTTTTAAGGAAATGACAAAAATAACCTTATAAGCGTTAATGTTGAATGCTAATTTGATGAGACTTTGGATCACCGAGGAGACAAACCTGCAGTAAGGCTGTGAGGAATTAGCTATGCAGTAACAAAGTTACCATTTACCTTACATCTTGCCACCAAGTTTTCAATGCAGAATAGACTAAACCCTTTAAATGTGAACAGAAACTCTTTCAAATATGTCACTTTTGTCATGATATTTTATTACCACTACAAAAAGTTAATGCATGTCGTCATAACTAGAGGGCTTGAACTCACTGGCAATTCTAATCAGCAGAGTTGGAGAAGCTCATTGATTGTTTCTAGGTAGTAAGGTCACAAATCTTTACACTTGTCTTTTATTAGCATTGGCTGAAATTCCATAACTTTAATTTTCTCTTTTCAAGGCATGCCTCAGTATTATTTATTTTTGTTTCTTGAATTTCAAAAGCAGAAAAAGTATTCACACTCCCTATCCCCATCCCGAAGTCTCTATGAGGATAGAATTTATAGTTATGAGTATATAAGAGAATATCGGAGTTGTTGATATTATTAAAAATGACCCAGGAAGAAGTTCCTAAAATCTATGCAATTAGCAGTAATGTTATGCCGCTATGTGGACAATGAGAGGAGACTGAGGAGGGTTATGTTAGAGCCAACCACAATTATATTCTGAAACAGTGTCAAACTGAGCTCTCTGCTCTGCAATAAAAGGCATTTTAAAAAGTAAGAAATAGTTTGAATATATAAATCCCCAGGAGAAGACAGGGAGCAGGAACGGTTTTCTAGAGGCAGTTGTCTAAGCCACCTGAACAGACTGAGGAGGAAGAGCAGGTGGCTTCATGAACCAGGATGTCAAACAGTATGCTGAAGAACAGTGCAAATGTGTCAGAGTAACTATGTAACCCCCATTCCGAGGAGAATTAATATAAGAACTGGTTGAAACATCAGTAGGATTTATTTTATCATTGCTGAGAATGCCTAAATTTTGGCTGACTTTATTAATAATAAGCAATTACATTTTAGAGATCATGTTCTTTTTAATAGATTTTCATATTTTTTTTCGCAACTGTGTCTTTGGCTTAAATAAAACATTCTATACAACTTTCCAACAAAATGACATAGAGTTTATGAGACACTGTAATGGGAAATATAGGTTAGGGTTTGGAATACCTGAATATGTTTCTTCACAGGCCACAGAAAACTAAACTAAGTGGAAAATTATTATGAATTGTCCTTCACATTGGAGCTAATTGCTACCCAAAGGTCAGTACTGAGTGCTGAATCTCTTGAGCATAGATACCTATTTAAGATTGAACCTGGTTAATATTCCTCACCAAGGAATGAATTCTTGTGTCCATATTTAATCAGCTGTGGGGTTGTATGAATTAAATGGACTTTTACAAATATTTAAACATCTGCTTATTTCATATCTCCTATCTGTGAAGTATAAAAAGCCCTCTAAAGTTAAAAACAAAAAATTTTCATAGCAATTGCATTTCTCAGTACAGTATTAATAGACAGCATACCACAACACTATAGTATTCTAATATTAATAATTTATAATAAAATTATATAAGTTATAATAAAATCTATAAAAATAATTTTGAGTAACTAATTTCTGAAATGCAGCATTTCATAAAATATAGTTTATCATTGGACAGTCTCAGTTATTTTAGAAAGGACCTTCTCTTTTCTATATTAACCTTGAAATAAGCAATGAATTTCCATTATAGAGGGTAAAATCTCAAAAACAAAGTTTTTTAAGTCTACAAAAAATTGTGCATTTTAAAGAATCACATACTAGATTAAAGCTGTGTGGAAAAAGAGGGTTTATTTGCTGAGTGTTAAGGAAATATTTTAAGGCCTATGTATTGTATTAAAAGAATGCCCAGAGGGTTAAAACTAGGCCATAAAATGAGATAAAGAGGATTTCTAATATATTTTCATAAAAAAAAAAACTATGTAGAATTCGTAAGATTGCTGAAGTTTTTAGAAGTAAGCAACTTTCTTCTGCCCAAGTAATATAATAACTAAAGGAAGTTGCTGCTTATATTACCTAATTTTGCCTCATTTGATGCTACATTTTCTACACTGTGGTCTATTTAAAATATGTGAGGTTGAGCATAGGAATGGGAAGTACTAAGATGATGGTGTGTGTGTGTGTGTGTGTGTGTGTGTGTGTGTGTGTTGACAAGGGGAAGAAAGGAGAGAGAGAGGGAGATAGAGAGGAAGAAGGGTGCACAATCACCTGCACATGTCAGTGTGGTTGTGAGTACCTGAGAATGTGCAATAAGTATCAGAGGTGTTGATGTTCAGTGAATCCAAATGTGAGATCCATGGATAGATGGGAAAATATGGGTCGTCTACTTATGTTGTTTGGATGTCAACTCAATTTGAATGCAACACTTTAAGTGTAAAGCAAATTTGAAATTCAGATGCTTCATTAACACAAATAATGCATAGATTCAACCTGTAATTGTTCCCGCAACCCATTGGTAGCAAGCTTCTATCAGTTTATTATGAATGTGTTGTTTGAGTTAAATTAATTTTCCATAACGTGTTGAAGGTTTAACCATAAAAGAGAGGTTTTCTTATAGCTTATTTCTTTAAAAAATTACATTTAATAATGCAACAACAGCTTCAACATTTGATCTATTTTATTAATTCACTTCACCCACTTACAATGTTCTATCTGTGAATCTGATACTGAAAAATGAACATGTTGTCTCAAAATCCACATGAATGATAATACTAGTAGAACAAAAAATTGATTGTTTAAAAATTCTACAACTTATTCTTTGAATTATGAAAAGTAGTCAATATTAATATTTGGACTCACCCTGTTATCTTATGTAGGATATTTGGAGGCAGCTGTTTGCTTGGCATGGCAAACCAATGAGCAGATGAGGGTTACTACAGGATCCCAGGTAACTTCTACCTCTTAAAAAAAAAAACAAAACAAAACAAAAAAAACAGTCCTTTGTTTTTTTCTCCTTAGCCCTTCATGAAGTGTTCTTCATGAACCCAGACCTATTGTTGGATTCCCATAATGTTAGATAGTATGCATTTCAAGTCACACCACCCTGCCTTATAATTTATGATTTTCAATCACATTTTGGTATTTTCTAAATTTGAGACTTTTAATTACTTTGAAACCGTTTTTGATTTTTTTTGTAGTTCTGAGATTTCCTAAGTATATTTTTAAAAAAATATTATTTCCCCTCATGTTTACATTAGACATTCTATTTGAACATATGCAAAATCTCGAGGTTAAGTGAACTGTTGAATGAAAATCATACTACACACCCAAGGAAACCATTCATAAGGATAGCAAATGAGAAGACAAAAGCATGTATGTTTCTGAGGGTATCTAACCAGGGAAGCCAGGATAAACAGAAGAGGACTGGTGATTTTAACATGAGTTTAAAATTTACTAACTGCTCACCATTTACACTGTGCCTTTGGATATTTTTATTTGGCTTCTAAGCAAGGTACTAATTGTTCGCATGGACCTATTCACTGTTTTCATAGTGTTTAAAGCTTTGACAACAATAATCACAATCAAGTAATGCCATATTTAGCTCTATTATCTTATAAATACAGACTTTTATGCTATTTTTTAGATAAGTTGTTTAAACAGATTATCAATTGTTGACTTTATGTTTTTGTTGGCTAAACTGATTTTCTCCAGTCCAAAACATCTGTGTACTATTATAAATAGTATACTTAGAGAAAATAGGAAGCTTGTTTAAAATGTAAACATGACTAATAATCGTTTCTTCCAAATTTCTGTAGGTAAATATGTTTGAAAGTATCAAGATTTACAATCGCTAAACCTAGAGCAATCATGGGAAAAGGCAAATCTTTACTGCCATTTAAAAAAGATGATTTCTTCAAATGTTGTTACTGCAATTTTATAAAACATTGACAACTCACTCATACATTTCAAAACTGGTGAATATAAAAATGTGAATGAAAATTTTTTGTCAAATAAGATTTTTACTGTGCAAGCCACATAATGTAGCCAGACAATCAGTTTATGGTTTTCTATGCAGATGCTGATTTTCATTAACAACAATTTAGTTTGAACTATGTCAATAGTTTTGTTAGACGTGTGATTTAATTTTGACATAATTAAATGTCATTATGCTTGCACTGTGTGATTAGAATTGGGTGGTGTTTTAATCTATATTTTTATGTCTGTAAATAACACTTTAAAAACAAATTGCAGACTTTGAAGATTAAAAAATGTCACTGGAAACTGATTCATTTATATCATTAAAATGATATTATAGCAGTAAATACATAGGTTCCAGAGCCTTGTAGTGGGCATATTTGTAAGATTTCTAAAATCCCTCTATATCCTATGTATTAATTTGTCATATTTTAGCTAGACAGTCCTAAGTCACAGGTTTAATTGTCCTATAATTCCCTTTCTTTTGTGGCATATCATCAGAGTTTGCCAATGAGAGAAGACGAATGTGTTATGTAAAACAGGTAATGCACCAGAAGACTCTCTCAGTCGGTTATACTAGCAGAGACCCTTGTTTACAGACACCTGCATGAACTGCTATGTAATGGTCGTGTTCCTCTTTCTATTCCTTAGCTATTCTGAATGAAGTACTTCATGGCTTTTCCAACAGTCTTCCATTATTTCCAGACTTTTCCTCACAGTTTCTCCTGGGCTCTTGTCACACACATACACCCCCACCCCCAACACGTACGCACACATATGCACACATACATGCACACACACTCACACATGTGCACATGCACACACACGTGCACACAAACACCCACTCACACATGTATGCCCGCACACACGCACACACATATACATGCACACACACTCACATACACGCATGCACACACATGTGTGCACATACACATGATCTAACCATTTTCTCATCACTATTATTCTTTAGTTTCATATTTTGTTTGACTAATTTCCTTGACTAATTAGACTAATTTCCACTAAAACGGAATCTCATAACTGGGATGATCTTAGACTGCAAAACAAGACACCCAGGAAGAACACACAAATCTTTTGAGGAGTCCAAGATCAGTGACATGCCAGCAATCTCAGTCATATCAGCCTTTGTGATCAAGCAGTAGCCATAGTAAAGATCATAGTTTTTTTTTTTTTTTTTTTTTTTTTTTTTTTTTTTTTTTTTTTTTGACAAAGCAACTAGAACTCCAGAAAAAAAAATTATACTGGAAACATTTTAGCTTTGTTTCTTTAGCTCGAAGAACTAAAATACAATGAATGACAGGCATTAGTCAAGTTGTAATCCTTGTGAGAGTTTGCCAACAATAAAGAAGAGGTGGTGGTAACTATTGTTCTTAAAGAAACACAGGCTTATCTGTCTGAAGAAATATGAATGTGACTGTTTTGTTTACTACTTATTATCTCAAAGATAGAACACACAAACAGATGAAAATTTCAAATGCATAATTGCATAATAATCTGCATTTAATCTGCCTAATTAAAGAATTTGATTTTAATAAGAAAAAACTCTCTGCTATCAGAAGCAAGTATATCATTGACTTGCTTCTTTGCAATCATCTCTGAAAAAATAGTTTCTTCTATTACTGCATCATAAATTTCTATTTGGCAAAAATTCAAAAGAGCCTCTAAAACATTATTTCAATTAAACAATAGCTTTAATTTTATTTCATGTTTTGGAGGATTTCTTATTTGCCTTTGGTTTTGTGATTTTGTAAAAGGCCTGTAGTCACTCTCAGAATGCAGACTAATGAAAGGGAAAGAACACAAACAACCGCAAAAGAGAAAATTTGAAGAATCAAGACAGGAAGCCATCTTAGAAAAATCCCTTCCAAAGACTCACCAACTACTCATGGCATGTTCCCTGGAAAGTCTGGAGACAGAGCACATGAATTATTACACAGCAAAATTCTCTAGAGTGTCAGTGCCCAGGGTTTGGAGCAGAGTCTGGTTATGTACCTGGTCATACTTCACAAAAACTCAGGTTCCAGAATCCCAGAAAGAAACCAGTTGTTAAGTACAAATGGTACTATTTGTGTGAATAGTTCTTCTAACATAGCAAAACACTCTTACAAATTAATGCTGAAAGGTTGAAGAGATGGCCATGGATAACAGCACCTACTGCTCTTCAAGAGAACCAGGATTTGATTCCAAGTACACCTCCCACCTGTCAGTGGTTCCAGTTCCAGTGGTTCTGACATTTTCTTCTGACCTTGGACACCAGGTAAGCATGTGATGAACATCTATAGTCATGTAAAACATTCATGCACAAAATAAAATAAATTATTTTTAAAAGTCAATTTTAAAAACTTCCTTGGTTCTAACTCAATGTGAGTGGAAAACTATCCTTAATTAGCCTTATAAAAGATTAGCAACATATGGTTTTTGAGTATTAACTCTTTCCTGCCCCTCCCCCCCCCAAGTTATGACCTTGAATGAAAATACAAGCACAATCAATGATGTGGCAATTAATATTAGGGCCTGAATTCAGGTATTCTTTTTTAGTTTAAGACTACTTAAACTAAAAGGGTGATGCTTCTATTCTGGAGGAGGTGATAAAATCACTAATCCATGTAAAATAGCTCATAGGCATATGGTTCAGCAGATTTTTCTCAGCTTGATAGGCATCAGTTTCTCAGTCTATCTCTCAATTGTATACACTTAACTGCAATTCTGTATTTTGAATTAGAATATTAGATTCTGGTTTTACTTCTGCTTTTTGCTTTTGTGAAAGAAAAATACATGCTTTAGCTCAGGACATAGATGCTTGTAAAATATAAAAACACCCTTTACACTCTTTCCAGACCTCTTTAGCAGTTAGTATGTCATGATCTAGATACCTGCAGCTATCCTTATATGTTTCTATGATAGTACAGCATATTTTTGTTTGAAATTTGATTAGTAATGGTTCGGTTTAAAGCCGCACCACAACCCCTGGCATCCATATATCCAGAAAGTCCAGAATATTCCACTGGAAATTCCATCCCAGGTACCCTCTCCAGGGAGTTGCCTCAGTTCAGACTCCACCACGGAGAAAGCACAACAAACAATGACCCCTCCCCAGAGATGCTCAAAACCACTCCCATAAGATATTTAAACTGCCCCAGAGAACAAACACTTGGTTTTCCAGTCTTCCATTTCCAGGTTCTCTCTGGAGGGACTGGAAAGCTGCCAGGGAGTATTGGTATCCATTAAACCTGGGATTCTTTTTTTTTTTTTTTTTTAAATCTTATTTGGATTATTGTGTAGGTAGAGAGGTTTATTGGGGTGTGGTATGAGACAATGGTCTGTATTCTGTCAATTATATTTTAAATAAACGCTGAATGACCAGTAACAAGGCAGGAAGTATAGGTGGGCCCACCAGACAGGAAGTAGAGGCAGATCAAGGAGAACAGGAGAATTCTGGGAGGAAGTAAGTTCTAGTCTGCAGCCCTGACCCAGCCATAGAGCAAGCAAAATGTGACTGCCTCACCAAAAAAGGTACCAAGCCACATGACTAGCCCAGATAAGAATAATGGGTTAATATAACTTATGAGAGTTAATAAGAAGCCTGAGCTAATGGGCCAATCAGTTTACACCTAATGTAGACCTCTGTGTAATTTCATTGGGACTTAATAACTGCAGGGACCAGACAGGACAGAAACCTCTGACAACAGGGGTGCAGAAACTTTTCAGTGGTCTTTCCACAAACAATAAACTTCTAAAAAAAAAAAAAAAAAAAAAA
>NW_026067916.1:5001901-5045720 GCF_014885135.2 Alexandromys fortis | reverse complement strand
TCTTCTTCTTCTTCTTCTTCTTCTTCTTCTTCTTCTTCTTCTTCTTCTTCTTCTTCTTCTTCTTCTTCTTCTTCTTCTTCTTCTTCTTCTCCTCCTCCTCCTCCTCCTCCTCCTCCTCCTCCTCCTCCTCCTCCTCCTCCTCCTCCTCCCACTTCTACTCTTTCTCTTCCTCCTCTTCCTCTTCTTTTCTTCTTCTCCTCCTTCTCCTCTTCCTCTTGTTCTCCTTCTCCTCCTTCATCTTCTTCTTGAGACAGGGTTTCACTGTAACTTTGGAGCCTGTCCTGGAAGTAGCTATTGTAGACCAGGCTGACCTCCAACTAACAGAAATCCACCTGTCTCTGCCTCCCAGGTACTGAGATTAAAGGTGTATGCCACCACAACCTGGCCTAAGGAATCTTCTTAAATCTCACTGGGTTAAATGACTGAACAAATCGAATGAGACCACATTAATTTCTAGACACTGACTTTAGAAGGTTGTCAGCTTTCATCCCTGTCTCTTGTGAAACAATCTGGAATGCCTCTAC
This sequence comes from Alexandromys fortis, assembly GCF_014885135.2. Lineage (NCBI taxonomy): Eukaryota > Metazoa > Chordata > Mammalia > Rodentia > Cricetidae > Alexandromys > Alexandromys fortis. Next base: position 5,045,196 of record NW_026067916.1, on the reverse strand, counting down.
TGCCATGAAGAACGTCTAGATTTCCATGGACTATCATGCTGAAGAGAACATGTATAAGCCCTTAGACTTTATGACAAAATACTGCATTGCATATCTTTTTTTGAAGCAATGGTCACAGAAGTGAATGTATTTGAGTTTTCCAGTTAAACAGAGCACTATATGGTTACTGCTAACAGACTTCAGATGATGCCACATCTGAAGTCACAGATTTGTCTACAAAATAAGTAAGTAAATAAAGAAGAAGAAAGAAAAGGAACTTTAAAAAGTAAAATTATTGATCATTTTGTGATTGTGTTTACCTTCTTGAACATTGCTGTATTTGGGGGACACACTACAAAAATTATTAAGAAAATGCTGTGCTGTTTATAGAGTTAAAAGTCCCTCAAGTTTTATAGTCTTTTTAAACTTGTAGAAGCAGCGTTATGCCATTGTTTTTCTATGCTATATTTGTTTCTTCACCTTTCCTCATGCGGTTGTCTTCTTCCTTCTACAGACTGTGGTAAGGATTCTATTCATGGCTGAAGATATCTAGAACTGTCAATCTAACCTATGTTTTCTCTATTTGAAAACTATTTTCTGTCCAAAAATAGCATGTTTGAAGAAAAAGTAAACGTTTGTCTTATCCTGACGACCCTCCGCTGTTTCTTCATATTTCCTTTAGAATTTCTTACAGGCACACTCTGTACAAATCAATAGTCTATATGGCCATGTGAACTCAAAGTCTGACTCCATTTGATAGTATTTAGTACACTTTCCCCCAGAAAGATCACATTATCAAGCTTCTTATTATTTAAATCAACTCCACAGAACTCGGATTTTTTTTTACAAAATACATTAGCTTTTATGAAAATCAAGACACAACGAACAATTTTAGGGTTTTAAAGGAAAATATATTAGTAGATTTCAGATGTAGCATATATTTATGTTATCAGAACATTGTGAATTCTGAATATAAGTCAATAATGCTTTTGTTCTTACAGTGATATTCAGTCTTGTTTTTTTTTTAATTCATGGTGGTATTAATATTATGTGAAAAAAATTTTCAACATTCTTCTGGCAACAGTGTATGGCTATAGGTCTATGGTCCTTGGGGAAAAAAAAAGAGAGAAGCCATGTGTTTGAAAGGCAGCGAGAAGAGATGTGTTGTAAATGACACAGACATGTACCGAGGTCTGTAAAGAACCAGAAAACTTACAATTGTTATACAAGTGTCCTTTACAAAACAACAGCTACTGTTATACTATACAACATCATCAAATTTAGGTTCAAGCTTGCTTGTTGAGGTTGATTCAATCACCAGAAACAAATCTTAAATATGCCACAAAAGACAATTTTTATATGAATGTGGCATAAGGGAACAATTTTCAAGGCTTTGTTCATGATTATGTTCTTGCCATAATCGCAGATGATGAAACTGTAGTCACCTTGAATGTCTTACACGTGATAGGATGAGTGGAAAATGATGTTATGGGGATCTCTCTCCATAGCAGGACACATTGTAGATACTCAGCTTGCAGAGATGATAACATATGTCCTGTGGGCGCATTTTGAGAAAAGAAGGTAATAAAATTTATCTTAAAATGTTTGTATTTATTCTTTGAAAATTTCAAATGACAAATTTTGATCATATTCTTTTCCTTTTATAAGACCCTCCCAAATCCTCCCATACCTCACTTCTTACCCAACATTGTGTTCATTAAAACTTGAATCAATTTTTAATAATCTCTTTCTTATAATTTCATATAAATAAAATGTCTATTTATTAATTTTAATTTATTTTATCTATTTATCTCTTAATCATGTCTCTAATGATGAGCCATCAATGTATTTTGAGCCATTTTTATGTAAGATATTGCATGTATATCAAATATTATCTCATTAAAATTGCTACAAGTTATTTCAGCACTGTTTATCATTGAGTCTATGACTAAAGATGCCATATTTTTATAACCTAATTTCTCATTTTGAATTAATCTTGTGTCTTCTAGATCTATTTCATCATTTATTAGCATGATACATTTGGTTATGGATTTATTATTTTTCAAATTTCAGTATGTCTCACGTATATCAGTGTTTTCCAGGTTTCCCTGTGTGTTTGATTTTCCACATGAAATTCAATGTCAACTCTGATAACTCTGTTACAGCTGTTTGGTATGCTTATCAGAGCTGAAGCCATAAATCAATATATAGGAAAAACTGCCCTTTGTAATGCTGATTAGTCCCATTTCTTACTATATTATTGCTGTCATAAGAGAATTCCATACTGAACATATTATAAAGAAAATAAATTAATATGGTGTATCTGGTGAGGATTATTTGAAGAGGTATAATATATTGTAAGAGCAAGTATATAACGGGTATTGCAATGTTACAGTGTTTATATCTTAAACAACAGAGGTGACACTTCAGGATGGCATTTCAGAATTTTCCTTACATGAGAAATAATTTCAGTAGAAATATTTTTTTCATGAAGGAATAGGTTTGGCACTTTAGAAATATCCAGTGATAATTCATTAATAATTGTACAATTTTACTCCTCACATCAATATCAAATACAGAACTCTGCAGTTTGACGGACCAAAACTAGTTTTATGAAGCACATTTTCTGCATTTGACAAAATGAGATATCTAATTTTAGCAGAAAATGTACTTATTTCAAGAAGAAATCAGTTATGAAGCAATATAACTTGGAAAAAGAAGTGCTGGGCCTCTTTTAAATCTTGGTATTAAAAAATCAAATCAGAACAAATTAAAGAGCATTATTTCAAAGCTAGCTATTTAGTCCAGAAAAAAAGATAATATTTCGGGAAGTAAAGTGACTTTATCTAATCTAGTTGAAAAAGGTTTCAATGGAGAAAATCTATTAGTGCTCTATTATTGTGGTGGTTTAGCTTCTCTCAATGAGTAGAAGTTATTTATTTTTTTATATTTTGAGATTATAATACAGTTGTATCATTTGTCTTCCACACTCATTCCTGCAATATACATATGTAAGTAATTAATATTACATATATAATATATAAGCAACCTGCCTAATCCATATAATATTAGTTATATGAATATTTAGAGAGAGATTGTTTTTTAAAATTTATCTCAAATATTAACATTAAAAATGTTGATTCAAAACATGCTATGGTTTTCATGAAGATTATGTTTCTTTTTTCAGAGAAAGAGATACAGAACAAACATAACTATTACAGAGCATAGCTGCCAATTACCCTAGTTAATGTGAAGATGCCCTTAACACTCTCAAAATATCATTTCATACATTAAGCAACATAATGCCTCCTCAGGAAAGACAATAGGTGTTCTCTAATAGAAAGATTGTGGTGCCATAGATATATTTATAACTAAACTTTGATGTTTTGTTGGTTGGTTTTTAAGATAAGTAATGGTAATAAATTTAGAATAATTTTCCTCAAAATTAATATCAATGATGGTTTTTTCCTAAAACTCAGTTAAAAAAATCTCAGTGATTTACAAACATCTTAGACTAATGTGGGTTATAAGCTAAAATCATATAGCAATATCATTATTAAGTTTTAGATTACACACAATTTCCAAAAAAGAAAATGTATTCAGAATATGAAAGGGGAGGCATACAGGTTGCTTCCAATAAACACTGGAAATAAAGATAAAAATAATCATAATCAACTAAGTCATGTGAAATTAAACTTGAGATAGTTAAAAAAGAAAGGAAAAAGATAAAGAGAATAGATTCCAAATCAGAAAAGAACATAAAGATTCCTACTACAGTTATTAGAGTTACTATAGCTAGTTTCTGCATAGAATTGTAGGAATTTCCATGAACACAATTCATGAATAAATAGCTAATTTTAAAGATAATAATGGGTGAATAAGCCCATAATTCTTGTCTGTGTTAGCCACGTGGCTTGGTACCTTTTTCAGCAAGGCAGTCACATCTTGCTTCCTCTGTGACTGGATCACGACTGCAGAGTGAAACTTCTTCCCTCTTCCCAGAATTCTCATTGCCTCACCTATACTTCCTGCCTGGTCACTCAGCCTATACTTCTTGCCTGTCTACTAGCCAATCAGCATTGTATTAGACATAATACAAGTAACATGATAAAAGACCACTGTCCCACAGCAATTGCCTATGGTTTCGTTTATGGGATCAAATAGAAGGAAGAATTTGCTTACCAAAGGAAGAGTGAAGATGGTTCTATCATATAACATTTTTATAATATGCATTTCTTTTCCCATAATGTATCTTATATGCATGCCCAATCATATACAGGCATAGGAGGGTAAATGTGGGATTCTCTCTAAGGTTCCTTTAAAGATCTAGTTTGCCACAAATGCACTTAGATACAGATTCTGGTCCATAGTAGGTCACCCCTCCTCTCTTCATGCATGGATATTTTGGTGATATGTTTGAATGGAAACTGTCCACGTTTGATGGCATTGAAGAAAAGAAAAAATTATCCCATTGTTATTTTATATACTACATACAGGTAATATGCTAGGCTCCCAAGCACATAACTCAAACCTATGTAGAATCCTAGATTACTAAACTCTCCCATATCGTCTCATGCCTCACAGCAAAAAATAGTTTGTCATGATACAAAGAAAGCCCTAAACATATGCCAAACATTATTGCCAAAATAATAAATACTTTCTAAGCAATATTACCACGATGAAAACTTTGATTAAATGCTGATAAATTCGTGGCATTATTGAGAGGAAATTGAGTTGATGTTTTCGATTTATAATAAACATTTTCCCTTTTCTACCATTCTTCATTTCAGTAGCCATAAAACTGGCTTACTCTAAGTTCAATTTGTACCTGCCTCATCTCTGTTTAAATTTGTCCATCACAGGTCATCTCTATCATCTCTATATATCAAGATACTAAGAACTGAATTTTATGCATTCTGTGTTGTCAAATAGTGGCTGAAATGTAGTCTATTTATTAGATGATAAGAGCACCAAGCATGGACACATTATACTGAGTTCTTCAAGTGACTGATAGACATGTCCTGATGCTCTTGGTTGAAAGCTGTCATGCTAGGATGTATGAATTAATTGCAATTTCAAAAATTGTGGAAAAATAACTATCAGCAAGTCCTCCTCGTACAATATCTCTTCATCCATGTAGCCATTCCATTTGCTGACAGGTGATCTATCATTTTATCTCAAGATGCTGCAGCAGCAGAGAGAAAATTGCTAACTGAAGCAGGAGTGTCTTGTGAAAGGAGAAAAAGGAAGTCAGTGGTTATGCTTTGCCAGAAGTCAGGCTGTAATATCCATCCACCCCTCTAGACAAGAGACCCTGCCAATTCAAGAAATACTTTCTGATATTTTTCACAACTCAGAGCTTCATGTCAGCTTGTAGTCCCTTTTAATATTCTGGCTTGCTTAATCCAATTTAATTATCTATTAATAATTTTTCTTTTTATTTGAGACATTTGTGAAATGAGCATTATTACCCAATAACCAATGTAGCATGCTGTACATAAATTACAGCAGCATAAAAGGGAATAATCCATACCTCCACTGTCAGGTTATGATTTAATCTTGTTTTATGTACAGCTCTTTTTATTGTATTACTATAATTCATGTAAATATTTTTAAATCTTTTAAATTATTTATGTATGTTAGAATCAATTTTTGTAGGGAATCACAAACACTACTGGAATCATTTGCATACAGATTATCACATAGTCTTATATACTTATGTATACATGATAATGTTCATGTTCTATATTTAAAGCTATAATGAGATATGAACTTATTTTTAAAGTAATCTTAGCAGCTCTTCTTCTAAAAATATTTGTTGCATCAAATCCAGAGGACAAGAAAATAGTAACAATATTAATATATTGGGATAAAAATAACATTGTGCTTATGTTTGATTCCAGGTTCTAAAATTTCTGGGTGTGTGGTTCTTAGTTACTCATTCTGTGTGTGATCATTTTATTTGAAAGCCAAGAAGATAATATAGAAAAACTCCTGGGAGTTTATGATATACCTATAAGAATATTATCTAACATGTATATGCTTAGAAACTTAACTCAATAAATTTACTTTTTATTAATATCACAAGTACTAAGGAAGGTATGATTGGAATTGGAAATAAAGAAGAAGACTGAATAGAAAATATGTATCTCAAGATTAATTTCTTTCAGGTAGCATATGGTGGTTAAAGATATAATTGCTAACACTAAACAAAACTTTGTCTTTCTCTTTGGTACTATTCCCCACAATTTTTACATAAAGTAATTTAGGTTTGAAGTGCTATGAACTCTTCAATCTGTTGCAAACTGTCACAAAGTTAGCCATTGCTCATGGGGACTTCAGTGGCAATCACTTTCCTCAAAGTTCGAGTGAATAATTTGGCGTTCTCAAGTTTAAGATCAATTGTGATGACGTCATAAACTAAAGAGCAATTGAACTCCCCATGTCCAAAAGTGAAGCCTACTGCACATATTGTGCAATTCTGAACGGGACCACAAACTGACACTGACACACAATGAACAAAGTGACATTGACACACAGTGAACACAGTGACACTGACAGTAACACATAGTGAACACAATGACACTGACACACAGTGAACCCAGTGACACTGACAATAATACACAGTGAACACAATGACACTGACACACAGTGAACACAGTGACACTGACACACAGTGAACACAGTGACACTGACACACAGTGAACACAATGACACTGACACACAGTGAACACAGTGACACTGACAGTAACACACAGTGAACACAGTGACACTGACACACAGTGAACACAGTGACACTGACAGTAACACACAGTGAACACAGTGACACTGACACACAGTGAACACAGTGACACTGACACACAGTGAACACAGTGACACTGACACACAGTGAACACAGTGACACTGACACACAGTGAACACAATGACACTGACACACAGTGAACACAGTGACACTGACACACAGTGAACACAGTGACACTGACACACAGTGAACACAGTGACACTGACACACAGTGAACACAGTGACACTGACACACAGTGAACACAGTGACACTGACACACAGTGAACACAGTGACACTGACACACAGTGAACACAGTGACACTGACACACAGTGAACACAGTGACACTGACACACAGTGAACACAGTGACACTGACACACAGTGAACACAGTGACACTGACACACAGTGAACACAGTGACACTGACACACAGTGAACACAGTGACACTGACACACAGTGAACACAGTGACACTGACACACAGTGAACACAGTGACACTGACACACAGTGAACACAGTGACACTGACACACAGTGAACACAGTGACACTGACACACAGTGAACACAGTGACACTGACACACAGTGAACACAGTGACACTGACACACAGTGAACACAGTGACACTGACACACAGTGAACACAGTGACACTGACACACAGTGAACACAGTGACACTGACACACAGTGAACACAGTGACACTGACACACAGTGAACACAGTGACACTGACACACAGTGAACACAGTGACACTGACACACAGTGAACACAGTGACACTGACACACAGTGAACACAGTGACACTGACACACAGTGAACACAGTGACACTGACACACAGTGAACACAGTGACACTGACACACAGTGAACACAGTGACACTGACACACAGTGAACACAGTGACACTGACACACAGTGAACACAGTGACACTGACACACAGTGAACACAGTGACACTGACACACAGTGAACACAGTGACACTGACACACAGTGAACACAGTGACACTGACACACAGTGAACACAGTGACACTGACACACAGTGAACACAGTGACACTGACACACAGTGAACATCACAACGACACTGAGACTGAGCAAATGAACACAATGACAAAGATTCTGGCACTTTGTGAACGTCAGCATCTTTTATCCTGTAACATTTTTGTGCAAAAAAAGTGTATGTTAAACAATTGTAATAAAATTCTAATTTAAATGAAATATTTACTCCAGAATTAATTTATACTTTAATGAGGTCACATTTTGTCAGTAGAAATTATTTGAATTTCCTTCTCACTTATTAATGTGATATAAAACCTTGATTGCAAGTTCCTGTAATGATTATATGTCTGTGCGTGTATAGTTAAACATCTGTAATTAAACTTATGAAGTTTTTACACTCATCAATAGTACTTACAGACCAATATATATAATTTATTATTAAGCCATTTCAACATGTTTCCTTCACTTATATTATTTTATGATGAATGTATTTGACTGCTTCTATACATTTTTTCTATTCTTTTCTATGAATGTTAAAGATTATTCTTATGATTTTGTCTTACCATGTTTTCTAGAAATGTATTATCCACATTTTTATTAGTGCTTTTAAAATTTGATATTAGGCCCAGAATAGATATTTGCTTGTATTCATAGGGCATGTAAAGATGAAGCATGATGTATCTTTATCCCAGAAGTTTATGCAGCCAGTGTAGGCAAGACAGCAAGATTCCACCTCAAAAGAGAAAATTTAACTAATAAGTATAAATATAAAAGCAAAATTAAAAATTTTTGGAATTCAATAATATATATTACTAATATCAATTAGTCATCCAAATTTTAAAATCTCACGCTGGCTTATAAACATAAATTTATATATTAAGACTGAATTAATTTTAAGTATAACAGATCTTTGTATTCAATATATAAATAGAACTGGAAGCATTTCAATTGGCCTGAAAACTTAAAATCATTCCTACATACCAATGAGGAATACACCAAGAAAGGAAATAGAAGCAATCCCATTCATTATAGTTGTAAAAGTATATTAATATCTTGGAATAAATATAACTAAAAAGTACACATTACAAAGAGAACTTTAAAATATCAAAGAAAGACATTGAGGTAACCATTAGAAAGAAAGGTCTCCCATGATAATCAATATATTAAAGTTGTGAAAAAGCCATCCTACCAGACAGTTCTGTCTTTTTTTTTTTTGGTTTTGGTTTTTCAAGACAGGGTTTCTCTGTGGCTTTGCAGCCTGTCCTGGAACTAGCTCTGTAGACCAGGCTGGTCTGGAAGTATCTTTCTTTCTCTCTTTCTTTCTTTCTTTCTTTCTTTCTTTCTTTCTTTCTTTCTTTCTTTCTTTCTTTCTTTCTTTCTTTCTTTCTTTCTTCATTCAAAAATTTACACTTCCTCCCCTCCTCCTAGGGAACACTGCCCTGTGGGAAGTCCATGGCCCTCCCCCCTATATCGAGGACCACCCACTGAGACAGTGTGCCTGTTCTAATGGGAGCTCACCAAATCCAGCTGGAACAGGACTGGATGAGCATGGGATCGAACTGAACTCTCTGAATGTGGCTGAAAATGGGGGCTGACTGAGAAGCCATTGATAAAGGCACTGGGACTTGTTTCTACTGCATGTACTGGCTTTTTGGGATCCTAGTCTATCTGGACGTAGAGCTTCCTAGGCCAATATTATTCTTTACAAGAAGGGAAAAAGATAACATTTGTGTGGAAAGACAACAGAATAATGAGCGAAAGACTGACGCAGGAGGAATGACCATGTTTCATTTGCCGTTGTACTGGAGAAGCACAGACACAATACTGTCACAGCAGCACAAGGACAGTTATATCAGTAGAACGGCATAAGGAAGCTATGCAGCCTGCAGAGCTATAGACATCTAGGTTCTGAAGGCAAATGTCCGATATAGACACTGGAGTGAAGTTACTCCCTTTACAGCCCTGCTTTGAAAACTGAATATCCACACGAAAATAAATAAAACTAGATTCTTATATCTTGTTCTACACACACACACACACACACACACACACACTCATCAATTCCAAAATGATCAGAAAGCTTTCTGTAGACCAGATAGTAAAATTTTAGATAAAAATAAGCAAGATAAAAGGCATAGTCAAGAACCTTCTCAGTAGGAAACTAGTTACTCAGGATATGTGTCCAACTCTTGACAAAGAGGATTACAAAATTTATAAAAAATAGCATTTTAATAACTATTTTTACATTAAATATTTTTTAGATTTTTATACATGAGTATTACAGTTACCTTTTCCTGTCATTCTCATTTAAAAATGTTTCTTTAGTTTTGTTTATAATACATTCAATTCATCTTATTTATTTGCCTTATTGATTGATAAAATGATGCATGTAAAGTCTGTATGAAGATGCATTTCAATAAATACCAAAATATAATTTTCATTGCAGAATTCATAAAAGTAATTTAATTTACCTCAGAATCCATTCTCTCATTTATAACAACTTTCTTTGCAAATTGGATATTAAAGAATAATGATTCCTAGCACTTAACTGGTAATAAGTAATATATAATCAAACCTCTAAAACAGTCCATTAGTTTATTCCCATTGATAGAATATTATGCACTGCGTAAAAAATGAATAAAGAAATAGGTACAAAATGTTTATTACAAACCTGATTCTATATGCTCAAAGAAATTACATTTAATATTGAATTGGTAACAAAAATAAGAGTTGTCATAAGGGGTGAGATAATCTCTTGTATTGATATTTTGTAATTTTTAATTTATTATTTTTTATTTATTATAAATACCAGTCACAGTTTCTTCTCCCTTCTCTCCTGTTCCTTCCCTCCTACCTCCCTTTTATTTCATCCCATCTACTGTTCCTCAGTCTCCATTCAGAAAGGGCAAGGCCTCAAATGGGAGTCACCAAAGCATCGTCTATTAAGCTGAGGCAGAACCAAGCTACACTCCCTCTGCATCAAGACTGGGTGTATTCACCATAGGGAATAGGTTCTAAAAAACCAGTTCATGTGCCAGTGACAGGTCCCAGTTCAACTGATAGGAACCCCACAAACAGACTAAGCTACACAATCGTCACCCACATGCAGAGGGCCTAGGTTGGTCCCATACAGTCTTGCTACCTGTCAGTCTAGTGTCTTTGAGCTCCTGTGAGTACCCAGTTGCCATGATCTTGATCCCCCTTGCTCATCTGATCCCTCCCATCACAGCTGGAATCCTGCAGCTTGGCCAGGTGCTTGGCTGTAGATCTCTGCATCTTCTTCCATTAGATACTTTATGTAGGTTCTATGATGACGATTAGGGAAGTCACCAATCTGATTACAGGAGAGGGCCAGTTCAGGTACCCTCTTCACTATGGCTAGGAGTCTTAGATGGGGACATCCTTGTGAATTTCTTGGAGTTTCCCTGTTGTCTCCCTAACAACATAATGACTCCCTCTATCAAGATCGCTCTCTCATTATTTTTCTTCCCAGTCTCTCCCCCAACTCTCTGTCCTGACCTCTATGTTCCCATCCCCCATGCCCTCCCTTCAAGTCCTCCCAGTTTATTGTATTTAAAAATGACTTTCAAGTATGCTTGACATTTCAAGCACTATGCTACATGTAGCTTGACATTTTATTTTAATCTATGAACTATTTCTAGATTTTTTTTTTATTTAGTGGATGTGTTTTTGATTGCTTCATTCAAGTGTTCAGTCCTATGGATGCAAACGTCAAGAAATAGTTATAGAGCATAAAACTCACTGTATTTATGCTGTCTTAAAGGGAAAGTTATTAAAATACATAGTTCTTTAATGTTTTCTCTGTATCTAAGGACCATGCCAGATGTCTATAAAGCCTAGAAAAATGTTCAAACATGACAACAGGTCTACTTTCCAGAGCAATCTGCTTCATATTCTGCTTGGTTGAAGAATGATAGTCATGACTATAGCAGTGCTAGCAGGACCCTGGCCATTGCTGACCTCCTCCCAGGATGACTCCCTATCACTTTTTTCATGGTTTCTGCTCTACTTCTCTCTAGTATACAGAACAAGATGATGTGGGTATACCTTAAAATCTATATTAACCATCTGATCTTAGATTTAAGAAAGTTGGGAATATGATCCTCTTTTATTAGGGGGGAAACATGTCAAACTCCTCTCCCAAAATGTAGAAAAGCATTTTACACACACCATATGTGGTGACTTGAATGATAAATATCACCATTGGACTTCTATTTTTGAATACTTGGTGCCCAGTTGGTGGCACAATTTGGGCAGGTTATAGAACCCTTAAACTGTTGACTCTTGAGGGAGTATGAATGTTTGTGGGAAGGATTTCAGATTTTGTAACTCCGGCGAATATCATGTTCTTTTCCTTTGTTTCTTGTGTGTGGGTGAAATATGGTCCCTTTGCTGCCTTATACCAGGTTAGTCTCACTGCGCTACTCTTATGTCTTTGTTCATGCTGAACTCTTATCCCCTGCAACTATAAATTAGAGGAAGCCTTGTTTTCCTCAAAACTGCTATTGACTATAGTGTTTTATTACATCAATATAAAAATAACCAACACACCAGATAGTCTAAAAGAGTGAGATGTTGCTAACATAATGGAAATGAGCAATAACATATTTTGAAATGAACCATGTTTCAAAAATATTGATGACGCCCACCACGCTTTCACTCTCATAAAAGTGGAGGCAGTACTGCTTGTAGGATTGTTAAATTGTGAGAATGCCATTTTGGTTGTGGTCTATACAAAAACAATGACAGATAATGTCATTATTGATGGTCAAGAGATCTAGATAATCAACATGCTATACATGGACATTACTGGTTTTACCTGAGAAATTAATTATCTTGGGCTTGATGTTGACCACTGTGACTCAGCCGTGAAAAGACATAACAGCACTAACTTACTTACAGATGAGAGAGGATTGATGGCATTTTCACTAATGTAAAGGAGTCTTCCTGCTCTGTGCATGGAAAAGGCCACAATTGCTCGTCACATAGGCAATAACTGCTGCAGAAACAGTTATGAACACGTTACATGCCGAGCGCAACCACTACTACTAAAATGTGTTTAATGTTGTTGATTGGGGAGAGAGAATGCGTGTGTGCATGAGCTTGTGTTTATCCACATTCTCTTCTGCCACATTGTAGGAGCCGTCGATGGAAGTCAGTTTATCTGCTTTCATGCAACTGTTTCCACTTGTAAAGCCATTTCCCTGGCCCCAAAGATAATTATTTCATAATGAACGAATGGGGGACTACCAAGGTAAGTTAACAGAATTTCAAACATGTGAAAAAAAGAACATTGGGTTCAAAAATGAATTTTTTATTCCACACCTGAGGTCTGAAGTACACTTTAATCTTACTGTTTTCAAATGGGTACATTTTAATATTTTGAGAGAAATCACTGTCTTAAACCACAGGATTCATTATGTGTAACTTAAAAATATTTAAAAGTTTCATACAAAATATATACCATTAATGCACCAGTCAAATTGTATATACAATTTTAGTGTCAAAAGAACAAATTGTACAACCCTATGGATAAAGTAGGGGGTGAAGAATGAGCAATATTCCTTACACTCCCATATCTTTGTGTTCTCTTTCTCACTCTCTATGCTCTCATTAAAATTCCTGGGACACTTCCCAGCATCTCTCGTAAAATTTGAAAGCATTGCATAAGTTAAAACTAAAGCCGTAAAGAGGGAAAATGGCATTAGCCAAAGAAAATACCTTGTTCTGCACGGACCAGATGAGGAGAGAACACTTATGAATGCAAAGGTAATGGAACTACATTTCTACTTAATATAGAAAAGAACTATTAAAAAATACAACTAGTAGCTTGTGTGATTAATTCCTGGGAACTGGACATGGCTGAAGACCAGACAAATCACTAAGAATATTTAAGGAGATTTAAATTGTCAGTGATGTGGGCATCCTTTAGAGTTTAAGAGCAAGTGATTTCATCCACTATTTACTGCATAGTAAACTTCTACATCAATGATGGGTAAACTGGATTTATTTTAAATCATTTCTTAATGTAATTCACATTTTAAGACTCCAAGCAGGTAATAAACTCCAAACTGCCTTTAGTAGAAGATGTGTATTTAATTGAAATTAAGCACATTTAAAACTAGTAATTAGCTGTTGATATTACTTGGAGACTAGGAGAAAATCTCACAATAGACATGTAAAAGTAGAGGGAAAAATCCATGAGGCTTCATCCCAGAAAAAAAAAAAACCTATAAGCAACTAAAAAATGCTGAGAATGGAGAAACAGTCTTCCCCAGAGAAAGAGACACCAATTGGTGATCCAATACAAAGCATCAGCCCTGAAAACATACATACAAGTAATATTACACAGAATGGTCAAATTGTATTTATGTATTTAGGAATATATATAAATAATAATAAATATAGAAATAATATATAAATAATAAATATATTTTTTTATATATATAATAAATATATAAATAATAAATAAATATAAATAATAAATAAAGAAAATAAGCTATAAATTTGAAAGGGAACAGGATGAATATATTAGAAGTTTTGAGGTTGATAATGAATAAGGAAAATAATTATATTGTAGTATAATCTCAAATAAAAATCCCAGTTATTATTATCTTTTAAAAGCTCATAAGAAAAAGAAATCACAAACCAGGGAGAGGGAGGAAGTAGGCAGAATGCCAGGGCACTTCCCTAGGTATATCACAGTGACTGTTAAAGTGTGTTTTTATTTGTATGCAAGATGTGAACAACACTAGAAAGCTAAGAATCAATGAAGCACAAAAGAATAACATCATTGATAAACTAATTCAGTAACTGCCTTACTTTAATTAAGGAGGAAATAGAAGCAGATGTGTCATGTACAAAGTTTACAATGCCTTTGCCTTTGTACAGCCATGTTTATTTTTCTTCTCTGACTGTGGTGAAGCTCTTTGCTTAAACAAACGTAAAAAAAGATTTGGTGATGTGGGATTCCTCTCTGTATGCTATGAATACCATTGGTTAATAAAGAAACTGGCTTGGCCTGATAGGATAGAACAGAGCTAGGCTGGGAAAAATAAACTGAATGCTGGGAGAAAGGAGGTGGAGTCAGAAGCTATGGAGTTGCTGCCAGAGATAGATGGGCTGAAACTTTGCTGGTAAGCCACGACCTAGTGGTGATACACAGATTAATGGAGATGGGTTAAATTAAGCCAATAAGAAGCTAGAACTAATAGGCCAAGCAGTGGTTTAAATAATACAGTTTCTGAATGGTTATTTCAGGAGTCTGAGCAGCCAGTAAATGAACATGTGGCCTCCTTACTACAATTCTTATGGTAAATAATCTTGCATGCCCAGGGTACAGCTATAGTGCTGTGCATTGTTTGAAGTAAAATATCTTATTTTATGTAAATGTCAGGAAATTATTTTAAGAGTAACATAGAAATGTGTCATAGAAACACAAAGGGGATGAAATATTTTGTGTATTAACAACAACATTCATCGGTTTGAATTACAATAATAGAATCTTATAACTTATTTTTCACTTCATTAAGCAAGTCTAATTTTGCTTTAAGCATATTTGAATTTAGCCCAGTGGTGGTGAAATGAGTCTTTAATTTCAGCACTTGGAAAGTAAAGGCAGGTGGATCTTTGAGTTTGTGGTCAGCCTAGTCTACAGTGCAAGTTCCCAGACAGTTGCGCCTATTGCACAGAGAAACCCTATCCTGGAAAACCAAAACAAACAGAAAGAAAGCATTTCATGTTAATATTATTCTATAATAGTTAAAATTTTACAGATAACTTCTTGATTCATAGTGATATTATTTAAATTTTATTTCAGAAACTTGTTTGTATAGAATTGTTATTAATTGTTATTATGCTGAATAGAAATAATAAGAAGCCAGGAAATTATGTGTTTTTGTTCTTAAAGAATGGAAACTACTTATTAAAAAAGAGAAACACAGTATTATTGACAGTTAGAGCTCAATGTATACTATTAATTACCAAAGATGCTAATTTATAGGAGCTGTTATTTTGTGTTATAGTGGTTCTTCATAAAGCAATACAATGGAGACAATATGTTTTTTTAAAAAAAATATTTGTTTTCAATAAGGAGAATTCATGTCAAAAAGAATATTAAAATATCCCTCTAATTCCCACAGAGACCATGATACTTAGATAAAAGAAATATACTCTATCTAGATAGTATGTTGCTTTATTATGATGCTGGGATTAAAATAAGAGAGAATAGAGAATTACCTGCTATTTAGAGATTTCCGTGTTCCTGCTTAGACATAATTCCATCCAGAGTCAACAGCAGTACAACTGCCTTTCCTGTTTCTGAAGATGACTCTTCCTGTGACTTTTGGGTAGTATAACCCAAATACTTAGAGTTAATTTAATTTAAAAGGCTTGGGGGAAGTAAGAAGATTTAAAAACTAGGAAACATATAGGAAAGCCTAGGAAAACAATGTTATTTTGCTATTTGGTTTTCAGTAATTGAACCTTTTATTATTGATGTGTTCATCACCCACTAGTTCCAATGGAATCACATCAGTGCAAATTCCTACTCCTTCCTTTGAACTCATGAAAACACTTTATTTTATTATATTTTCCAAACACTGTCTGTCCCTTGAGGATACATCCATGTTTTTGATTATAGAGTTTATTTGTCATTGTTGTTTGGTTTTTGTGTGGGTCTGGGGTTTAAATACATTGTCTAACTTACTTTAACACTCTTGTGGAATGCTCTAGCAATACTGAGATACTTTAAAAGAAAATGTAACAACAGTAGAAGGAGCTCCATTTAGTTCTCCATCCACATACATCCTGGAAAATGTATGTCTGTCTTTTGTAATAAAAGATAGACAGAAAATTGGTTTCAATCAAATCATGAAAAAGTTGTTACTACAATCTAATTCTCTCCTTTTCAGTGTCATTAAGGTCTCAGAAGTAGACAGCATTTCTAAATGTTGTAGTCTTTTACTCTTTAATGCATTTTCTTCAAATGTGTACTTTATTTGTTTATTCATTTATCAAAAGTTTAAAATATCTACATAGTCCCCACATGGAAAACATCATCCATCTTTCATATTTACGTTAGGAGTTCTGCTTGGATAAAATTGTGGAAAGTTTCAGGGAAACTTTTTTAAATTGTCAGAGAAAATTTGTTTATCTAAAAAATGAGAAAGCCATTCTTCTATTACAAATTTACATTGTGTGGTTATTACAATTAATAATTGTTTGAAACAATTGCAATGTTATGAGCTATTTTTAGAACAGAGGTGGAAAGGAGCAGCAATGTAGAGCATCATACCTTACATTATGAGACTGATCTTACAGAAATCAAGCTTTCAAAGCAGAGACAATCTGGAGCAAGGAAGTAGTCAGTTGGGGTTATCAAAGCTTATGAAGAGTCAAAGTATCCACACAGTTGTTTTGGCCCTCCTGAATGATCCTTGTTGGCAGGCAAGGAAAAATGAAAAGTATGTTTCAAATAAACAAATGGCATGGGAGAGAAATATTTTCTCTTTGTAGTTCAATACTATTACATCTTATCTCTAGGGCTGCAAGGTGACACCAGCCATTATCCCATCAGAGTCTACAACCAAACTTCTTAGTTTTACCTAATGAACAGAGGAAATTAAAACCTTATTCATGATCAATCTCCCTACCACTCTTCCACCACACATGTTTCTCTAGATACTTAGATACTTAGATACTAACTTTCAAAAGAAAGTACAAATTTTAAGCTATATATCTGTCAATTCATATCTTTCATTTAAGGTATGACTGAAGGATTAGAATTTAGGGCTTTAGAAATTGAGACCCCATACAATCCTGTCTTTATTACCACTCAAGGCTGCCACTCAATGGTTTTTAACCAGTTACTTCACATCTTTAAGCCTGTAGTTTCTCTGAAGGAGACCAATAATCACAAGTTCACTGAGTGAATCGAGATTCACAAAGATTAAATTAGCTTGGTCTTAAAGCACTGATACGCTGCAGACAATCACCATATGTCCTCTTCCTGTATAACACTGTATGTCCTCTAATAAAGTTTCCTCAAGTGCAAAATACAGAAAATTATAGTATATTTTAAGTTCATTATAAATGATAAATAAACATCATTTATCATTTTATTGGGCATCAGATTGGTAGTTATCACTTTCTTCATCCTTTAATGGATCGATTACTATAGCTAGAGGGATTTTGAACTGATATTCAGAGATACTAACTACACTGGTCTGTTAAATTTAAAATTAGACGTAGTGTTTCAGCCTTTACCTTTTGCCTGCCGAGCTTTTTAAAATTCTATCCCAAGGTTCTGAGAAGTTTAAATAGGAAAGGAAATCATGTTTATTAAATAGAATTCGCTTAAAACACAAAGGACAGTAAGTCTACTAAATCTATAGATTGCAATACATGAAATAAAGATCTTTAAAATTGTTGGAGTGTGTTTAAAGAACTACTATAACCAAGCAAGAAAGCGTCAGATAAAGACAGACATAAGAACAAGAGATATATCAGACTCTATCAAACTTTCTATTTATTTGTTCGTGTTGTTAATGTTGTTCAGTTATTTCTGTGATGTTAAACAAAAATCATAGCAAAGGTTCCCATGCTTGCTGGGTAAGCATTTTCCCAGTGAGCCTCATCCCCAGCTCCAAAGCTGTTTCTTTTTAATATTATTTTACATATTAGTATTGTATGACTTTGTGTGAATGTTTGTATGTGCATTTGTGTGTTAGTGCATGTGCATGTGTGTGTGGCATTCCCTGTAAATTCTGTAGAAAGGGCAACATGCAGGAGTTGATGTGTCTAATATGTGAACCCTAAAAACTGGGACACTCAGCACTTTACCTGCTGAGCTTATGAGCTATATTGTTTCCAATGACATGAACATTTTACAGTATCCTTTAATAGGAGAAACAATAAGTCACCTCAGTATAAAGTCATGTACTCCAATTAATATTTTTTTTTAATATTCACTCCATGATCTCTTTGGTACTTAGAAATCTGCAACGAGTTTCCTTTATTTTGGAAAAACAGATTCTTGTCTACAGCTATTGAGTCCTAGGGACTTCTAGCCCAGATACTCTCATAAGTGTGTGTAGTTAGTGATTTATAAAATATAACTAATATTTATATATTGTGAATATATAAATATACTTATGAAGTTCCATTTGAATTGAAAGTTTATATCTGATAGACTGAATTTGATTAGTAATCATAAAAACCACAATGACTAGGGAAAATATAACCTGTTAGAAGGAATCCAACTGCTTTATTCACTAGGAACTCAAATCTCGCTCAGGCTTCTGAGGAAGAAACGGGACAAACAGGACTACAGAAGTTTAAATTCAGTGTTGGTTTGTGAGTTTTTTGTTGATTCAAATTCTAGAGATTTTTATTATGTTTAGAGCTGTTTAGCGTATACTTTTCCAGCTCTGTATCAACAGATGAAGGAAATGCTCACTATTAGTTACTGTGGCGACTTGTTGTAAACTAAGCAACAAAAGGATGCATTTTACATTTCTCCATTTTCACTGGCTCTGCTATGATACGATTTTTCAGTGTTAGGAATCCACCCATGTGTATGTATTGATCTCTTAGAAATGAATTTACATTCATATTTATTCAACTTGTTGGAGGATTTCATTTTCTTCACAGATGACTGAATGTCTGACTGTGGCACTTGCTGGTTGTGGGCAAAAGGCTGGCCAAGAATTGAAGGAATGCTCTGCTCCTAGAAGCTGCATCCTGTTGTTAGAAATGTTCTAAAAGGTGCCCATACTTCTCTGAAGTGGGCATCATTGTGGCTCTTCAGTATATCAAGCTAATAGGGAGGATCTCTTCCTCACATCTGTTTCAAAAGTCTTGTAGAAATGATGGAGGACCACTGTGGTCACCTAAGGCTCCTTCATTATTTGCTATTTACAAACACAATCTCCTACTCTGCAAGATATTATATTTGTTTAACATGCCTTCTGAATTTCCAAGTTGCTATATGAATTTATGGTCATTTACCATTTTTCTTTCATTTTCAAAGTTCCTAAGTTGGTTTATATAGATAACTTTTAGCCATACCAAGGTGACGGTGTTTATTTAATCCTGTGTGTTCTGATTTTTATCCTTTGTGTTTTGTATTTAATCGCTTTCATGAAAAATTTAGACAATTCTTTTTGTGTTCTTTCATGGCTAAACTTTAGGCCATGGCTTTGTACAGTGCTTCCTTTCTTACCCATCCCTATTATAGCTGTTTTCCTCTTCAGTTTATCGTGTGTGTGTGTGTGTGTGTGTGTGTGTGTGTGTGTGTGTTTGTCCATGGTGAGTGTTTGGGTGTGTGAAAATAGCATTAAAATATCCAGTGTGTTCCATTGTAGTTCCCCTGTTCTTTTATAGACTTATTTTAAGTTACTTTCTTTTTTTAGATCTTAGTTGTTGAGTAAAAATAGATTAGTAGATCAGACCTTATGCTCTTCTGGCGAATACTGACCTCATTCTGACACAGTAGAAGCTCAGTGTTCAGGTGTTTTACTCTTCTTTGTGATTTATTGGTATAGAATTATACCCTTACCCCAGCGCTTGCCTGCGGCATGACCGACTGTGTGGCTGGGATAGTTTAAAACTCCTTCCTCTTGAAATCTCGCTTCATCACAGGAAACGGCCAGTTCAGGATATGTATCTGCTTTTTCTAGGAGTCTTAACTGGGGTCATCCTTGCAGATTACTGGGAGATTCCCTTGTGCCAGGTTTTTACCTGAGCTCAAAAACTCCCTTTTTCCCCCACTAGTCTCTTTCTGTATTCTCCCCCATACGCTCTATCTTAATTTCCATCTGCCACAGTCCACTCACAAAATCTCTTTTACTTCCCCTTCCCAAGGAGAGTTGGGCATCCCCACTGAAACCTCTTAGCCGTTCTGGCTATGTAGACTTTAGCATGGTTATTCTCTATTTTAGAGATAATATCCCACTTTTAAGTAAGTTCATGCCATTTTTTTTTTGGGTTTTTGGACCTGGATTAACTCACTAAGGATGATCTATAATACTTATATTTAGTTTTTTTTTTTTTGCCAATTTCATGATGTCATTGTTTTTAACAGCTGAGTAATAGGAGTATTTACCACATTTTATTCATCCATTCTTCAGGTGACAATTTGGTTGTTTTCAGGTTCATACTCTTATGAATAAAGCTGCTATGAACATAGTTCAGCAAGTTTCCTTATGGATTGAGCATCCTTTGACCATATGCCCAGCAGTGATATAACTGAGTCTTGAGGCAGATTGACTCCCAATTTTATGAGAAACTATCATATTGATTTTTCAAAGTGACTATATAAGTTTTCTCTCCCACCAACAATGGAGAAATATCCCCCTTACTCCACATACTTACTCTCCAGTGTAAGATGTCACTTGTGATTTTTATCTTACCCATTCTGACAGTTGTAAAATGAAATTTCAGAGTCATTTTGATTTGCATTTCCCTAATGGATAAGGATGTTGAGCATTTTAGAATATTTCTTTGTCATTTGAGACTCTTAGGTAGAAAATTCTCTGTTTAGATCTGTACCCTATTTTTTAAGCTCAAATCACACTTTATTTATATCATTATGCAATATTATTTTTTTATTAAAAATTTCTGCTTCCTCCGCGCCTCCCTTTTCTCTCCCCCTCCCCCCACTCCCCACACCCCACTCCTCTTCCCCTCCCTCTCCAGTCCAAAGACTAGTCAGGGTTCCCTGACCTGTGGGCAGTCCAAGGACCTCCCCCCTCCATCCAGGTCTAGGAAAGTGAGCATTCAAACAGGCTAGGCTCCCACAAATCCAGTACATGCAGTAGGATCATGAAGAAAGTGTGGAATATATACATATTAGAGTACTACTCAGCGGTAAAAAACCATGACATTCTGCTTTCTCTTCTGTCTGGTTCTGTGAAACTGGGTTTCTATTGAGATCTTTGATCCACTAAGTTTGAGTTTTGTGCAGGGTAATAGATATGGATCTATTTTTATTCATCTACATGCAAACATTCAGTTATAGCAGCATCATTTCTTGAAGATGTTTTCTTTTTTTTTCAGTGTATACTTTTGTATTCTTTGTTAAAAATCAGATATCCATAGGTGTGTGGACTTGTGTCTGGTACTTTGATTCCATTCAATTGATCCACTTGTCTGTTTTTATGCCAATACCATGCAGTTTTTATTACTATATCTCTGTAGTAGAACTTGATATCAGGGATAGTGATAACGCTAGAAGTTTTTTTATTTGTACAGGATTGCTTTAACTATCTCAGGCTTTTCTCTCTCTTATTTTTTTCTTTTGATTTTCCTTCTGAAGTTGAACATTGATTTTTCAAGGTCAGTAAAGTATTGTGGTCGGATTTTAATGGAGACTGCATTGAATATGTAGATTCCTTGTGGTAACATGACCATTTTCGCTATGTTAATCCTATTGGCCCATGAGAATGGGAGATCTTTCCATCTCCTGTAATCTTCTCCAATGTCTATTTTCAAAGACTTGAAGTTCTTCTCATACAGGTCTTTCACTTGCTTTGTTAGAGTCACACCAAGATATTTTATATTATTCATAACTATTATGAAGTATGTTGTTTGCCTTATTTCTTTCTAAGGATATTTATCATTTGTATATAGGAATACTACTGGGTTTTCAATTTAAGTTTGTATCCAGTCACTTCACTGAAAGTGTTTTTCAGCTATACAATTTCTCTGGTGGAATTTTTGTAATAGATTCTGTATGTTATCATATCGTCTGCAATTAGCAATATTTTGACTTCTTCCTTTGTATGGTGGTCTGATAAGTTACAGGGGTTAATTTAATTTTGTTTTGATTCTATTGAGACTTGCTTTGTGACCAAATATGTGATCAATTTTGAAGAAGGTTTGATGAGGTGCTAAGAAAAAGGTATATTCTTTTGTATTTGGGTAAAATATTTTGTAGATATCTGTTAGAATTGTCATGACATCTGTTAGTTCCATTATTCTTTGCTTATTTTCTGTCTGGATGACCTCAACATTGCTGGAAGTGGGGTGTTGGATTCTCCCACTATTATTGTGTGCGGTTTGATGTGTGATTTAAACTTTACTAATATTTCTTCATCTCTTTGGATTAGGTTTGGGCTGATGTCTATTTTCTCTGAGGAAATATCTCTTTGAATTTGAAGTATATTTCTAGTATGCAGCAAAAGATGGATCCTGTTTTTTTTTTCTCATTCTGTTATCCTGTGTGTCTCTATTGGCTAATTGAATCCATTAATATTGAAGTATATTAATGACCAATGATTGCTAATTCTTGCTGTTTTGTTGGTAGTGGTGTTGATGGTGTGTGTGTGTGTTTTCCTTTCTTTGGGTTTTGCTGGTGTATGATTATCTATTGTCTTTGTTTTCATGAGTACATTTAACTTTGTGGTATTGCAATTTCCTTGCTAAAGGGTAGGGCTGGATTTATGTATAGTAACTGTTTAAATTTGAATTTGTAATGAAATGTCTTGCTTTCTCTCTCTATGGTGATTGAAAGTCTTTCTGTGTATAGCAGTCTGGGCTAGCATCTGTTATCTCTTAAGAGTCTGCAATCCAGGGCCTTCTGGATTTTAGGATCTACATTGAGAAGTCAGCTTTATTCTAATAGAGCTGCCTTTATATGTTAAGTGGCCATTTTACTGATGTGGGATTCCCCTCTGTATGTTGTAAATCTGTTTCATTACCATTGGTTAATTAAGAAGCTCTTTTAGCCTATGGCAGGAGAGAATATAGCAAGGCACAAAACCCAAGCAGAGATAGAGAAGGAAAGAAGGCAGAATCAGGAAGATGCCACATAGCTGTCTAAGGAGAAAGATGCCAGATCCTTACCAGTAGGCCACAGTCTCATGGTGATACAGAGATTAGTAGAAATGGGATAATTTAAGATATAAGAGCTAGCTAGGAATATACCTAAGTTATTGACCAAACAGGGTTGTAATTAATATAGATTTTATGTGATTACTAGATCTGGCCTAGGCTCCAGTAAGACCAAAGACCTCTTTGAAGTTGCAGACCAAGTTATGTACCTGGGAGGAAGGTACAGTCTATGATTGTTATTCAGGCTGAAAGGGATTGAGTGAGGGGAGCATGGGAATGGTGTCTTACCTCGGGTCTCTAGGACAGGTCTGGCTTCCGATAAAGCTATTGGAGTTGTGAGCCTTAGTATGCAGACCAGGGAGGGTTACAGTCTGGGATTGTTTGGTAGGCTTTAGGGAATGTTAGTGGGTAGGTATCCTACCTGGGGTCCCTAAGACCATACTGTCTTGCACAAAAGCTTCCATGACTGTGGGTCCTAGTGTGGAGCCAAGAGGAAGGGGTTTAGTCTGGACTACTAAGTTCTTATTAACATAAAATATTAATTCATCATATAATTTCTTTGATTATATAATTCATCATATAATATCTATAATATCTCTCTGTAACTTATTAAATGAACTCATTGTTACTTTGTAGACCCCATTTTAAATAACTTTTAATAATTGTTTGTGTAGTGCATGATATAAGGTATAAATTTGTACTAACTGATTAAAACAATTCCATAGAAATTGATCTATTTGACTTTACTTTAACTTACTGCTTATTTGATACAATATTTACTCTAGATAGTATGGTCTTATACACAATGTATGATTGCCTAAACAGTTTAAAAATATTTGTAGTAATTTGACCTCTATTGCGTTTCTCCACTTAGAATATAATTTTTTAGAATTGACTTTAATTCTACCTTTTGTGCTCTTACATTTTGTCTATATTACTGTTATATCAAATAACAAAAATTTGGCAAATTTGAACCTCTTCTTTGTTTCTTTTTTAAATTTATCAAAAAGTAATAAAATTCAAATAAGTATCTTTACCAAGGGTATTGCAGAGTCTTTGATGTCATATTTATGAATTCTTTTGTATTTGTAAATTGCTGTCACTTTTTTGAGCAAAGAATCATGAGAACATATTTCCATTCCATTATGATGATATACATAAATATTCTTGGATATTTTGTTGATTTGTAAAATGTTCTAAATACATATCAATTTGAAGTTTCTTTAATTTCCATCTCTCATTGTACAACAATCCTTTTTTAGCTTCTAAGTCTCTATTTATCCTCATAACATTTAATAAATTTGAAAGGACACAAATACATCTTTTTCCAGAGACCATTTATCTCTTCTATGAACATTAAAATGCTTTAAAATATTTATTAGGTGTAAATTGGTCTTTGGCCTAATAACCTATTCAGGAATTCAAAACTTGAAATATATTGTATGTGTGAAGTTCACAATACTTTTAAAATCAGTAAATACATTATATTTTTAATCTACTTTTGAATATCTACTGTGACTCATGTCTGAAATTGATATGCATTATTGATGTCTGGCAATGACTGTGGAAGAGATTTTATTTAAATCCACATTATTCACTATGAAACTTTATAATCTTTTTTTGTGGCTGAATGATAAATTTTTGGTATTCCTTTCCCACATTTATATGCCTAAAGCCTCCTCACCTCTTCCTTCTACAGACACCAAAACTTACTGTTTGGGTAACTGAACTCAGGAAATGTCCTCAGGGCACCAAAATGACAGGACATACTTAGGCTATTTTCAGCTTCTTTTCCAGTTTCTATTTCTGAGGATTTCCCTCAATGGTTGGCAAGGTCAGCTGTGCATTGGTAAAAAGCCTTTCTATATAATCTATTTCATTTTTTCTCAGATGTGCAGTCAGCACAGCTACTGGAAATAGAAAGCAGAAAGAAGAAAGGTTTTTTTTTTTTTCAGAGTGCAAGAATTGGTATTTCCAAAATCTTGGAAATCCCAGTCTCAGAAACTAGATACTATCAGAAAGAAATATGCAGTGTGGATGATACCAATTATAGACATGCCCTTCACCTAGGCAGGATTTATATTCTGCAAATTTGAACAGTAGGTTAAAGTATTTTATACTGCCATTATTCAAGAAGAAGTTTCCCAAGGCTCAAGAGCATGCTGAGTGTTGGATAGAGATATAATTTTCTTTAACACTGTGTTTGTGTGTTTACACATGTATCAAAAGATAACTCCAACTGTCATTCTTCAGGAATAAACCAAATTTTGGTTTGAAATAGTGTCTCTTATTGACCTACAGTTTGCAGAGTAGGCTAAGCTAACAAGTCAGAGACCCAGAAATCCATCTCTCTCAGTCAACACAACAAATATATCTGCTTTGCAATTTCAAATTAATTCTGAAATTTTGTTGACAGAGTCATCTTCCCAGTGATAACCGTTAATAATTCACAGGTCTTTAATTGTTTGATGTGGGATTCTCCTCTATATGCTGTGAATACCATTGGTGAGTAAAGAAACTGCCTTGGCCTGCTGATATGGCAGAACTTGAGTATGTGGGGAAAACTAAACTGAATGCTGGGAGAAAAGAGGCAGAGGCAGAGAGAAGCCATGTAGCCCTGCCAGAGCCAGAAGAAACTTTACCTGGTAAGCCACAGCCATGTAATGATACACAGATAACTAGAAATGAGTTAAATTAGTATGTAAGAGTTAGACAATAAGAAACTAGAGCTAAGGGGCCAAGCAGTGATTTAAATAACAGTTTCTGTGTGATTATATCAGGGCTGAGCAGCTGGGAACCAATAAGTAGCCTTTCTTTGTTGAAATAAGGGCGGCGGGGCTGCGTCCCCAACACCCCGGCTGCTTGGCTAGCTTATGCCCGAAATAACAACACGCAAACTGTATTCATTTAAGAACTGCTTGGCCCATGGACTCTAACCCTTATAGGCTAATTCTCGCACCTGGACTAGCCCATTTCTAATGATGTTGTAAGCACCCCAAGGCGCGCTTACCGGGAAGAGTCTAGCCTCCGTCCATCTTGGTGTCTCTGCTCCAGCAGAGCTGTCTGGTCTGTCCGGGAGCCGAGCAGAGTCTGACCTCACTTCCTCTTCCGCCCAGCATCCTATTCTGTTTACTCTTTCCATCTATGTTCTAAGCTGAGGCCAAGCAGTTGGTTTATTATAACTTAACCAATGAAATCAACAGATTGATATATGACACTCCCACATCATTTCTTCAACAAATTGGCGCCCAATGTGGCTAAATAAATTCAAGTAAAACCCGAGAAAGCTTAAAAAGTAATCCTAGACACAAAAGAATAAAGTTAAGCATGGTTTGATAGTGTGGGAACTGCAGCCCCGAGTTGATATCCCTGCCCCCATTTGAGATGCTTATCTGCATGGAAAACATAATAAATTCCCTCTGTTCCTGGAGTAGGGAAGGAAGGAATTTTGAGTGCATGGTGACCGGTCCTTGATCCCTGCCAGGGTCAGGTTACAGTCCTTTCGTAGGCCACTCCTCATTTGGTGCCATGGTATAAAAACCAGCCCCAACAAGACAATAAAGGAAGCTGTTCCACCTCAACCTCGCATTCATTCAACCTGGACACCCTCAGCTGAGACTCTTGGTTCCAGCTCGCGCTGGCATGGCATGATAGCAGTATTTTCTTGGGTGGGCTCAATTTGCTAGAAGCAAGCAGAATCATGACTCCTTTAAGAGAGGATTTCCTGGTTCAGTGGTAGCAAAAAAAAAAAAAATGCCGCAATTTTGAAGTGCTGGCTTTCTGGACCATGCTAACAGCTTGACTTCTGGCTTTTTCAGGGGGCTGAGCATTGAAAGGGGTTTGTGAGCAACATACTACAACTTGCTTAATGACAACATAGACTGGCTGTGTGCCTAAAACTGGGACTGTGACAATGGCTCTCAAAGGCAAGTAACAGCTTTGCCATATTGGACTGGGTGGAGGAAGAAGGCAGGATTGTACACCTAGGCTATTGCCAAAAGCCACCCCTCATAACCATATCCTGGCCCACAATTCCAAAAGAATTCCATTGCTCCACTTGAGGTTATGCTGGCACCCAGAACCTTAGGCCACTCTGACCAGAAGACCAGAAGGAAACAGAAAACAAAGGTAAAAACACTCATCCAGCTAAGATAAACTCAGAGTTTAGCCCTTAGACCTATAATTATCCCAAACCCAGAAGCCTAGGCTCTGGTGGAAGATCACAATCAACAACATTTGGGACAGTATGTCTCCACCAGAGCCCAACTATCCTATTAAAACAAATTGCAAAGGGGTATGTCCAAGTAATTAATATATGAAGGCAGACCAGTTAAAATTACACCTGACTTATCCATAGAGACTCTAAAACTCAGAAGGGCCTGGTGAGATGTCCTGCGGACTCTCAGAGCTCACAAAAGTCATCCCAAAATACTATTCTCAGAAAAACTTTCACTCATTATAGATGGGGAAAACAAATTATTTCACGATGAAACTAAATTTAAACAGTATCTATCCAAAAATCCATCCCTAGAGAATATAATAGAAGAAGAATCTCAACCTAAAGGGGTTATGTACACCTGTGAAAACATAGGAAATAAGTAATCTCCCACCAGCAAAACTAAAAGAAGAACACACACACACACACACACACACACTGCCACTACCACCACCACAAAGATAACAGGAATCAGCACTCATTGGTAACTGATGTCTCTCATTGTCCACTGAATGTCAATGGATTCAATTCCCAATTTAAAAAAAAAAGATACAGACTAATAGATGGATGAGAAAAATCTTTCTGCTGCTTAGAAGAGACCATCAAATATAGACATTACATCACAACAAAGGGTTGGAAAAGATTTTCAAAGCAAATGAAACTAAGAAAGAGGCCAGAGTAGTCATTCTAATATCTAACAAAATAGAATTCAAGCCAAAATTAATAAAAAGAAACAGGAAATGATTCTTATACTCATCAAAGAAAAGATCCACCAAGATGATCTTTCAATTCTTAACATATATGCCCCAAACACAAGGGCATCTATTTATGGAAAGTGATGTGGGAATCTACTAAATCTTAAATCACTCATTGACCCTCATTGAGAGTAGACTTCAATGCTCGACTCTCATCAATAGGCAGGTCTTCTAGGAAAAACTAAAGAGAGAAATATTAGAACTGACAGAAAATATGAACCAAATGGGCATAACTGATACAGAATATTTTATTCAGACACCAAAAATACACTATTTTCTCAGCATCTTATGGAATATTTTCCAAAATTAACCATGTACTCTCTCACAACAGAAATCCAAATAGATAAAATAAAATTTAAATAAGCCCCTGCATCCTATCAGACTATCTGTTATTAAAACTGGATTTCAACAAAAACAGATGTCCTACAAACTCATGGAAAATGAACAAATCTCCACTGAAGGACTGTTTGGAAAAGATTGAAATAAAGAAAATAAAGTCTTCCTAGAATTCAATGAAAATGAATGCACAACCTACCCAAATTTTTGTGACACAATGAAAATCATGCTAAGAGGAAAGTTCACAGCATTAAGGGCCTTCATAAAGAAATTCCCAAGATCTCATACTAGCCACTGAACAACTTACCTGAAAACTCTAGAACAATAAAGAAGCACATGGCCAAAGAAAAGGGACTTTCTCTCCAGTAGCCATCAAGTGCCAGTAGCTGTTTAGCTAGATATGCGGTCCCTGTATGCCCTGTACCATCAATGATGGAAATTTTAGAGGGCTTCATCATATGTAGGAACCACAGCAGATGTGAGTTCATGTGTGCAGCAGTCATGTCATGTCATGTCATGTCATGTCAAGAGAGTAGCAGTGTGCAGCACTGCTCCCCATCTTCTGACTCCTACAGTCTTTCTCTTACTCTTCCATGATGATCCCTGATCCTTGATGTGATGGTTGATATAGATGTTCTATCTATGGCTGAGCATTCACTGCAGTTTGGTCTCAGTGCTTTGAAAGATAAGGCATCTCTGCGCTAACCACTACCCACCGCAATACAAAGTTTCTCTGACTAAAGTCGGGAGCAACAAACAGCTATGGATATAAATACAAATATTTAGAAGTTAGTTTGAAAACATGAGCATTAGAGAACAATAGATTCCCCCATAGGGCCAGTGACCTCCCTAGTCATGTTTTTGAACAAATTTATAATACTAGTCATCAAGTTCCATTTGCGGTGGTACATCCTTCAGTTCAATCAAGAGTGGTTGATTTCCCCCAGATGACTTTAGCATTGAAAAATCTTACTTGGCAGGCCAGTATTGTAGTATGCAGGGTCCCAGACTTTGTAAGACCACTACTATCTTTATTTACTCAGCAGCCTACATAGCACCTTCCCACACTAAGAAAAACACCATTACAGAGGACAATTCCTTGATATTTAAGATTGATTTATCTGTGTCCTATAACCAAAGTAGGTGGTGTCTTTATCTATAACTTCTTACCATCTAATTAAATATCCTGCATTGTCTTGATTGCCCTTAGGCTTCCGAGACTAATAACTTTTACAGAGGTATCCAGGTTTTGGCACTGAGATTTTCTTTTAATAATTTATGTCTTCTGGAAGATATATATTACTCAGTCTGCAAAGTACCAACGCCTTAAACCCTGCTCTATCTCAGCTTAAACAGTTAGCTCTCAGGGTTGTACTCCATTCTTTCAGATCTTCTATCATATTTCTCTTGAGTTGCTAGGATAACATGTAGCCATTGTTTTTTGGAAACAGAGTTCCTGTGTAGCTTTGGAGCCTGTAATGTAACTTGCTCTATGGACAAGGCTGGCCTCAAACTCACTGAGATCTGTCTGCCTCTGCCTCCCAAGTGCTAGGATTAAAGGTGTGCCTTTAATTAAATGAATTAATAAGATAAAAATTAATCTAATTAAATAATTAAAGTCTTTCATATGCTTCATTTTAGCCAGATACTTCTCCCCTCCCTCTCTTCTCTATCCTCATCGCTCCACTACCTGATAAGCTGTTCTATACTCAGTATTTCCTTCTCCACTTTCATTTTTCCTATATTCTGTTATCCTTACTTTCTTAATACAATCTCCATGGTCCATATGTAGTTCATTGGCTTTTGCATCGACTCAAAGTTAAACATGCTAAATGGATATTTCAGACAGAACTATATTAGAAAGCACATAAGATGTTTGTCTTTTTAACCTGAGTGATTTATACTTGGTAAAATTCTTTTCTACGTCCATCAACTGAACTGCCAATTTCAGAATTTCCCTTTTCTTTATTGCTGAGAAATATTCATATTTAATGCTTCTTATACATCATATTTTTATCCAAGACCTATTAAATGTGCAGAAATGTGAAAGACAATTTGACTAAAATTGATGTTGTCACAGATAGAGAACTGTGCACATCTTAGTAAAAATGTTTCTACTAGTATTGATTACTTATAACATGCAGTGGTACCTCTCTCTCTCTCTCTCTCTCTCTCTCTCTCTCTCTCTCTCTCTCTCTCTCTCTGTGTGTGTGTGGTTTGTTACGTTACACACATTATGTCTACAGTTCACATTCAGAAGTCAGAAAGCAGATACCTGATGTCTTCCTCTATGACTCTCCACTTTATATTTGAAGACCGTGTATTTTGCTAAGACCAAGGCTTGCTGCTTCATCTGGGGAAGATGGCTAGCTAGCTCCTGGATTAGCGTGTTTCTACTCCCCGGTGATGAAGACATGGTTACATTGATCTGTGCCCTGTGCTAGTCGGTTATAGGGATTCAAACTCATGTTCTCTTTCTTTCACAGTAAATGATTTCATACAGTGTGACATCTCTCAAGACCATCTTTTAGTTCTTAATCAAAGAAATTTTCAAAATTTAAAAATATCCTAAAAAGACAGATATGTAGCAAAAATTTCAAAAGTACGTTCCCTAGCGAGTAGTTCTGGATGCCAAAGGAACAGCCTAGAATTCCTTCTGCTTGCATAGCTGTGAGGGAATACAACATTGGCATGCAAACAAAACATTTTAGAAACCTACCAAATAAAGAACAAAGCCAAAGAGTAACTTTCAAACAAACGAGAATTGGTAATCACATTCTTATTATGCTCACATGCTTTTCTCGGGTTAAGGAGAGCAGTCTGTTGAAAGTTTGAAAACATATTTCTCTCCCAAATGTGACCAAAATCAGTGTGTGATCCTTTCAAGCTCTCTGTTCATGCTCTGCTGTATCTTCAATGAGCTTTCTTCTTGCCGGCTAAGGCAGAAGTTTCAAAAATAAAATCTATGAACTGGAATAGCATCCTCCCTACAGTTATGTGTGTGTTTGTAGATGTGCATGTCTGAAATCTTAAGGTCAAAGTTATTTAAATATTAAAATAAAACATATGTATTTGCATTTTGGTTCAAAGTAATAAACATGACTAGTTATGGATATCTTTTTTAAAGAAGTATAATCCCATTAATTTTATGTAAAAATTCACAAACTTATTATTGAATGCCACTTAATTTGCTGTAAATGTTAGTGCTTAGCATGCTTTTATTTTAAAGTTTTAGTTCAATGTCTATAACAGGTAATTGTTTTCAATTTCTATATTTATTGATTTTCAGGGACAATTACCATGAGAATACTGAAAAAAAGATTCCATAAATAATATATAGTTTGATAATTTTTCATTAGCACAGTTATTCACTTTGAGTTTTCAAGTTAACAGTTTTCTTGTAGAGCCAGTAGATATAAGGTGAGCAGAGGGCTGGACCGGTTAAGTGCAGCTCTGAGGAGCAATACCGAGATGTGACTCACCTGAAATAAAAGGCTGACAGTGATGAAGCAATAGTTAGCATCAGAGATCTTTGCGACACTTTAGAAAGGGGCTGATTTAGTAGATTTTTTTACTTCAGCAAAAAACAAGCTGTTCACTGAATACAAAATGAGCCACTTTTCTTTATGCTTAGAGAGACATCAAGTGCATGCAGGAACATAACCATGGCTCTTTGTATTTCAATTCTGGTGTCCGTGGTGAAAGCGGCAGGTTGTGAGAGTCAAAGACAGTTTGTACAGTAATTTTCAAATCTCAAGGTTGACATTTTCGACATCCACACTGTTTTATACCAATGCTCATGAGTTGAAACTTCTATACTGTTCCTATTTTTTTAAAAAAGCATGGTGATTATAAGATTAGAGTAACTAGAAAAGAGGTACACCAATTAGAAAGCAGAGGATGGACAAAGATGAATCAATGTGCGTTTTGTGATGGTCTGAAATGCTTCCTGTAATTGAAAAGGTCTGGTCTTCTCTATCTCCGTCCTCAGCTGACCTCAGACAGGTGTTATTCCTGGTTTGCAACACTGAACATTAGGAAACCTGAAATGCCATACCTTAGAAACAATCTGCTCAGCAAAGCTGAAAAGTCATACTTCTTAGGGTACTAGACAAAGGACTAGCTAATAGAGGAACGTGTGGGCAGGAATTTAAATTAGCAAGCTGAGTATCAAAAATACTTGACACAGGCTGTCAGAGGGAAATGTGAAAGTTTTATTATCTTTTAAATAATGCATGTCTTTCAGATTTGTGCTTTTGCCATGAAATTTTATAAATATAGTAAAACTGAAACTATTAAGTGAATATTATGGTTAGAAAGTTGGAATTAAATGAGAAAAGAGATAAGGTTTCTTTGGTATCCTGATATATATGAAATACATTAGTTGTAGCAATTACCTTATGAAATATGGACTCCAAAGAATGGTTTAAAACTGAAAAATTTGCCATACTCTTATCTTCTCTTTAGTACTATATTAAATTTTTCTTTGGCACTTCCACATTTACAGGGTTTCACATGTATAAATAATATATGCCTACATCATTCTGATTACTCTTACCATCCTAACTTCTGTAAGTTTCTCCCTAGCCCTTTCAACACCACCCTTCAGGAAAACCCATTTCTTATCTTCGTGTCTTTTTGCCCTATTTTGCCAACCCAGTGACCTTGATTTTGAAGATCATCATTGGAGACTGATGACTGGTTTGTAGGTAACGTTCTGAGAAGAAAAACCCCCTGAGTCACCAGGAATACATCAGTAGCCAGCATTTCAGCATGGATGGGTAGTCCCCATGAACTGTGTTTGTGTGCATGACTGACGGTTGAGAGGCACAGTCTTTAGCAGACCTAGTGCAAGCAATTAAGACTTCTGTGAATTCAATAATTTAATGATTATTTTGTGCCCAGGTGACAGCATCTTAAAGTCATTCTTTCTTTCATGTGATTCTTTTTTTGGGGGGGAGGGAGGGCACACACCTTTAATCCCAGTAGCCATACAAGTTTTCCATAGAAAGCAGGCAGTAGTGGTGCATGCTTTTAATCCCAGCCCTAGAGTGGTTTACAAAATGGGAAGGAACAACTCTCTCACACAATCTCATTGTGAGATTCCTGAAGGTAGGATTGCCCTTTCAGGATGAGGTAGAGGTAAAAAGTGGCTGGCTGTCTTGCTCTTCTTTTTTTTTTTTTTCCAACAGCAGAAAGGATGGCATGGTGCCAGAGCAGTAGCTGAGAACCTATGTTTTGTTTTTCTTTTCATTTTTTTTATTAAAAAAAAATTTCCGCCTCCTCCCTGCCTCCCATTTCCCTCCCCGTTTCCCTTTTCCCTCCCCTTCCTCCCACACTTCTCCCCTTCCCTTTCCAGTCTGAAGAGCAGTCAGGTTTCCCTGCCCTGTGGAAAGTCCAAAGTCCTCCCCCCTCCATCCTGGTCTAGGAAGGTGAACATCCAAACTGGCTAGGCTCCCACAAAGCCAGAACATGAAGTAGGATCAAAACCCAGTGCCATTGTCCTTGACTTCTTGGCAGCCCTCATTGTCCGCCATGTTCAGAGAGTCCGGTTTTATCCCATGCTTTTCCAGTCACAGTCCAGCTGGCCTTGGTAAGCTCCCAATAGATCAGCCCCACTGTCTCCGTGGGTGGGTGCACCCCTTGTGGTCCTGACTTCTTTGCTCATATTCTTCCTCCTTCTGCTCCTCATTGGGACACTGGGAGCTCAGTCCAGTGCTCCAGTGTGGGGCTCTGTCTCTATCTCCATCCATCGCCAGATGAAGGTTCTATGGTGATATGCAAGATATTCATCAGTATGGCTATAGGATAGGGTCATTTCAGGTTCCCTATCCTCAGCTGCCCCAGGAACTAACTGGGGACATCTCCCTGGACACCTGGGAGCCCCTCTAGGTCCAAGTCTCTTGCCAACCCTAAGATGGCTCCCTTAATTAAGATATGTGCTTCCCTGCTCCCCTATCCAACCTTCCTTTATCCCAATCATCCCGTTTCCCAAGTTCCCCCCAACCTCCCCTTCTCACTTTTCTCTCCCCATCTCCCCTTATCCCCTTCCCACCCCACCCCCAAGATCCCAATTTTTGCCCGGCAATCTTGTCTACTTCCCATAACCAGGAGGATAGCTATATGTTTTTCTTTGGGATCACCTATTTTATTTTTTTTTAGTTGTTGCCCCACCTCTACAGTGTTCCATTTGAGTAGAAAGTAGTATCAATGTCCTGTGTAGAGCTGAGCTCTCAACTGTCCCTTATTTTGAACAGTAACGGCTATTACTAAAACTTTTAAAAGAGCCTTCTAAAGATTGTGTTTAGAGATTATATGTGATTCAAATCATGCAACGCTTGACACCCTATTAGAGCCTTCTAATCTTTCCCATGGCATTCAATATTTACTCATGCTTCAATATGCACAGTTGTGTACTGGAGTGAAAAACTCATCAATCAGCATTGGAAGATCATGCTACAATGGCAGAAACTGCCAATGAATGATGCTCGCTAGCAAGAAATGAAAGATGGGGTTTGGAGTTGAGGATTTCTCTTGCATTAACAACATAGAATTGACTCTAGCCTCAGACCAACTTACAGACACTACTGACACCTTCCTAGTCTTCTTAAGACTGAACAAAAAGCGGCACACAGCAGGCTAATATCGAGTTCACAGAATCAGAATAAATTACTACTAGAGCTGCTGAGTTTGTGGCAATTTGTTATACATCAATAGAAAATGAATGCACAGAAAGAGCGAGAATAAAATCTCTTTTATAAGAAAGGTGTCCCCTGAGTGTGGGGGCATGACCTGTGATCTAAACCTAAAGAATGTTTTTCTTTTTTTTTTTTATAGACACAAATCTGTAAAGTGGTCCAAAGGCAATGCATATGATTATCCCCATTTGATGCACTACCATCAACCTAAACTCCAAGAACCATTGATATGTCACTGAGCAAATTGAGAATCCAACCAGACAGGGTCCTGGGGTCTATGTGGTACATAGGTGCCAATAAACTCTTCACAGAGCAGACTTGATCAGTGGCAAGAAGTCATTTTTCAAAAGACCCATTCTGTATTAGGGTCTCGGAAGCACTTGAAACAACCTTCCTTATCTGCACGTTCTATCTGAGAACCCTGGGCAAGAACTGAGGGACTAGACACTGATAATTGTCCTACAGAATATTATCATGTAAAGGGGATAATGGAGAGCTTTCTCCAGGATAAAAATCCCATCTGAGACTTAGACTCCAGGGAACTATACAGAGTTCATTCTGAGGTTATCCCTACATCAGGCACTGCATAGAAAGAAGTAGGCTTGTCCTCCATTCTCATGACAGGAATCACAACGAGGTAGACCCTGCTTGTGTCCATGTGAGGGGCCACAGCACTGATGTGCCACTGTCTATGCTCACCTTTATGCTACTTAATATTTATTCCAGTACAGATAATCTAAAGTGTGATGCTCTCGTTTTCCTGTTCTCCATTTGTTGCTAGTTTTGTATTTGGTTTTGTTCTTGTTTGCTTTGACTCGACTTTCTCAGGGAACACATGCTGATCTGAAGCTGCCAGTTTCTCTGCCTCAGACTTCTGAGTTACCTCATTGACTTTAGTAACATGAATGCATTTCTGACTAGGTATTGACTTTGCTTTTATATTGTTGATATTTTTGACTGCATGTTACTTCTTTTTACTTTTAGTACTTTTAAAACTATTCTTTTAACTTAAAAAATTACAATATAATTACATCATTTCTGCCATTCTCTTCTCTTTGCTCTATTCTCTCTCTCTCTCTCTCTCTCTCTCTCTCTCTCTCTCTCTCTCTCTCTCTCATACACACACACACACACATCTGAAATTCTCCTTCAGTTGAAGCTGGCTTATCTACTTATTTTGCACTTCATACTTCATATGTTGTCTTTACATTTCTGCACTCAGAAGCAATTATCTCAGCATACACCATGTACATTATGTTCTTATTTTTTCTCAACGTCCCCCAAATTACTCAAGTTGAACAGCAATTGCTTTTGAGTGTCTCGTACATGTTTTCATCATGGGCTTATCCATCAGTCTTGGTTGCTTCTGCTGTTGGCACTGTACTCTCACAGTGATGCTGGAGTTGAGGGAATGCTTCTCTGAGCAGATGTGCTGCATATATTCATTATGATGCACCCCCAATCTGGTAGAAAGGAAACGATCCCTGAACTCACCTAAACTCTAGTTCCATTTAAACATTTCAAATACTGCAGCTGAAAGAACACAGTTGATTAAATTCACATCGGATCAAGGACTTAACCCCAGAAGCACAAGTCTCAATGCAAAGACATAAGAATAGGAGAAATAAAGGCAACAAACTCTCCAATTCTATTGTAATGCCTCCCAATCAGAGTGAATGAGGTAAAGTCACAAATAATCTAGTGAGTTATTATTAATATATTTAACAAAATCAAACAGGTCACAAACTCCTAAATGAATACAGGAACATACAAACACCTAAACAAAATATTGAATAAGAAAACCAATACATTTTTTGAAATTCAGTAAACAAGCAAAAATACTGTTAATTTAACTGTAAATTTGAAAATGAAATTTTTGTAGAATAAAATTCAACATAAACTTCAACATAAGGGACACAATATCTTCCCTTTCAGGAATTTACTTCTCTTCCTTTTTATACTAGCCTTAATTATTTTCTTCCTCCTGGAGGAAGTAATAATGGTTCTAGACACCCAAAGTCCAAGTTTTCAACACAAACGGCAGGGTATAAGAGACAAAGGCAGGAGATAAAGGATGAGGAAGAAGGAGAAGGGAACAGGGGCATGGGGATATTTGTTTTGGGAAGCAAAGGGCTGCCTCTAGCTAGAGAGGAAAAAGATGTGACTAATAGGTAAATGGCAGTTTATAAAGGAGAAAGGAGAAAACCTGTATTAGCATGACTTGGTTAATTTTGATTGGTCAATTTAATTATATGAATCAAGGGAACTTTTAATTGCTGCACTTCAATACTTTGGTAGTTGTACTTTGATGGTAGGCATCAAGAGAAGGAAGTGGCAAAATAAGGGAGTAGACCTTGGGGACTTCCCAAGGCAGAAGGAATGGGATAGAAGGGTAAGGCCACCAGAGCCATGTTTGCCTTGCTTGGGCTGACTAGAGTTCCTTCAACTCCTTTTCTGTAGCATGAACAGAGGCCACTTGATCATTCCTGACTGCTCAGCCCTGAAATAATCACACAGAAACTGTATTAATTAAATCACTGCTTGGCCCATTAGCTCTAGCTTCTTATTAGCTAACTCTTACATTTGAATTTAACCCATTTCTATTCAGCTGTGCATGGCCACGTGACAGTGACTTACGGGCTAAAGTTCCCAGCATCTGTCTCAGGTGGCTTCATCACTTCTTTTTGACTCCGTATTCCTTCTCCCAGCATTCAGCCTAGCTTTCCCACCTAGTTCTGTTCTGCCCTTGCCATGGGCTCAAAGCAGTTCTTTATTCATTAACCAATAAAAGCAACACATAGACAGAAGGGCCTCCCACACCACTTTTCCTTTTCCCCTTTTGTTGAAAATAAATTCTTCTCATGCAATATCCTAATTACATTTCCTTCACTTTGCTCCTCCCAGTTCTTTCTATCCTCCCCTCCCATCTGGACCCATTACCCCATAGAAACTTTGAGCTTTCTTTCTTATTTTTAAATTTCTACCTTTCTTTTGAGGCAGAAGAATTCACAAAATTTGGTGCTTGTGCAAATGCTCCAAAAATAGCTTATTCATATAAATTTTAAAAATCGTCTATTATAATTATGTACTATTTTATAATCAGAAAAGATTTTTTGCACTGACCAAATAATATCTCTTCACTACTTGTGATCCCTTTATTTGAAAAATAACCAGCAAACTACTCAATCAGAAAGCTAGCTTAGGTTGCCAGAGTCAAGGGGGACCAATTCTCTTAACAACAAATTTCCAGCCACAGAAAATCCAGTATCAGAATGTGGATTTCGGATTTTGTCAGATCAGAGACATCATGTGACAGAAAGAAGTTATTTTTGGAAGCATCCCAACTGCTTTATTGTA
This sequence comes from Alexandromys fortis, assembly GCF_014885135.2. NCBI lineage: Eukaryota > Metazoa > Chordata > Mammalia > Rodentia > Cricetidae > Alexandromys > Alexandromys fortis. The sequence continues at coordinate 5,006,229 of NW_026067916.1, read as the reverse complement.
CACTGTGTAGCCTTAACTTCTGTACTTACCATGTTGCTTGCAAATCTCTTTTTATAAATAAGAGGCACTTTGAAAAAATTGTCGTGTTCTGAAAAGCAACAAATTCCCCAAATATTAATGCAGAGAACTTATTTCTTAGAAGCAGAAGAAGGCAGAAACAAAATTCTAGGCTTATTAAAGGTTTTAGTAAATCTATATCCTAGGCAGGTTTATCCTTTCTGTGATGAAACACTATGACACCATGATCTCCTTCTCCTTCTCCTTCTCCTCCTCCTCCTCCTCCTCCTCCTCCTCCTCCTCCTCCTCCTCCTCCTCCTCCTCCCCCCCTACTTACATTGACTCTTTGTGGATTTCACATCAGGCATTTTGATCCACTTAACTCCTTTCATATCCACTCTCTGCCCCTACAACGACCCCTGCCCCACAAAGAAAACCCAATTTAAAAGAGAAATCAAAGCCCAAAACAAACAAGAAAGGGAGGGATCTTGTGGAAGCTACAGTATAGTGAGCCACACAGTTTGTCATTTAGTCTATTCATTTTTGCGTGCAAGTTTTCATTACCACAAGTCATTGAGTCATTGGTCTGACTCAAGGCCTCTGGTTTCTGTTAAGCCACAATTAATGGGCTCTCACTGGGCCCCTCGTAGATATCCTATTGTTACCCTGTGTCTTAGAGATCCTGTTGTTTTGGATCCATGGATTCATTTCTTCCACTTGCAGTAACAGTTCATTGACGGGGTGGATGTTGGGGTGAGCCATCTCATAGCCCTTGTTCTAGGTTTGGGTGGTAGCTGGATGGTCAGTTCTCTTTGGAGGCCCAAAACTGGGAGCCTATTTTTCCCTTGTGTGATGGTCAGAGAATTGGAGGTTGTTCTAAGTGACTGATAAGCATAATTGCACGTCCCAACTCAAGATATAATTAAAATAGCTCATACAAAGAAGTCCATGCCATCCTGACAGGTGGTCAGGATATGCAAATGGACTTCTGCTACTTCTTTTGTTAAACCTTGGGAGTGGTTACCTTTGAGATATGTGGTTCTGGGCAGCTCCACTGCCTACACAACAGAATGATTTGATGTCTCAGAGTATTAAAGCGATTGAAGAGTTTTCCTTTGTATCATGTTAATAAAGTCTGTTTGTTACATTCTCTCCCCCTCTACATTGGGTATAAAAGTCATAGAAAAATAAATGTAGGGAATTTTCAGTATTCACTGAAATGTCCTCCAGGTACTATTCTATTATTTCTGTCTTATTATTTTTCATGCATCTTCGTATTCTTTACTAATTTCTAAATTCTCATATCCCTACCCTGACAAGAGGTATTTTTGTCAAGGCCGGTCCTTTTGAAAGTCTTCCATCTTTCCCTCACCCATCACCACTATCCTGGGGAGCTCTCCCAGCACTGTCTAGGTCTGTGGTCCTACTGCAGCAGAGCTTTGTAATGATGTCCATGGCCCATGTTAGCACAGGGTCATTGGAATCACATTGTGCTGAGTCAGCCCCAGCTTTCCCTGGTGCTGGAATAGCTGGCCCTGCACCTCTTTGGATACTGCAACTGGAGAACTAGTCTCACCCCAGCACTCAGGAAAGATGTCTCCACCCATTAGCACAGGGCTGACAGTGTGGTCCTGGTTCAGGTAAGCTGATCCTAAGAGCAGGAGAGCTGACACCAACCACCACCTGCCATGTGCTGATATGAGCGAGAAGAAGATGCCCTCCCTACTTCACCCATTACCACCTGCAGCAGGCGACAGAAATGGCTCTCGGTTCATAAGAGTGAAAGAACTAACCCTGCCCCTCACTGGCTGCAGCTTGCAGAGTGAGCTCTTCACCACATTCTAGCTGGGTGGTTGTGGTGCACATCTTTAATCCCAGCACTCAGGAGGCAGAGGCAGGCAGATCTCTGTGAGCTCAAGGCCAGCCTGGTCTACAAGAGCTAGTTTCAGGACAGTCATCAAAGCTACACAGAAACCCTGTCCTGAAAAAAAAAATCAAAACAAAACAAAACAACAACAACAACAAAGAAAGTAAAGCATTCTGTATATTAATGAAGCAACTTCATTTTACCTCAAGATTAAACTTTAGTAATGATTAATGTGTTTTGATGAATCAGAATGATTTCAAAACTCAAAAACCTAAAAATAATTACTGCAAAATAAAATCAAAATAAAACAATAGACTCAAAATATTTTCTATTTTAATGTCTGTGTAAAAAGATTTTTAAGGATGCTGATGATAAAAACTTTTCATAGTGTGTCAAATTTTAAACTGCTTCAATTATTAGAATATTGGAAGCCTAGTTGTACAGCTTTATTTATAGATGGCTATTAAGCATTGTGCTTTTGAATATCTCCCACTAACTGATGTGGTGTAATTAGTTTAGGTAAAAAACTGGAGGAAAAAGAAATTTAATATTTATTATTTAATTTTTCTGAATTTAATATTTTTCTGGGTATAAACTAAGAAAATATAATTTCAGTGCTTCTGTAATAATTATCTCTGCTAGTTTCACTGCACTATTACAAAATGAAAGGATTTATGTCATAATCATGCATAGGCCCATGGGTTATGCTTGCATTTTAGTGAATTATATTTGAATGATTGAATAATAAAAGACATGTAGAGTAACATTACTGTCATATCCGTTTAATACTGATAAATCTGTTCCCCGTGGTTATAATGGATTCTCTTCTAGCAATTTGGCCTCAGACACTGACCATTGACTCCTAAGTATTCCTACAAACAATACCAAGAATAACTACTAAAATAGAATAAAACTACAAAATTTCAAATGAGGTTCCCTTTTTTAAAAATTATTTTTCATTTTGGTAATAAGTTGTACTTACACCTTCATATTTCATTTGCTATCTACTTTTCTATCTCCTATAATATTTTAAAATGAGGAATCATGGCAAAGCTTTATCATGAATACTTTAACCATTTCTGAATTTAGATGATGTCTAGATTCACAGCATGTCTATAATACACATAATGAAAACTATGACTGGATAGTTGACCTTTTAACTTACTGATGTGAACAGTTGTAATGATTGGTTGAAGTAATGACTATGAACTGAGTTGTTGAAATGAGAAACACTTGTTTGTTCCCAACTGCTCAGCCCCGAAATAATCACACAGAAACTATATTATTTAAAACACTGGTTGTGTATCTATGGCTAACTCATATACTAAACTAACTCATCTCCGCTAATCTGTGTATCGCCACATGACTATGGTTTACCGGGTAAAGTTCCATCAGGCCTCTGTCTCCAGCAGGGGCTACATGGCTTCTTTCTGACTCTGCCTCCTTTCCCCCAGCATTCATTTTAGTTTTCCCTGCCTAGCTAAGTTCTGCCCTGCTATAGGCTCAAATAAGTTTCTTTATTAACCAGTGGTATTCACAGCATACAGAGGGGAATCCCACATCACTGAGTGAGAATAAAATAAACACCATTAAACAAGAGGAGAGAAACTCACCCATCGTACCACACACACACACACACACACACACACACACACACACACAATCAAAAATAATTCTGTAGCAGAATTTAGAGAAAATCTATAGTTTGTTTATATGGTCAGAGCAAGCACATTATTATGAACTTTAAAGGCAGATGTTGAAGGTTGTTCACAAAATGACTCATAGGCATCAGCCACTGAGAACACTAATAATTATCCACATGTTTTCTGACGTTGAAGCAGAGTCTTTCTAGGTAACCAAGACTGGCCTTCAATTTCTGTTCCTCTGCCTCTGCCTCCTGAGTACTGAGATTACACACCAGCCTACATTCCTACATTGTACCTAAAAGCTGGACATAGTATTGTTATAAAATAATACTTAGAAGGCATTCTGCTTGAAATGAGTGTAAGACATGTAAATCAGCTAGCATGGAAATATGAGCAAACTCTTTTTTTTTATAAAAACTTTTATATAATTTATTGTTTTAAGAATAATGGCATCGACTTAATTCTGATTGGTAATTTGACAACATTTTGAATATAAAATAAGTGTAATTTTAGCTCTCACTCAATACATTTCTTTTTTGCTTTAATGGCATTCCGATCTGCCTCCAAATCTTCAATTGTTGGCTTCATTGGCTATCAAGATTTAGAATAATATGGAGGAATATACAAAGCAACATATGCTATATTATGGAGCCTTTGCACAATATAAAATTTTAGAGCAGATGAGAAGTTATATTCTTCATACAGCAAAGTACTGATAGTATACAAATCCACAAGATATATGATAACTCCAATGTTCCTCACCAAAAGTATCCCATTATAATGTTTAAACAATACCCTGTGCATCATAGCTTGATTTT
>NW_026067916.1:4988630-5000862 GCF_014885135.2 Alexandromys fortis | reverse complement strand
TTACCGCTGAGTAGTATTCTAATGTGTATATATTCCACACTTTCTTCATCCATTCTTCCATTGAAGGACATCTAGGTTGTTTCCAGGTTCTGGCTATTACAAATAATGCTGCTATGAACATAGTTGAACAAATGCCCCTGTCATATGATCGGGCATCTCTTGGGTATATTCCCAAGAGTGGCATTTGAGCAAACTCTTTTGATAGCATATAATCTTTTCTTCTCTTTATCGAAAGAACCAAAGCAGAATTTAGTTCCCTGATTATGTATATCCACTCTTGGTAATTTACTTATAAAATACTATATAAGCTATAAATAGAAATAATGATTAATACAATACCAAAAGATGATTCAGAAGTTAAAGGAGTTTGCATGCAATAATGATGACCTGCAAGGAATTTTCTGGAAACTGCAAGGTTCCAGAAAGGAATTAATTCTTGAAAGTTGACATGTGACTTCCATATCCAGTCTATGACAAGCTTGCACCTGCACAAGTTCATATTCACACAAGCATACATATATACACACACAAAACCAGTCACACAACTTTTTAAAATCAATTATTGAATTCACACAGTTGTTTAGAAATGAGAATTAATTTAGTCATAAATTAATCGTAAGATATTATTAATGTCTTACATATATCTACTACTGTCCTATAATCCACACAATCACTGTATTCAAGCAAGACAGCACCACTTCCAGAAACATAAGACCTAGTTGTCTGGAATTACATTCAGTCTGTTTGAAGTGTATTATTTGATACAATACATTCACACTTAAAAATCTCTAGATTATTAGTTTGAACAGCTCTCAAACATTCTGTGAGTGAACATAGACTAAGAAAAAGGTTTTCTCTACAGACCACCCCTTCAGAGCACAGGTACTCACTAATAGTAAACTGTATGGAGCCACAAAAAAAGATCTTTAAAAGAAAAAATATGTCATCAAAGTGTTTCTTCTTGTGGATCAAAGGCACAACTGACAATATATAGATGTAAGAACACACACACACACAAAGAGGGTAATGGAAAATTCTTAGGGATCGATTGATTTGGAAACTTGCCATCTGACACAGTATTTGCATTTTAACTATTTGTACATCCTTAGATAGTTATAAAGTTACAAGACACATAAGTAGCAGGATATATTTTTGAGAAATTGTTTCAGTGATTATTTTATCATTATGCAAATACCCAGCGACTCTCTGGTAATATAAATGTTCTAGCTTACTGTATGTCTAGCCTGCATAGTCTACTGCTGGCTGTTAGGCTACAAACTTTCTATGTTACCGTACAGAATAAGCAACTGTGACTCAATGATGACTAGGTACCTAAGTGAAAGAGAAAAGAAGACACTGTAATTTCTGAAAATTTCTCGGAGGATGTTCAGTCGTTAGGTGAAAATTAACCAATTTATTTCACATCTGTTGAAATTCTAATTTAACAAAAAGTTCAATGTTATTGCATGTTTATGGATATTTTTATGATATTACTAGTAAAAAAGTTTTAAAGTACGTGAAATAAAGAAAAGAGTTAAATATTTTGCTTAAATACACCAACATATTTAAAAACATTGGTGGCATACACACTCCAATTATTTAAACAAATATATGGACTTGCATTTTGTATGGAAGAAGATTAACTTTTATTTTTTATATTTGATTTAGATAGTTGAATAAAAATATATAAATATTTTAAACATATTTGAAAGTTGTTATTTTCCTTAAATTTTAAAACTTAAAATAAGTAATATCCATAATGAAAATATAGTTATGATATAATTTTTGCTTACATATTTTTATTATTGATATAACTAAAGAGATATTATTACAAATATAATGGCACTTAGTGTTTTCACTGAGATAAAGTAAAATTTAGTAAAATATAAAGTCTAAAGTTTAGTTATTAATAATGTAGTAATTAAAACTGATAATTTTTATGTGATTATTTTTGATAGTTATATTATTATCTATCACCCAAATTATAACAATATATTAATATTAATTAACTTTAGAAATAAGATGTCAGGAGCCATTTTCCTTCTAAAAATCATTACAGGAACCATCATCCTGGGGAATCTGCAGAGAACCCCACACCCATAATTATGTTAAGAATCGTTCTATTGACAGAACCTACCCCATATCCAATTAGCTGTTATCTGTTAGTGGAACCCGCCTCACATTGCAGGTATCCAGGGAACTAGTGACTTCTTGGCCTACCTGTCAGAAAGTAATCTCCTGGCTGGCCTATGTGACCTGGACCATGCGGCGAGATCCCGTGCCCTGCCCCCCAAGCCCTCATCCAGGGGCTATATAAGCAGCAACCAGGACCCTAATAAATGGAGGCTGTGACAAACTTAGCATGGCCTTCTCCTTCTTTCCTAGCCCATTTATCTTCCAGATAGAACTCCTCCGTGACCCTGGAATAACTGATTGCAGGGTGGGTTATGACTCCTAGACTGAGTAACCCACCCAATGGCAGTCGACAGTGGCGCCCGAACCAGTGACTAGGAGTACGGTCAGCTATGCCTGCTAAGCAGGCTGGCTGCTAGGGCTAGAGAGCCTGCCACATGGAGCAAAAGTTGCCAGGCAGGTTTGCTATAAAGGAGTCTAGACTCAAAAAGCTGCAGCTTCATTTAGGACAGTAAATATGCTTCTTTTCCATTTTAAAAATCTTGCTTCTTGGTCAAAAATCTTTAGTTTGTAGGTGTATAAGTTTATATCTAAGGTAGATTAATTTCAGTACTGTGTTTCTGTAGAAAAGTTTTAAAATCAAAGACTGTGATATATTCAGAGGAATTTTAGAATTGTTTAGGCTATCCTGAGTTTTTATTTCTTTCGTATAAGGTTGGGGATTGTTCTTTTGAGTTCTATATTGTTCTTTTGAGTTCTGTGAAAAGTCTTGCTATAATTCTAATGAACATTTACATTAAATCTGTATGTGAGTTCTGTGAGAATTGTTGCTATAATTTTTAATGGACATTTACACTGAATCTGCAAACTGCTTTCAGTAAAATTGTTATTTTTGCTGTATTTCTTCTGCTTTCCCAAGAAAGTAGGGGACCTTTCAAGATTTAAAGTTCTTATCATACAAGTTTTTCCATTTGTACAGCCTGCTCTTGGGTGGGAGTCGTATTGTTTCAGCTTGAGGTTCTTTCCTGCTGCCAGGTGTTGCTTCAGGCTAGATTGCTGAGACTCAGGCCTCTTAATTAAATTTATCAAGGGCAGGAGTTATACTCAAGCAAGTGATAAGGGTTAAAAATAAAAAATATTTCTGCCTTCATAAGCAGAGATGACGGGACCCAAAACTTCTGTCCTGCTTGCTTAAAGTTACTCCAAGATATTTTGTGGTATTCATGGATATTTAAAAGGAGGATGTCTCATTTATCCTAGGTGTAAAAGAGATACATTTGGGTTTTCAGATTCTGGCTATGATAAAGTAGTTCTGCTGTGGGCGTGGCTGAGCGCGTGTCCTTGTGGTATGGTTGGACAACTTTGTAGTTAGGCCCAAAAGGGGTATTGCTGAGTTTTAAGGTAGATATTTGCCTAATTAAAAAAAAATAGACATAATGGGGGTCCCCCAATGCTGGGGAGACTCTCACTCGGGTCTCGGGATGGCATGGCCCCCCCATGGCTCTCTGGAGACCCTCCTTGCTGAGGTTGCACACATGGCTTTGGTTGGTGGGGGAGGAGTTCCACCCACAGTGACAGGGAGAAAGAATTTTTGAGGAAAGAGACCACAGCCCAGTGGTCCAGGAGGGTCATAAAAATTTCAAAAACCCAGTGATGGTCACAGGGGCGCGGCTCCCTGCCGCTTGGGACCACTCCCAGGGTCATAACCAGCTAGTTCCTAAAATAGTAGTACCTACAAGGGGAAACTCCCTGTTTCTCTGGATTGTTATCAGGATTGCAATCTGGCTTGGTCTTCAGCTAGTTCCTGGTGCAGGGTGGCTGAACAGGCTAGTCCTAGATTTTTGATCCTAGATTTTTGATCCTAGATTTTTGATTCTCCTCTTCCTGCTGGGGGGCTGGAGAGATGGCTCAGAGGTTAAGAGCATTGTCTGCTCTTCCAGAGGTCATGACTTCAATTCCCGACAACCACGTGGTAGCTCACAACCATCTGGAATGAGGTCTGATGCCCTCACAGGCTAGTCCTGGATTTTTGGTAATTTCCTAATTTATTTCTCTTTACAGGTAAGCTGCAAATTATGTATTTTCCAAGATACAACAAAATTGAATTAAACTAGAATTGAATATGAACTATTTTTGTCTGTCATACAAATATATTCTTATAAAACATATGGAAAAAATTGACTTTAAATTATTCATATTTAGCATAAATTACCCTATGGCCATGTCTAGAAACATAAAGACACCTTGTAAAGGTTTTTCCATATGGAGTAAATTTGGGAATATGAAACTAGTTTAGAATTAGTAAGAATTTGAGGGTGTGTTCTGGGACATAGGCTATTTAAATCATTGCAATTTTATAAAAAAAAAATCTCTCTTTTTTTTTTTCTGAAGCACAATCCACATGCATCACATCATACACAGTGATACTGAGTCCTCATTGTCCTGTCTTGATTTAATTGTATGGACTTAGTGAGGGACCAATTTTCTTTTATATGTTCATAAGTAAAGATCTGAATATAAATTGCACCCTATTTCAGAAAATATAAGTAGATCTTTCAGAAAATAAAGGAAGCATATCTTTCAAGAATTTTCAGCCACACATGTTGTAACAACCTATGACTCAGTCCTCAGAATGCAGATGGAGAATGTCAGGCCTGTCTATTGTGGCTGTTTGTATTTACTCTTTGGGATCTGGGGGGACCCACCACCAAGATCCCAGATAAATCACATGGTATCTTATTATTACTTATAAATGCCCTGCCTTACCTCGACTTATTTCTAGCCAGCTTTTCTTAAATTATCCTATCTACCTTTTGCCTGTAGGCTTTTATCTTTATCTGTTCTGCATGCTTTTGTTTACTTCTTACTCTCTGGATTGCCCTGTAGCTGAGTAACTGGCCCCTTGTGTCCTTTCCTTTTCCTGATCCTCCATCTTCTTCCCAAATTTCTCCTTCTATTTATTCTCTCTGCCTGCCAGTTCCACCTATTCTTTCTTTCTGTCCAGTTATTGGTCGTTCCAGTCTTTATTAAACCATTTAGGTATTTTAGGCAGGCAAGACCTCATAGCTTCACACAGTTAAACAAATGTAACAAAAAAGAAAACAACATATCTTTGCATCATTAAAACAAATATTCCATAGCATAAACAAATGTAACTCATCTTACTTAAAATACTATTCTTCAACAATCTGTTTTATACAAGTAACTTTTAGCTGTTAGGTACACATAGTGACAGTTTATCCAAAAAAAGTAACTTAAGAATTAGTCACATTAATGATTATATGGTTAGAATTACCATATTTTCACAAGATCTGAACAGTCCATTCAAAAATTATTATAGGGGAAGTATAATTCTAAAATTTTAACAATAACTGAAATCGATATTAATGTTACTGTTTCCCAAAATGATCAATATTAATCATTCAGTGATGGCTAGTTTTAGGTTAACCTGATATAAGGAAAAGTCATTTGGGAAGAAGGACTCAATTGATAACATGCCTCCATAGGCAAGTTCGTCATTCATTTTTTTTTTAACTAATGATTGATGTGAGGACATAGATATTTGTGGACAGTGTCATTTCTCGTCTTGTGGTCATAGATGTTCTAAGAAAGCAAGATGAACAAAACCATGGGGAGCAAGCCAGTAATCAGCATTATCCATGGCCTCTGCTCCAGCTCCTGACGTCAGGTTTCTCTCCTGATTAAGTTCCTTCACTGATTTTCCTCAAGGATGGACTGTGATTTGCAAGTTCAGGCTGAAATAATAAGAAATAAAAAAATAATAATGCAGGATATTTGATTGTACTGTGTGAAGATGCATGACTCTTTTACCTCACCTTCTGATTGGTTTCATAGAGAACTGGAAGGCCAATAACTAGGCAGGAGAGGACACGTAGGACTTCCAGGCAAAGATAGGAACTCAGGGAAGAATCTGAGATGTGAGTTATTCAGCAATAAGAAGCAGACATACAGTACTGAGAGGAAGTAATGAGCAATGTGGCAAAACACTGATTAACATAAATAGGTTAATTTAAGTTTGAAGAGCTAGCTGGGAATAAGCGTAAGCTAATGCCAAGCTTTCATAATCAATAAGAAGTCTCGGTTCTTCTTTGGGACCTTGAGGTTCAAAAAAAATCTGACTATAAAGAAATTTCTTCCTTAAGTTTCCTTTAATCATACATAAATCATGTTATTAAAGCAATAGAAAACTTGAATAAGATAAATTCAACAGCATCAACATCTCCATATGCACAATCATTCATAAGTCATTTTCTCAAAATATATTATTAAAAAATAATCCAAGGGAGATTTGAACAATTTCTACTAGTATCCATTCTATCAGTATAATACAGATCAATGGAAAAATAAAGCTGAGGTTTAAATATATGCTATAAAAATACTATATTCTTCTTATAAATAAAATTTCTTACTTCTATTAAGAAATATTCAGAACTGGAGTAATAGCACAGTAAAAAAAAAGTGTCTGTCATACACTTGTGAGGACATGAGCTCATATCACCAGCACCTACACAAAGCCAAAAAGGAAAACATGATGCCTTGTAGTTTAATGTCATCATGTGTCAATCACGTTGACATTCTCTGAACACTAGAGGGTTTATATATAGCTGATCCACAGTCCCTGCCACCAGCAGCAATCGAGTGCTTTGTGCTGGCTTCACATAATGATATATGTTTTATCCCAGGGTCTCAATGTTAACATCAGCAACATCCTTGCGTCTCCTCGACAACTTAAACTTCACACCTGTAGCTTCTTGTTCAGCTCTCAGGAGTTTCGCTCAGAGAATCGGCACGTCGTACATATTGCTTGGTCTAAGGCACTTTCTGGACCTTGGTTCAAGCATCCATAGTCCCCCCCCCCCCCCCCACACACACACAATTTTCACATGCCTGCAAAACTAGTGCTCTATGGAGGACAACATGTTCTGCTGCCAGCTAGAGACAAAACCTGACCCCATGCACTGTGCCTTTGGTGTCTGGAGCCTTCACAACTAAACCGGGGGAGCATTTTCAAAGGTAGCAGAGACACTGTGTTGGGGCACTCCTTTTACAGACATACACCTTTCAAGTGAATACATTTTTTATTATTTGTTTAATTTTTTAAAATATTACATCTCGTAGCCCTGATGGCTGGTATCTTGACATCAAGACAACGCCATTTCCACTAGCAAGCGCTAAGTGCAAAAGGTTTTCATTTAATTACCTTAATCGCTTTAACATTTGCAGCTGCTGCGTTGTCTTAATCACCAGGAATGTTGAGGGATTTCAATCCCTTTAGAAATGGCTTTTGAGGGGTTATGAGCCCTAGAGCATAGTCTTGTCTACATAAGTAACCACTTAAAGGCAGAGGGGAGAGCGCTTTTGCTCTCTAGCTCCCCCACTCTCTCATTCTCACCATCTCTGGTGTGATCAGGGCCAGAAGAAGGAGCCGGTGGTTTAGCAGCTGGATGGGCAGGTATCTAATCTGTTCAATATTAGTGTTTACTTTAATAAATTTTTGAAACCTTTTTTGACAGACTCAAGTGGTTTCCTGCAACACTGAAGGATAATTTTTATTGGGTTTCAATCCTTCTTTCATCAAGCTGCACATTTTTTTTTATAGCTTTTTGCTCCATTTTATAGAATGTCTAATAGTGAATCAGGCTAAACTCAGTAAGCAGTAACCATGCTATGATGTATATGCTGCCTTGTAATTACCTTCACCAAACATACCAGGCCATTGTGTTCGATTTCAGTCTCTCTTAAGCATTCAGGAAGTGGGGCTGAAGGTGGCCAGATGCTTTGCTAAAATGTAAGTCAGAGGTCTCTCTTCCACTTCCAAATAAATTCCCGATTTTCTTAGAAACCCCATAGTCACAACCTCTTCTGTTTGTACTCTTAAGATCTGTCTGTTCTTCTGCACTCCCAGTGGCATGGATCATCTAGCTCCTTTTTCTTGTTTTTCTTTTTTTGTTTGTTTGTTTGTTTATTTGTTTTGGTTTTTTGAGACAGGGTTTATGTGTGTATATTTGGAGCCTGTCCTGGCACTCACTTTGCAGACCAGGCTGGCCTCAAACTCACTGAGATCTGCCTGCATCTGCCTCTCGAGTGCTGGGATTAAAGGTGTCTGCCACCACCATCTGGCTCACAGACACAAAGCCTTTGGTGTTCCTTAAACTCATTCCGTTGGCCTACACATCATATTTGTAAGTTTATCCCCACAAAGTTGTTTCCCAGTATCATGTTTTTGTACTAATTCCTTTTCTTCATGCCATGACCGAACTCCAGATGTATACATTGTAGGTGAAGCAGGATATTTGACTTACTTCTGAGGATAGGCTGTCTGTCCTAGGACAGAATCCTATTGTACACTCTGTGTCCTAGACAGAGGTGGCAACCCGGCACTGAACAGGAAGAAGAGTGCTGGGTCGGAACTGAGGTCAAACTGTAAAGATCTACTTTCCTCTCCTTAGCTGCTCCACTTTTTCCACTTCCACGCTACCTCTCAATGGTTCTATAACCTCTCTATGCAGTGCCTGCCAACAGCTGAGAAAGTAGTCTTCAAGCACATGAGCCTGGGGGGATATTACTGAAATTATAATAGGAAGCTACCCATATTTATCCTAGTTCTTTCTAAATATCAAACGGTGATTTTACAACTTAAGCAAATGTCACCAGTTCTTAGTTGGATAAGTCTCATCTGAAAGAAACCTGATGATCTTTTCATATCAAGTAATACCTTTCATAATCTGTCATAGCAAAATTTTAGTATAATGTTTTATCAATTTTCAATGTTGTGTCCCACAATTTAAATCATATATTATCCATTATTTGTTACTTTATATTTTTGTACCAATTTATGAATGCTTCTGAAATATTAATAACAACATTTGTTCACTCACCTATTATATTTGACCAAGGTTTTAATTTCTTTTTAAACAATAAGCACAAAGATTTCAGGGAGTTTCACTCCCTTAATGAGCTCTGGTATAACTGAAAAATGATTTACACATTTCATTTATTTAAATTCTAAACTGTTTTTATAATTGATTTGCTATCATAAATGATGTAATATTTACTTAATTGTTGATATGGTCAACTTTAAATACCCATTCTTAATATTGCTAAAAATAGTATTTGAAATGCTTTGTATACACATTTTATTTTCTGTTGCTCCAATAAACATAACTAAAAGCAACTTGAGGAAGAAATGGTTTCTTTCATCTTACACTTTATGGTACACCATCAAAAGAAGTCTTGGCAGGAACTCAAGGCAGGAACTTAGACAGGAACTGAATCAAAGATCATGAATACATCATAATGATTTGCTTCCTCTGGCTTATTCAGTTATCTTCTGTCTTAGCTGGAGATTCTATTGCTGTGCCAAGACACCATAACTGTGGTGACTCTTATAAGGAAAACACCCAATTGTGGTAGCAGTTGACAGCTTCGGAGATCCAGTCCATTATCATCATGGCAGGGAGCATGGTGGCTAGAAGTATGGCAGTGTGCAGGCAGACATGGTGCTGGAGAAGATGCTGAGAATTCTTACATCTTGACTAGCAAGCAACAGGAAGTGGTCTGTCTCACTGTGTATAGCCTGAGCATATATGAGGCTCAAAGCCTCCCTCTGCAGTGACACACTTCTTCCAACAAAACCACACCTATTCCAACAACGTCATACTTTCTAATAGTGCCAGTCCTTTTGGGGACCATTTTCTTTCAAACCCACCACAACTTACTTATAAATACCAGGACTACCTGCTCAACAGTGTCACTGATTACAGTATGCTAGGCTCTATTCATCATTTTTCAGTCAAGAACCTGTCCTATACACATGCAAACAGGACAATCAGATAGAGGCGATTTTCCAAATGAATCTCTTCTTCCTTACTGCATCAAGTTGAGAAGGTTAACCACCTAAATATACAGCCTCTCTATATAATCATTAGGATGCTAAAATCTCTATTCCTGTTTCTAATGCTAGCCTGTGATTTAGCCTACATTTCCATGAGCTGCTCACTGAGTATCAGTACCCAGACAACTTATTTCCCAAGATTCCAGGTGTCTTACTTACAGAACCTTTTCTTAGTAATTCCTGAAATTTTTCTGATTCTCTATTGGAAGCTTTGTGAGGAGCCAGCTGCTCACCTAGGTTTGGAAGGCTCAGTGCTCATGAAACTGTTGTAACAGGTTGCTATCGATATGAGTCTGGATCTAGCCCTCTTTTGTCAGGGGTTGAGGTTTTCTGCCACATTAGAGTTGATTCTACTGGAAATTATTTATTACAAATTCAGAGGAGAGAACATTATACAGGACTTGTCCTTCAACCACAGCAACTTTTACCACTAAGGACCATCTTAAAAGCTCACCCCATTTTAGTATCATTTGTTTTGTCCCTCATCTCATAAAACAGAGTGGTATTTCTTTATTCTTCCCTCTTTAAAAAATTCTTTTCTGATATTATTTACTCAGATTAGAAAATAGGTCAAATAACATTGTAAACTATTTCAAACAGAGTATTTTCTGAAAAGATTTGTAAATCTAATTTATTTTCTAGGATTATTGTTCCATGGTAGTTATGGATGTAAAGAATCTAACGTTACTGAATTGGTACTCATAAGTTTTCTTTTTTAAGGAAAAAGTCAGAATATGAAATATTGATGAAGAATAAAGAAATGACTTAAAATATAGAAAAGAAAGAGGAAGAGAGCAAAGAAGGGAAAGAAACTATTACTCATTAATTTGCTATGATGTTCTTGATAACTAAATGTAGTAGACACTGAAAAATAATCATCCCTTAGTATCCACAGTGACTTATCTCTAGGACTACTCCAACACACCCACAAGTCTATTGTTCCTTAAAGAAAAAAGCACGATATTTATATTTAACCTACATATCATTTCCACATATTTGTGTGGATAATATATGTATTACAGCTCTTTGCATCAAACCCATTCTTGTGAATTCTAGGCAAATCTTTATAGTTCTGTGAGCATTTTAAATTAGATTGTTTAAAAGGCAAAACATAAAGTAAATGCAGTGAAAATGTTTGATGTAATTATTTACATAGGGAATAATAAAATTGAATAAAGACAAACCTTGTATGCTTGATTAGTATAGATGGAAGTGTTTGCAGTTCTGTGGGTAAAATTTAGGACCTTATGCATGAGAAACCAGTATCCTATCACTGATACAATCCTAGTCTATTCCCAAATATTTTTGTTCTACAGTAGATTAAATTCAGGATAACCTTTGCTTCTAAAGGACCACTGTATAATCACTGTGACTTTAGCTCAATTCTCTACTACTGGTTTCTGCATGAGTTTTGCATAGGCACCTACCTGTCTCTTCCTTCAAATGAGGCCAGCAGTGTCTTTGTGTTTTTTTCTTCTCTCTTGGTCCCCTCAGTATTGTAGCTAGCTCTTTGTCCAGTCAGCATTGTAGCAAGCTGTGTTTCAGAGTTTCACCAAGGTTACAGGAGGATAGGCAGGTTTGGGGGTGGGATTGGGCTATTAGTTTGCAGGGTTGGATGGATGGGTAGGGTAATGGGGAAGCCTACCTTCAGGGGACTCTCCTGGCTAGAAAAGCTGAGTGAATTGGAGGAGGGGCCCAGGGCTTTGTCTCACTGTGGAGGTCCTAGAGAGTGGAGTGTCCAGCCATGTGGCCATTCGCTCAACTCTTAAGTCCCCTCAGAATTGGAGCAAGCTGTGTTTCAGAGTTTCACTGAAGTTGCAACAAGATAGGTGAGTTTAGGGGTAGGGTAGGGCTAGTAACTTGGTGGGTCATATGGATGGGGATGGGTGATGGAGGGGTTTACCTGCAGGCAACTCTACTGCTGGCTGGCTAGATAAGCCAAGGGAGTAGGAGAGAGGTCCACGGGTTTTGTCCCACTGTGAAGATCCTAGAGAGCAAAGTGTCCAGCCATGTGGCTGTTTCCTTCACCCTTTAATTCCCCTCAGTATTGGAACAAGCTATGTTTCCCACAGGCCATTTTTTAATCTTTGAAAGACGTCATTCTTTATTGCTAAACTTATTCCATTTCTTCTTTAAACACTTAACTCTGCTTTACTTTTTTTTTTTTTTTTTTTTTTTTTTTTT